>NC_057832.1:56898651-57221535 GCF_910594005.1 Cervus elaphus
AACAGAACATTTTTGCTTGAGATGTTCTAATCTATTAGTCTTATGTTGTCACTGGGGGAGCAGGGAGGAGCTGTTAATTTACAAAACGAAGAAAAACATGGCCAAAATCAGCCCAGAAATGAGTATGTATCATAAAAACACCTTATATCTATATACTTTTTTACCGTGTAAAAGCAAGTTTTATATATTTTCAATTTAAGTTCAACTAAAAGTACCTAAGATAAACTGTTTCAATGGTTTGGATTTTTCCCTTAAAAATCAACATTTTAGTATATAAATTCAAAATAGCAGGATAGATAGCAAATATGCACATACTGATTAAGTACAGTTGGAAGAATGAAGGAAGATAACATATATGAGAGCAAGATGGAACAAGATATAAATGAACTTGGAAGAGGATCAAACAGGAATCCACATAGTAGGTTTAGGCTTAATAATAATAGCATAATTATTCTTCGTTTGACACAGAATGAAAGGTAGACAAATAACTGAAGATCTAGGAAGGCTTTTAGATGGATGGAAGAAGGTGACAAAGTTCAAGTCTCCTTTTTTTTTTTTTTTCCAGTGAAGTAAGGTCTTTTGGTAAAAAATGAGGCAGAGGGAAAAGTTCCTTGAACAAAGTTGTGGTGGTCCATGTCCAGAGTGATCAAACTAACACCCATGGGCCCAACATATAAGCTAAGAATGGGTTTTTACATCTTTAAAGAGTCAGCAAGAAAAAAAGAATACACATTACAGACTGTATGTGGCTCCAAAAGCCTAAAATATTTACCATCTGGCCCTTTACAGAAAAAGTATCAATCCCTGGTCTATCTAACTGTACCTGTGAAAGCAGGGAAATGATTAGAGATTAGACGACAGAAATTTGCAAAAGCATCAATCTCTATAGCTATGTGATCTCTTTTCCAGCAGTGTTATCTTCTTCTCCAAGAGGGAAAAAAAATTAACAGAGGCACTTATGAAATAAAACTGTGCAGGAGAGATACCTTAAATGGAAAGAATCTGAATTACATGATACAAAATATTATCAGCCTATAATTAAGACTATAATTTAAGAAATTAAGCATGAAAGTAAAAATCAAAGATTTTAATAATTTTAAGACTGTGATAAAAGGAATGCCACAAGACAGTTCATAATCAATTACGAAAAGAAAAATTCCATGATAATTAACATTTAAAACAAATTTGGAACTTCTGCTTGCACGCTAAAGAGTAATCAGTACAAGGCTTACCCTAGCAATTAGAAAACAGGACAAAATTTATGAAAATACTATCTTCAGATATTGGACAACAGCAAATGCAAGACTATAATTCCTGGAAACAAATGAAGTGAAACTGTAATGATCGAGCCTTTCTGCCTAAATACACTTCCCTCTACAACACAAGAGAAAACCCTAGTGGAGTACATTGGGTCTAGAGGAGTTGAAGGGATGACTCTGAGTTAAGGAAGGCTGAGGCAGCCAGAAGCTGAGGCAGAAAAAAATAAGCTAAGCAGAGAGACAGCTCCAGACATTTCTATATAGGGCTTCTTGAATATTCAAAGGAATATTATGCTATGAATATATATGGTAAGACTCAAAAAGGTCAAGTGAAGAACTATTAGAAAATTTGCAAACCGATCAACTCTACGGGCTCAAAGAGATATTTGAGCAAGATATTCCAGCTTGGAAAGCCAAAATGAAAAGACATCACTGAATACAGAGAAATTCATTACAAAGCTATGAAGGATTATGCCTTAGTGGTAAGGCTAAACAAATTACCAATACTGGTAATGAAAGAGAAAGTATCAGTACGATCCTACAAATACTAAAATATGAGAAAACATTCCTCATATGCTCCTCAAATGTTCCTTTAAAAGTTCCTCTAAATGTTCCTTTAAAGGTTCTCAAATATTTCTTTAAAGGTTGCTCTAAAACTGCCTCAGTAGAGCTTAAAAACAAACCTCTAAAGAATTAAGTTGATCCATAAATAACTTGACTACCTGAAGGAACAAAATATACCACTCACTAAAAGAAAACAAAATCCATTTACAGTGTTCAAACACAATGGCCAGTATCCAATCAAAAATTATTAGAAATACCAAGATGCAAAGGAATGGCGAAATTCAGTGATAAAAGATCTTAACATATCTATTATAATTATGTCCACAGGTTTTTTTTTAAAAAATATGAACACAATGAAGAGAAAATGGAAACTATAAACATTGATCAAATAAAACTTTTAGAGCTGGAAAAAACAGTATCTGAACTGAAAAATTCACTAGAAGAGCTCAGCACGTATCAGACACTACCAGAGAGGAGATCACTGAAACTAAAATCAGAGCCAATAAAATCACCGAAACTAAAGCTGCAAAATACAAGCGAACAGAACCTTAATAACATGTGGAACACCAGTACACCTGCCTGGAGAATCCCCATCGACAGAGGAGCCTGGCGGGCTACAGTCCAGAGGGTCGCAAACAGTTGGACACGACTGAGCGACTAACACACACACCAAGAGCCAAAAACCACGTTATCAAAGTCCCAGAAGAAAAGGAAAGATATAAAAAAGAAAAAGTACTTGAAGACTGGCTTTTTTTCAAATCTGATGAAAAAACAACAAAGAGCAAAAACAGCAGCAACAACACAAACCCAAGAATATAAGCAAACCCAAAAGAAGGTAAACACAAAGAAACTACACCAACATAAATCACAGTGAAACTATGGAAACAATGAGATTAAAAGAAAATCTTAAAAATGGCCGGAGGAAAAAAGACAAATTAATAACAACGTACAAAGGTAAGATCCATCATAGACCTCTCATCAGAAACTATGCCTACAGAAAAGAAACTTTTTTTTTAATGACAAAAGAAAAAAAGTCAGTATAGCTCTCTATGTAAAATGAAAATATGTAAAAAATGAGGACAGAATAAGAACCATAAGAACACTATTCATTAAGAAAATGAAGCCGAAAGCTGGTTATTGAAAAGATTAAGCAAAACTGATAAACTTCTAGGCAAACTGACCAAGAAAAAAGAAGATACAAAATTTCAATATTGGTAATGAAAGGGAAGGTATCAGTACAATGGTACAAATATTAAAATATGAGAAAAACAAATCAATGTCAATAAATTTGACAAATCAAATGATACAATAATTTACTTGAAAGATACTTATCACCAAAACAGACAAAAGAAAAATAGAAAATCTGTATCTATTACCTATTAAACCACTTGCATTTATAATTAAAATCTTTAAACAATATAAAACCTCCTGGCTCATATGTTTTCTTTGTTTTGTTCAGTCACGAAGTCGTGTCTGATTCTTTGCCACCCCATGGACTGCAGCACGCCAGACTCCTCTGTCTTCCACCATCTCCCGGAGTTTGCTCATATCCATGTCCTTGAGTTGGTGATGCTGTCTAACCATGTCATCTTCTGCCACCCCCTTCTCCCTTTGCCTTCAGTCTTTCCCAGGATCAGGGTCTTTTCCTGTGAGTTGGCTCTTCACGTTAGGTGGCCAAAGTACTGGAGCTTCAGCTTCATCATCAGTCCTTCCAGGGAATATTAAGAGTTGATTTCCTTTAGGATTGTCTTCTCTATTGAATTCTATTAAACAATTAAGGGAAGACTAGCACTGATCTTACATAAATGTTTTTAAAACTAAAGGTAAAGGAAACGTTTTTCAACTCATTATGAACCCAACATTAAGTCCTGATTCCAAAACCGACAAAAAAATACAATAAAAGAAAAAAACAAACCAATAAACCTCATGAACGTACAGGCAAAATACCTTGTCCAAATAACTATAAATAAAATCATGCCATATCTAAAAGAGTAATCTACCAAGTGCAGTCATTAAGTTAATCTATATCATCATGGTAAATAGCTGCCAGTAGAGCTGAGGTAACAAGGTCACCAACAAACCAACCCACCCAAACTCTAAGGAAAAACAGGTGCCTTGCAGAATAAATGTGGACATGAGCACTTGAGTACCTCGGGAAGACAATCCTGGACACCATTAAGAATAATTCAGCTAAAATTGTTAATAAATTCCTAAAGGTTGAGTGTGTGCCAGCAAGAAAACACAGAACCCATGGAGGCCACAACTTGTTCACAGGTTCTTCAGAGCCTCATCAGGTTTGCATCAAAAAAAAAGAAAAGACCAGGTGCAGAGTGAGAGGTCTAAGAAAGCATCCCTCATGCTTGGAATGAGAGAAAGGCATGAAGTTCAGCCTTGATCCTTTCTTCCATCTCTAACATAAGGGAGAATAAACACCTAAAACCATTGGGGTACAAAAAACCTCTCATTTCCTGAACATTGTTGAAAACACATTCGAGGCAGGAAAAGGAAATAGCAAAAAAAAAGAAAAAAAACTATTTTCCTAGGAGAGGAAAAAGCAGATATCTTGCTGTTTCTGATAACAGATCCAAGTGGAAATGACAGCTATTGGGATGTACACACTCCAGTGACCAAAACTGACTGGTGGTTGCAATTTGTTTCCATAGTTTGCAGTCCCAAAGAAAGATGCTTTTAACCTATCTTCCAAGTGGTGCACCTGAAGACTATGCTATAGGCAACAGTCCAGGAGTCAGTAAAAATACAACATTAATCAAGAGGAGCACTGGTCAGAGCTATGAGAATGGAATAGAGTGGTCATATCCAGTCTCAGTTTTGTGGAGCTGGCACTGAGGTTAAACAGCTGCAGCAGCACGATGAATATCATCAGCTTATAACTTGGCCAAACTTTCAGTGAGCCAGGCCCATGTACCTACAGGAACTTCTGTGCATCAAGGGCCCCAGGGAACAAGTGCTTTGCTTCAGGTGGTGGAATGAAAGAAAAGGTTTCCCCCAAAAGGGTTCACTTCTATTCCTTTATGTAAAACCAAAAGTACACTAAGACCAGGCCAGCTGCACCCTTGAACAAACCACTTTCATTTGTTTCTTTCAGTTAAGTCTACTGGACCTTGTTAGCTGTCAAGTCTGAGTTAACCTACCCCCTAATGGTGACACTGGACCAGAGAGTCACAAGGCAACTATGGGTCAAGCGTCTGGTTTTAACAAGACCTTAAGCAGTAGGCCTGTTCGAAAGAGATGCGCTTGGCAACTGGGTCAGGCAGCTGGCACCGCTGTGCTGAGAAATGGCCTGAGCACTTTAGCAGCCTCAAATTCTTAAACTAAAGCCAAGGTTTTTTCCTCTCCTCCTAGGATGATACATTGTGCCAGATCACCAGGGAGGGCACCAGGCAGGAGTCCATGAATGGATCAATTTCCTATGAATTTATAAACACTCACAACATAAGAATGTGAAAAATGTTAATAACAAATACATATTTGGCACAGGAAGCCAGAACAACAGTACACTAAATAAGACCAGAGGCTCCACCCACACTTTAGCTTTCCTTCAATTTGAGTGTTGTCGTGCCCCCCTACACACACTCAGCACCGTGCAGGAACACAAACCAAGGAATTAAACACATACACAAAAGAGACTACAGCCTCAGCTGCCAGGAGACAACACTACCTTCTGACCAGGAGCAGGCGGAGTGCAGGGCAGGGGAGAAAGCAAGCTTGTAGAAGCAGCCTGAGCTGGTGGGAGGCTTTTCTTCTGCTTGGCTCCTCACCCCAGAGTCAAGGCCGCCTCCTCCCACCTACCTCCAAACTCTTTTAAGCCCCTGCGCCTAGGGGCTGTTGATCTGCCCGTGCGCACACTGCGACAGCTCCACCCTGCAGTTCTCAGTGCTTTCAGCCTCCCTGCCACCTACTGCACTTTCTCCCCCACAGGACCGGGCTGGAAAGTGCTTGGCACCTCTATCCAACAGAGCTATCAAAGTTTGGATCTCTCCCCTCTCCCTGAGGTCCCTGCCACACTTGCTGTCTACTTTAAGCAGCTGAGGTTGGAGTCGAGGCGGGAGACGAATCGAAGAGCACAAAGGGAAAAAGTAGCTCTTCCCCCTAAGACTTCACAGCTACATTCAATTTCAAGTGGCTGCCTACCTAGACTCAACAAATGAACTTAAAATGCATTAAGTCTACCCAAAGCTCTGTTCTCACTGCTGGCACCTTTTATTTTAGCTCTAGGGAGCCCTTAATCAGCAGCTACAGCTATACTGCCTTTTGTCTAGGCCAAGAGGCTTGCGGCCTCATTGATATAATAATATTCTTTGTTCCTACAGCCTAGAGCCTAAGCAAAAACCAAAGTACCATTTGGGCAGCTTTGTTTAGTTCTCTCACTGCTTAGCCTCTAAAAACTAATTAACAGGTAAGACAGTAGGGGCTAACCCACCACTTAAACAAGAGCATTTGCTACCAGATCTCATACTCTCTCAACCAGCCCACAAGGGCCCTTGTCTTCTCTTTTGTAGGAAGCCATGTTTCAGTCAACATTATGCTCTTGTTCCCAAAACTGTCAAACACCATGAAGGGTCTAGATTTTACCCTGTTTGCAAGCTATGAAAGCTAGCTTGTTTCTGTCATGTATGCTGGCAGAAAACTTAAGATGCCTGGATCAGACACAAAGGACTCAAAACACAGCAAGCAGCATGAGCGATCATGTCACTGACAGTCTACCTTCCCATCCAACTCTTCCTGCCAGAGGAGCCTAGGCAGATACTCTGGATACAGTGGGTTTGCATCACAGCCAAAGAACACGAAGCTGGACAATGTACCATTTTTATAACAAGCAGAAGAAAGTCTGCTGTTTGCGGAGTTATTATTGCATCACTTAAGGGTGCCAGCTTCGAACACAACTCCTTGATCCTTGAGAAATGGATCAAGGAAAGAACAGCCAGGCCTTTTCATTCTTAGCATGCCCAGCAACGTCAGCTGTCTCAGGGCCTTCAGGAATGCTCAGAGCCCATGGCAGAGTCCTTTTCCTAAGATACTTTTATAAATCCTAGTAACAGATATCCTACACAGCATAAGGCAAGATAAGAAATAAAAGTTATACATAGTTCAAAAGGGAGTCAACTTTCTCTATTTGCAAATGATGCTGTCTGTATAGAAAATACCATGCAATTCACAAAATAATTTCTCAAGACTAATATATGAGTTTAGTAAATTTGCAGGACACAAGGTCAATATACAAAAAATAACTACATTTCTCCATACTAAAAAAAAAAAAAAGAAGAAGAAATAAGCAAAGGACCCATAACAGCACAGAAGAGGGGATCTGCCATAGCTCTGCTAAATACAGCATCTAGTTAATCAACTAACTTGGTTTCAGAACACAGAAATGAATTGGATTCTGCATAACCTACAGAATTACAAGAATATGTAAAGCAGCAACAGGGAAGAAAAAAGAAAGAAAAAAACCACAAATATGTAATTCTTTGATTGAAATACAAGAGAAAAATGTCAACAAAATCCATAATATTTAAAGCGGCAAAAAGGGATACAGGCAGTGAAAAGAGTAAGCCAGAAAACTGGGTCAGGGGTGGTAATGATTTGGACAAGGCCTCCAAAACAACATGCCAACAGTAGGACAACAGACGGAGATTAAAAAGTAGTGATAATCACAGGGTCCAAAATCAAGGTTTGGATAAGAAAAACAAAAAGAAATGCCACATATTTATTTTTATAATAGATGCTGGCAAATGACTTACATATTGTGAAAAATAAAAATGAAAAATTGAAATGCCCAACTTAGGTGAGGTAGGGAAGGAGGGGAAAGAAGGCTTTGTGGAGTTTTTCAGTTCAGATATATAATTCTGATGCATATACTTTATTCAATTATAATCAGTTTTCAATTATCCTCCTTTGTAAGTAATGAATCACCAATATTGTTGACTTTCTACTACCCTGGTTACTCCTCATTTGATGGGGAGTTTTCAGCAGATGGTCCATTTCTATTTTTCTGATAAAACATTTGCTGTGAAAGAAATTTAAAGTTGAAAAGCCAAATGAAAATTTTGAATTAGCTGTATATACTGAAATAATTCTTTCTACCTTGGCCTCCAATATTAGAGAGTTGAGAGTTAGCTACATTAAGTATTCACTGAAAAGTAACCTTGAAACAATACAACTTAAAAGTGATTTTTCAGCAATTAGAAACTGCTATGCATACATAAACAAAGGCCACAGTGACATCAAGTCCTGTGAAAGGCAAGGGGAAAGTGGGTCGCCCCATAGCTTCAAAGGCTCAAAGGAAAAGATGACTCCTCCCAAAGAAGAAGATGAGGAACCAGAAAGTCCTCTGGAGGAGAAAACATCTTCAAGCGCTCCACCTGAGAAATCCGGGGATGAAGGGTCTGAAGACGAAGCCCAGTCTGGGGAATATTAAAAGTGATGATGGTTTGGGGAGAGATTTTATTTTAAAAAAAGAGAGAGAGAAAGAAAAGGAAAAAGAAAAAAAAGGGGAAAAAGAAAGAAAAGCTACTTAAGATAGAATATGGTTTGACTCATGGGCTTTCAATGCTTTTTTCCTCTCTTGTTGAAAATAACACTTTTTTCTTAAAGAAAACCACTGTGTGTTTACTTTTTGTCTATTGGTCAGGACCCCCGCATCCCTCTCCCCCCTTTTCTCAATGAAAGCCATGTTAATCACTGGATTGACTGCTTCATCTTTTTATTTTTTTGTTTGTTTGTTTGTTTGTTTTTTATCTTTTTATTTTTAATGGACAGTATGCCGCAGTTGTAAAGCAGTAAGATCTGAGGTAAACACTATGAAATTTTGTTTTTTGCTAAATGGTAGCAAGTTGGATGGCAATCAAAAAATGTAAAAGGTTTTAGTTAAAAGTTATTGCTTCTTTCTCTACCTGAATTAAAAAAAAAATCAGATGTCATCTAATACAAGTTTATATTCTATATACAAAAATATGGATGTCTAAAAAAATCATGAGTTTAAACTTCCACTGATGGGGCAAGCAAGATAAAAGATGAATTCTGAACTGCTACTAAAGGTATTCATGTTTTTTTTTACTGTAGTGCAGGGCAGGGAATTGAGGTTACTTGACCTTGTTTGGGGATGTGGATTTGTTTATTTTTAGTTTCATCACTTGTAATCTCTAGGAGACTCAGAGCCAGTGATCCTTTTATTCTGGTACAGTCTTTAAAGAATTTAAAAAAAAAAAAAGCAAGGGCCGCCAAAACTTAAATCCTTCTTGATTTCCTATTTCATTCTCTAGTGGTTCATGTTTTTAAATATATATAAGTATCTACTCTGTTTCTTGGAAGAAAAATTTTACCAAGGATCAAAAGAAGAAACCCTAGAATTAAAACAGGGAGATCTATATGTCAGAGTGGATTTCTTCTCAAACTGACAATGTTTAGGTTTTAAGCAAAATAAAGTGCCAGTTAATCTGAAATTCAATCACAAAGACTTGAGATTTTTGCTTTATGAAATCAGAGAACTGAAATTCCTTTACACCATAAATGTGCATTCAGAGTCCATGAGCCACGCTGTTTTTAGGGGACAGAATGTTTCCCTGTCAGACCCCGTTCTCCTCCCTTCCTGGTAGAAACAAGGCATGGAGTGCATCTCGTGACTTCCCGCCAGGGCACAGGGCGCACTGCACAGCCCGCTGGCAGAGCCCCCCAGCCCTGCTCCAGGACATGATTCCTCCTGGCTCTCCTCTTCACCGACTTCACACCCTGTGCTTGATGGGAGTATGTGAAATGCTGCTCTGACACTATTCAATTAGCGTTGGTCTTTATACCGGTGCCCTTGCTTACTGCATGTGTTGCTTACAGCAGCAGTTTAAGGGGCTCTGCAGGGGTGGAGAAACCATGCATTCAGGAGGCCTGTGTGCAGTTGATAACAGACCAGTTACATGCCTTATGAAGGTAGTCCAGAGACAGATCTATAGGCTTGCTTCTCTATATTCTGATACCACGAGCTAATGGGAATAAGGTTTAGGGGGTCTCAGTTGTGCTAATGGGTCTCCCAGGTGGCTCAGTGGGTAAAGAAACTGCCTACAAATGCAGGAGACGCCGGAGATATGGGTTCAATTCCTGGGCTGGGAAGATCCCCTGGAGGAGGGCATGGCAACCCACTCCAGTATTCTTGCCTGGAGAATCCCATGGACAGAGGAGCCTGGCGGGCAACAGTCCACAGGTTGCAAAGAGTCAGACAGAACTGAAGTGACTGAGCGTAGCACATTGCATACATACTTTGCAAACAGTTTCAAAGCACCATCAGTTGTGGTTAATTCCAACATTTCACAAAACTGAGTTTTTTATTTATAATTTCAAAATCATCAAAAATTCTGCAGCATCAGAACCAGACAGGAGCTAGATAAGAATGATCTGATATGAACAGTGAATTTAAATGTGAACAGTAAATTACTCTCTCATACTCAAAGTTGTCCAAACTTAAGGAGGCAAATATATAAAACTAGAAATCAAAGACTCTCATATCAGGAATTTTAGTTCCTAAACTAAATAAAAATCAAAATGCTTTTAAGCAAAAGAAAAATACAACTTGTGAAAAAGGATTTTAATAGAGCTATTTCAAGGTTAGATTCATATCTATTGCTTAGTTATTATTAGGAAAGTTAAACTGCTTTCCAAGGTTATTAATTAACTATTTAAGTAATCTATAAAATGATTTTTACAAAATTTTACAAATTTTATATTTGGTGTTAAATCACTAATTGCAGCATTTTTCAAAATTAGTATCCTATATGAACACAAAAATATTAAAAATAAAACTGAAAGTCTGCTGCTATGGAAATAAGAATCCTGTAAATTCTGACATTTATAATTTGATGTTCATTTTATTCATGAAAAAAATAAATCTGATTCTCAATCCAGGAGTTTAGATATTTTCTTCTTTGTTAAAAACAAAGGAATTTAGAATTATCCTGCTAAGAAATCAGAGAAACTTATATTCAACAAACCAATTTGTAGTTTTTAAAAAGAAAACTATAGGGGAGTTTTCTGGTGGCTCAGTGGTTACAATTTCGGCCTTCACTATCCTGGCCCAGGTTCAGTCTTTGGCAGAGGAACTGAAATGCCACAAGCTGTGGGACACAGCCAAAAAATAAAATAAGAAACAAAAAGAAAAGTATACCAAGTAATGTATGCAGTAAGAAGTAATTATTATTTGTAGTATCTTGTGTATCCCTAACCACAAGTCATAGGGAATAAAAAGTGTTGTCTAGACCTGAACTTTCTTGCTGCCATTATGTCTTAGCAAGATTCCAGAGTTTATTGTTTTCAAAATAGTCTGAATGTAACTTAGAAATACTGTCTCATAGAGAGCTAAACAAAGCACATAAATAAACATTAATTTAAAAAGTAAAAGCTATATGGTGACACAGAGAATATATGACTTGAAAGTCATGTAACTATTCAGTAGTGACTGAACCCAAATCATCCAATTTTAAGCCAAAAGAACCCTCAAAATTTTCCAAAGAGAGAAGGCCAGCTATATTCAGTTAGAGGGGGGTTTGCAGAGTTCTAACATCAGCTCTACTACTAACTTTCCTTTCATGTCATTAAACTTCTCTATGCCTTTGTTTCCTCTACTTCATGGTGATATTGTGAGGATACATATAAACAAATACTTCAATTCTCTGGCAGGAAAGCACTATATGTATTCCAGTATGTTAGTAAACTTCTTAGCTCTACCGTAAGTTTCAACTGATGCTACCTTTTCTATGGTTTTAGGTTTAAGCTTCAAACAACATTGCCCGTTTATGTGCACGCCTGCACAACCTTTCAACATGGCTGTCTTTCTAAGATCCTTTTCTCCATCTTTCAAAATGCACAGAAGTGGCACAATATTTTAATTTTTATCATTATCAAAGTTCTGCCACCCAAAGCTGTGCAGAAAACTTTAGAAATTCACAGCAAGATTTTCTACCACATTACTCTCAACTTCTATGGAAATCCAACTCACAATCCACATATTATTTAGCCAGCTCCGTATGCAGCTTAAACACTAGCAGTGGAAGATTATTAAAATGTATACTGACTTTCAAAATTATAAAGAATAATTTCAATTATAAATTAAAAACCTAGTAGACATTTTTTTTAAATGTAGATCATTAACATTTCCAAAATAATGGAAGCAGGTAATCAATATTCTGATAATTCAATGATTTGAAACATGCCTTCTGTCTTGTTGAGATACATAATCCAGCCATATTATATATTCAAGACTAAAAAATAGTTTTCCTCAATAAAATGTGTTCAATATTGAAAATAGAAAGTTATTCAGTCTGACACATCTTCGCAACTGAACAACCAAAACTAATATAAATTTAAATATTTTAAGTTACTTACATCATTGCTTTTAATTCTTTTGATAGAATATCCTAAAAATAATTTAGCTTTGTAACTTATGAAGATACGTAATTAACTTCCTTTACCAATATATTCACCCAATAACTTTAACATGCAGCTGCATATAATACTAAGGTATAGCAATCCACTAAAAGAACACATGTTAAAAACAGAAACAACCAGCTGAAATGAAATACAATGGCACATGACCAGTATGTATCTAATGAGCAAAATGGGTTACCAGAGGTAAAGGCTGAGTAGTAATAACAAAAGTAATGCCTGGGATTAAATCTTAACATATTTTTTAAAATAGCAATGGAATTTTAAAGAATATTTGTAGGGTATAACAACCTTAAATCAAGTTTTATTGATATTTTGAACGAATGAATGAAATGAATGAATACCTGAATGAAATGAATGAATACCTGAATGAATGACTGCTGCAGTCATAATAATGTTTAACACCTTGAGATGTTCACAAAAATTTGGAATACACAGAGAAAATGACTTGAATACAAACAAACTAGTTGAAATTCAATGTGGTTCACAGTAAAGATGCAAAGGCTTTCTATTTGTAGAACAAAGAATCTCAACCTAAAACATATATACAACTAAAATATTTTCAAGTGCAATTATCCAAGGCTTTAAAAAGAATACATACATTTTACTATGTAATTCTTTCTTACCCCCTCCCCCTGCCACCTCCCTATATTTTTTAATGTTTGGCATAAGTGAACAACAAACCAGAAAGGAATATGCATTTTTAAAGACTGATTTACTCATGTTCTTTTAAGAGCAACACACAACCATTTATAAATATAGCCTTTTAAAAAAGCATCCTTATATAAAACAGTGGGGGATGAAAAATCCCTGCTATACATATGAAGCACAATTTAAGCCCAATACAACTGACCAATCAAAATTAGTGAATGCACTGCATCTCTCTGCAGTGGAGAGAAGCGACAAGGTAGGCTGTCATTCTGCAAAAGCTGCCCAGAACAGGCTTTCCTCTGAAAAGCAGTGCCATTCCTTTTTAGAAAGACTGAATCTAAGTGTTGTCTCTGGAGACAAGAAGCCTTCAGTATGTTAAATTACTTTCATTATGTATTTTCAGATGCTTATTGATTCCACAGTAGGAAGAGGGAGAGACTGCAGCAGCCTCCCAGCAGCACTACTTGTTCCATACATTAGCAGTACTGCTGAGACAATGGCACAGTCCAGACACATATTTTCATTAAGGTCTCTTCCGAAGAGGTGTTTATGACCCTCTTTCCCCGTCCTCTACCAACCAGTGAACAAAATGAATCAATCAAAACTGGAAACGCTTCAACTACATCAAGAATCTTTCAAATCTTTAGCAGAGGTAAGCTGTGCTCCTTATTATAGTATTCGGCTGCTTTTGAACCAGCATAGTGGGGTAAAATTACTTTGAAAAATTTCAGCCTAAATTTTAAGAGTTTATTTGCTTAATTCTACTTATTGCTAAACATGTATCTTTTAGATCTATTTAAGATATGGTATGTTTTAAATGTAATTTTTTAGGATGGTATGTTAAATATAAAGAATAGTCTTTGTTGAAACACGATGAAGATACCAGCTTTTTAAGTTACTTCAGACTACTAAATATCCTAATGTCATTACTAGTCTTTCTCAAGTGTTCAAAAAATTATCATATTTCTTGAAAGAGAAATAAAGAGGTTTATTATTTAGCTATTGTTACTCAATTTTAGGTTAAGTTTATTACTGGGCATGTTCACTGAAAATTATTTAATTTGCAGCTACATTTTATATCACCCTTTATATTTCAACCACATGAACAGTTCATCAAGGAAATTTATAGTATTTATCATGCAATTTGTTTTAACCAGTTAAAATTCAAACCCTGTGCTAATAATTAAACAAGCTATAATATTTTACAGCAGGAAATACTGTTAAATTATTATAAAGACAAAAAGGAATGACAGTACTTTCACTGTATGCTAATTGCTCATAATCTCTGAAAATAAACGTTAACTTCTAAAATGAGAGCAGAAATTGGTTTAAAAAAATACAATGTCTGTAATATTAACTCTGTTACTGAATAACATAATATTTAGTCTTCGTTAGGAAGAGAGAATATTTTTATTTAAAAGAAACCTTTAAATTTATGCATAAGCTATGGCTCTAATAATACATACAGTTTCCTTACTTTGATAACAAATACTGTGTATGGTGTTAAATAAGCACAACTAAAGTAACTTTCAATTAATTGAAAATTATTAGGAACCCTATTGCTTAACTACTTTTTTCTTTTTCACAAGGGCTCAAAGCAGCTAATTCAGTATTTACAACTGACAATATGAAGAATGCATCTGATCCATCATCTCCCTAGCTGTCTGAACCATAAACTGCAGGATATTCTTGCAACACATGATTTTAAGACATTAAGGAGTTAAAACCGGAGAATAGAGGTCTACAGGACTGCTGGGATTATAACACATCAATAATAATAATCCTAAGAAGATGCCATATAAAATAGCCACAAAATGAAAAGCAATTTAACTGAAAAACCTTGAAAACAAAATGGTGAGCATTTTTAAAGGAGAATTTTATACTATAACATTACCAGAATCGTGGAGCCACCAATTCTTGAAGAAACAATGAAACATGGATTGCCAAAAGAAATGACATACATTACCAGCAAGCTAATGAAGCTTTACCAAGTAGTTTTCTGCATTAAATATTCAGATATTCATATCAATTAATATTACTAAAGAATTTTTCCATCTGAGTTTCATGACCAATTATGTGTCCTCTTCTAATGAAAACAAACCAAATTAAATAGCAGATGGTTTTTATCAAGAGAACATGGACTGGACTTACAAAGCAAGTTATGTGACCAAGAAATCATTTCAAAGTAATGAGGACTGCTATAGAAACAGATTTACATTTGTAACAAAAGGATGTCTAAAAACATTTTAGAAGCTAGAAACTTTATGTTTCCTTTTTGTTTTCACATGTTCTGGAAAATAAAGAAACATCATCATAAACTCTCTCAATGGGAAACATAACGCCTACCATTTGAGGAAGTTTCTCTCGGTTGTGACTTTTTAAGGTAAAACAAACACAAGTGTTTTGTACTGGTCTTTAGAAATCCATCAGCCAACTAAATCTTACAATTCATGCAGCTGAAGTACTGAAGAGAAAAATGAAAGAATTCCTACAAGACATGAAATAAAACACAGCTACTTCACTGTTGTCAGGTAAAAAAAAAAAATCATGTCCAAATCTGTCAATGACATCATGTTATCATATTGTGGAAAACTGCTATAGTGAGCCAAAAGGCCCATAAGGCAACAACAAACAGGTAGGTCAGAAGATGCATGCAGCCCACAGCACTGTTTAACATTTACAAGAGAAAAGAATCTTGATCTACAGTTCTATGTATTTCCCTCAGTTATTGTCTAAAATTGACACTTCTAAATGCTGTGACAAAGATCTGATGTTTTAATCTGTCAGTTCTGAAAATCTGGCACACTTTAAAATTTCTCATTTTTATAGGATTTCAATGCTGGCTAAGACTTTCACTTACTCAAATATATGCCTTTAGTAATACTTTATATCAAGCTCAAAAGAAATTAATAATGTTATCAGCATTTGTATTTCTGAAATACTACCTCTAAAATAATATGCATAAATAAAACTGTATTCTAAAACTTGTCAAAGGTTACAAGTGAAAAGCTAACATAAGTTCTGAAAATTGTTAGCTTTTATAATTTGTTATGATTTTGCAGGCAAAATGCTGTATTTGAAATGTGAAATATAGTTGGTTGTATCATTTATATTTTAATATACAAATTACTGACATTTTAGCCCAGCAAATCAGACATTACTTTTATAAATTACTCTAAACTTCTATATTAAAACATAAATATGCATGAATTAGCAAGAGTTGTTTTTTTTTCTTAATTTTCCTCAAAATGATATATACTGGGTGATTTATACAAAAGGTTTCATAGGGAATGTGTAAATTTAATAGATTCCTCAGAAAATGGGCTTCAGATACTCCTTCTTCCCTAAAATTTCATCTTTTGTTTAAAAAAAATCTGCTTAATAAAATCAATTGATATATTCTTTTAAACCATCACAAAAATGGCTATTTCTTAAGTGATATTAAATTTCCATTTTCTCCTTCTACATGATATGAAAGGGTGTGGTCACAAAATAAATCATTCATTCATAGGAGTGATTAGTGCTCTTTCACCAAGGTTTGTGGTGTTTTATTTCAAAATACTGTCCCTTTTCTTCCAATTTTTGCTCGTTGTAAAGTTCAATGAGCACTTTCACTGAAAAATATGAAATATTTGTCATTTTCCTACTTCGGTGGGAAAAAACTCCAGATATCCCCAAGCACACTGTAGACTTCTGAATATGAATTTCAATCAGGAAAAGGACAAAGTGATTTAAAACAAACTAGGGCTCTGTGCCATTTATCATTTTAAATGAACATTTGTCCTGTTCACTTGAAATCTCATGGGAATAATTACACCTACACTAATTGTGCCACAACATGTTAAAACAGCATTTATTTTCCACCTACTCACAACATTTAAAATTAAATCTTAAAACACTGGGCTAAAATTACTTTTGCATACTGGGTAGTTTTATTATACAAAAATACACTGTATATCAAATAATAACCTTGAAAAACCCTAATAAGGAAAACCTTTTTAGTTTATTAAATAATTTCAAACCATATAGAAGCAATCCCCAATAGTTATTTCTTCAAATGGGCCAATTTCCTTTTACATCAAAACAATGTAATCTTGATGTTTCTACATTTTCCATTAACAGTTTATAAATTTAAAAATTAAACTAAGTACACAATAAAAAATTTTTTCACAATGAGCACAGGTTTTGTACGTCATTTAAATTGCTGAATATCAAATAGTTTATTCTATTTCACTTTCTAGGGGAAAAACAGCTGCTCCAAAAGAATGTGTTTTTCTCCCATTCTGGAAATCAACATGCAGTCTGAATCTAACATTACAGTGCGAGATGACATTGATGACATCAACACCAATATGTACCAACCACTATCATATCCATTAAGCTTTCAAGTGTCTCTCACCGGATTTCTTATGTTAGAAATTGTGTTGGGACTTGGCAGCAACCTCACCGTACTGGTACTTTACTGCATGAAATCCAACTTAATCAACTCTGTCAGTAACATTATAACAATGAATCTTCATGTACTTGATGTGATCATTTGTGTGGGATGCATTCCTCTAACGATAGTTATCCTTCTGCTTTCACTGGAGAGTAACACGGCTCTCATCTGCTGTTTCCATGAGGCCTGTGTATCTTTTGCAAGTGTCTCAACAGCAATCAACGTTTTCGCTATCACTTTGGACAGATACGACATCTCTGTAAAGCCTGCAAACCGAATTCTGACAATGGGCAGAGCTGCAATGCTAATGATATCCATTTGGATTTTTTCTTTTTTCTCCTTCCTGATTCCCTTTATTGAGGTAAATTTTTTCAGCCTTCAAAGTGGAAATACATGGGAAAACAAGACACTTTTGTGTGTCAGCACAAATGAGTACTACACTGAACTGGGAATGTATTATCACCTGCTAGTACAGATTCCAATCTTCTTTTTCACTGTCATAGTGATGTTAATCACATACAGCAAAATACTTCAGGCTCTCAATATTCGAATAGGCACAAGATTCTCAACAGGGCAGAAGAAGAAAGCAAGAAAGAAAAAGACAATTTCTCTAACCACACAACACGAGACTACAGACATGTCACAGGGCAGTGGTGGGAGAAATGTAGTCTTTGGTGTTAGAACTTCAGTGTCTGTAATAATTGCTCTCCGGCGAGCTATGAAACGACACCGTGAACGACGAGAAAGGCAAAAAAGAGTCTTCAAGATGTCTTTATTGATTATTTCTACATTTCTTCTCTGCTGGACACCAATTTCTGTTTTAAATACCACCATTTTATGTTTAGGCCCAAGTGACCTTTTAGTAAAATTAAGGTTGTGTTTTCTAGTCATGGGTTATGGAACAACTATATTTCACCCTCTATTATATGCATTTACTAGACAAAAATTTCAAAAGGTCTTAAAAAGTAAAATGAAAAAGCGAGTTGTTTCCATAGTAGAAGCTGATCCCATGCCTAATAATGCTGTAATACACAACTCTTGGATAGATCCTAAAAGAAACAAAAAAATCACCTTTGAAGATAGTGAAATAAGAGAAAAATGTTTAGTACCTCAGGTTGTCACAGACTAGGGAAAGTCTAAGTTTCACCAAACCCACATTCAAAATTTTTAAATTGTAAAAAATGAATTACTGCCAAATATAAGAAAAACAATTTAAGTATAGGTTATGTTGTAAACTTTCAATGTAAATGTCAAGATTAAATTAGGTCATATATATTCAATTTCTTCATTACTTAATGTATCTGTTGCATGGCAGTTTGTTAAGGTAATATCATGTGTATATTTTGTCAATATTATGTCCATCAGAAGATATTCATGTAAGTCATATTTTCTAAAGAATAAATACATAGCCTTAAAACACTGTATAACTTTAAAATATAACTGACACAGATATCCTTGCATTTTTTTATAAAGTGTATTGTTTCTAAGCCACAAGCTATAGATATATTTATATGTTAATAACTGGAATAGCAGTTTTAACGTAGAAACCAAAATTATGGGTTCCAAACAATCAAAACAACCCAGGATTTTCTATACTGCTATATTATGTTTTCTAACATAGTCTACTTGCTATAATGTTTGATGCATCAAAAATAATGACCTATATATGAAACTTTATCCTTTTTGGAATGTAGGAAATCGCAGGATTTATTAGGATTTTAAAATTCAAAAAGCAAAAAACAAAACAACTCTGTATATGTAATCAAGACAGGGAAACTTTTGAAATTTAAGTTTATTATGAAGAAAAGTTTGATTTTTTAAGATCAAGGGCACTATACCTACAATATACAAACAAACTGACAATAAAAAGGAGGAAGAAAAGCAAAGCTTCTTTCTTCCTTCCTCACTTTGGTTGAGTTAAACAAAATGCTCTGGATTAATACAGTATACAGGCAAAAACCAGTACATTAAAATAAACTGACATCCTAATTTTATATTCAAGTTGGACTTTTTGTATAACAGAAATTAACTACTGAAATCTGAATTCTAGGAAAGGGGGAAAAAAGACTTTATGTCATTATAGAAAAGTCACCTACTTATAATTTTAGATACATAGCAACTTTAGAGTAATAAAATTTATACAATGTTCCTACACTATCAGAGCTCCCAAGTGTTTCAAAATACCCTAGTTCTTTTCAACTCTGAAAATCATTAAAGTGGCAATAAATCTTGCAAATGTTTTTTACTCTACAACACATAAACTTAAAGCATTTGCCTCCAATCCTCAATTCATATTAGGAAACTATGAAATTACTAATCCCAACTATAGATACCAGGTTTGACAATCTTATATCAAACAAGGATTTTCCAATTGTTATAATCTAATAATCTATCAGTAAGTGCTAATTATCACTGTATATGAAAACTAGCAATAAGTTATTTAACATAGGCAAATATAGGCAAATACTTGCTACCTTGTAATTGGTTAACTGGACAATTCTTTATTCTGTTTTTTCATACTGTATTCACTAAATCAAGTAGCAACTCATTTTTAAATAAAAAAATTTTGTCAAACAATTCAATAATAATCTCTCATTGAAAGAAACTGTTTTCATCAGGTGGTCTTCTATAATTAAAAATTAAATGTTGGACTGTTAAGGAAAAAAACAGTAATACACCACTTTTGTGTAAATAAATGAAATTCACCCAATCTAGTTTACTGAACTATCTTATACACTGGGGAAATGAGCACCATGCAATAGCCTGAATTCACTGAGATTACATGAGAAATTTAATAGTGATATATTTCTGATAATAATTTTGACATAATGTCAAATCTTAGCAAAGGAACAGTTTCCTTCTGCCTTACTTTGTACTCTTTAATAGAATTAACGAAATATCTCAATTTGACAATATGAAGCATAAACAAGTAGGGCTAATATCTTGAAACTCTAAAGAGATATCAGGATTTCATAAAGACATCAAGAAAATTTTTGTTAGATAAGTACATCTAGCACAGAGTATCTCCTAACATACTCTTTAAAATTTTTAAACTAATTTTATACTTGGATTTCTGAGCATAAGTATTTTAATATCGAGTTTTTAATCTAAGTGAAAATCAGATTATTTTTGAAGTTTTCATATTAAGAAAAACCCTTTATGTTTTAAATATTTTTCATCTTCAAGTCTATAAACATGCCAAAAAAACTCAGTTAAAAACCATTTTCTAATAAATCTGTCTAAACTGCCTTATTGCCTTCTTGTTCTCTGTAATAAGAAAACTAACAAAATAAGAAATACACAGCAAATATTATAATGTTTCTCTCTAAACTACTACTATTTCTATACTTGACACAAGAACAACTAACAAGCATTTCTGCCCACCTGTATTAATCTTTCAGATATATAGAAGTATACCCAATGATCTATAATCAAGAATATTCATATTTACCAGATAACCTCTGATAGCTTGTTAGTGTTAAATAATATGTGACTTGTAAACTACAATAATATTTATGTTAAAACTTCAGTTTTTAAAAACAAGTCACAAATATGTTTGCAACAGCTGATTTCAGCTTAAAAAGAAAGAATGAGAAGCTTAGACAACCTTTTTTTAAATGCTTATTCAACGAAAAGGTGAATTATTTTTATTCTTCTTACAATGGCTCTTACCATAACAAGTAAATTTTTTACTTTACTTCAAATAATTTTATTTTTAAAAACATTAATGCAAATTTTTCATGTTAGAATGAAGTTTTAAATGCAAAAGCAATAAAGGTAACAATAAATTCAATATGGGATCTTCTTAAAATCAATTTTTTTTTACCCACCTGCCACAAATCACATTCACAGCTATCAATTTCTATAGAGTTAACTGTGTTAGTTCTTAAAAACTACAGAAACAACTATTATTTTAAAAACTAACTAAAGAAGAGCACTCAACAAGATATGGAACTACTGCTTTTTGATTTGTTTCCTAATTTAAGGTCATTGTTATTCTACCAACTTGTACCCAACAGATGTTCAAACATATTAAAAAAGAATTAACAATAATGCTTTAATTAAAAATGCCATTCATAATAATTCTGTACTTTTTACTCATGATAAGTCAATTTTTAGGTATGTGGTCTGTTTTTTTAATCCCCCAAAAAAAGTTATAGCAAAAATCAGCTCTCTGGACATTAAAAAATCAAACTCGTGAGATTTCACTGAGATTAGACTTTTAAATGCAAAAACCTAAAAGTATATGAAAGCAACTGCTTTATTTGTAGGGCTTTCTTCAACATAGTAACTTCAAGACTACTTTCCAAAGCCAATAAAACTTTTGGCTTTATTATATTTTATGACTATACATTCAAGTAAGCTTTGTAATTCAATTAACATTTGAATCCTTACAAAGTAGAAGGCATTATGGAAGATACTTATATGGCAGAAACTTACGTATTACCCTCAGAGCTTAAAATATAGAATCAAGGTAGTAAAAAGTATGGAAAACCTATAAAAAAATCAGAATGTGGTATTTTAAAAGAGTCAAATTCTTAATAAGAAAAGAGCTATGTTGGATTTAAGAACAGTATAAATAAAAGGATTGTTGAGGAAAGCTACTAAAGCATATTCTGGAAACAGAAAATACAGTTCCCTGTAGAAGAAAAGTAATACAGCAGTGAGAACTTATCTGGTAAGTTAAATTAGAACCAAAAGATAGAGGTCTTCAATGCCAGCAGAGAAATCTGAGCAGGGGAATAATGCAGTAGGCAGTGAGCTACAAAAACCAAACGACGACAACAAAAAGCACTGTGCAGAAGAGCTGATCAAGACACAGCAACGGGAAACCGGAAAACCAAACGGCCAGGTAAAACAGCGGGTAGGGAGCTGCTGCGTCACCTTGACAGGTAAGGAAAGGCCTGGCAAGAAGTGCTGGCAGCTCTGCAAAGGAGCAGATACATGTGACAGGCAACATAAAGGCAGAATCAGTGACGTATCCAACTGACTAGAAAGCCAACTGGTACAAGAGACTGAAGAATTAAAAATGATGGCCATAAGAACGACCACAAGAAATGAGATTTCCTCAATGATCTAAGAACTTTTTAAACTAGGCTTTGAATAAAGCATTAATACATAGGTAACAAGGACAAAAACAAGAATTTCTGGAAAAGCAGAAAATTCAATTAAGTAAAATAAATAATATTATTCAAGAATGTTCTAGTTATTACAAATATTTAAAATGAAAACTCCACTTCAATGTTTTATATTATCTACTTTGTATTTTTCACATATTGGTTTATTGAGTTTTTCCATTAAACATTATTTTCTTCTTTGGTAGTTTTTTTAATTATAAAAAATTTTAAACACTGGCAAAATTTGACATATACAAAGTAAAAAATATAAATATGATCCTTTGTGTCTTTCCTAATAATTTATTATAAATTATCCATCCAACTCATTATATACATATCACCTTCATTCTTTGTCAATGGCTACATAAAAATAATTTTTAAAAATAAAAAAAATCATATAAGCAAAGTTTCTGAAAAACAATACTGATAAAATATCAAGTACTTAAAAACTTTTTATAATATAATAAAACAGCTTCAAATTACATTTCAAAAAGTAAAAAAGGTAACTTAACAAATTGTGGAACAGCTTAGTTTTCTAAATGGAAGTTAAAACCAAGGGAAAAACACATAAAATAATCTATTTCTTTTCTTCATTGCCACTCTGTAAGATAAGAAATATAAAAAACAGAGAAAACTTTTGGCAGTTATTTTTTTTACATTTCAGAGATGGACACCCGTATATACCCCTTCTGAATGACAGCTGCCTATGGGACCGAAGTGAACTCAGAGAAAGCTAAACATAAGATGACAAACAATAAATGTTAGGGAAGAGAGAAGCTCAGATCCTATTATAAATTAGAAATACAAGGAGATAATTAAACTCAGAAAAACTAGGAAAAAGATCCAAAAAAACTCAGAGATGCTTAACTCTTAGAGAAATACAAAGAGAACACAGAATTATAGATTCAAGTTCACAAAGGACAATATTAATTTGAAGACGTTTTCTAAAAAGCATTCAAAACAGTGAAAGAATTAAAATGCAGTCAATAGACTAGACAGATCAGTAGTAATATGATAACTTATATTACATTATAAGTAGAATGAAAGAATATTGTAACAATTCACAAACATCTGGAAAAAAATAGTACTGAGATGTAGAAACAAAAGGAACACTGGGTTTGTCATTTATACGAAAGCTATCACCTTCTAAAGAATACTCATTTTTGCGAGAGAAAAAGATGAGCAAATTTAACACAGTAATATTTCTCCCCTGGCTCGTGATAAAATAACGTGTGAAAATAACCCTAAGTATCTCTACCCTTCTATTCACACTTCTCTTTTTTTAACAGACCTCTATACGCTATATCTATGGCTTTCAAGGATGACAGCTTTTTATTTACACCAACAAGTGGTAAAAAGTGCTGTCACTCCTGTCAGGGCCACCAATATTAACTTCACACCAGTATCACACCCTGAAGCATCAAGTAAGATAGAAACGGAGAGCTGAGTTTGTCTGGGATTGAGGTCATTTTCCTCACCCTGCTTCCATGTAAGCAATTATTTAATGTCATATACTTCTGAGAGGCATTCAGCAAGGCAGACTACCAAAACACATCACCAACTTTTCAGGGAGAAGAGAAAAATGGAACAAGAGAAGATAATAAGGTTATGAGGAACCACTTTCCGCAGAGACAGTTTAGGACGTACAATACTAGTAGGTGATGCAAAATGAAAACATATTAACATAAAATTTTTTTAATGTTAATACTAATAAATCAGAGTTCGGGCCATATGAGACACAGACTGTAGGAATGAGAAATATATTAATATATGGAACTGACACATATACACAGCAGCCATTAATATTACACACAATCCCACATGTCATACTATTCGTGGAATACTGATTGGGTAGAGAAGAAACAAAGATATGTATTTCACTGTAATATTGTTAATACCACACTCAGGGCAGGCTGAAATGTAAAAAATCAAACTATATGTCTACACTTTAAGAATTTTCTTTCCAATTCTTAAAAACCTTCAGTCTCATTTGCTATTAACTTTCTCCAAAGTATCACTTCTTACAAACAACATAATGCTAGCAAACTGTAGCTACCTAACTTTATAAACTGTCTTTAACTCACATAATACAATAATAGTCTGTAACACTAACGTAACCTTTCATAATGCTTGCCTAGAAAAAGTGACTGATATACCAATGGATGAGTAAATATTTGAGAAATTGAAAGGAACAACTTTTAAACTTATTAATCTTGTTTCAGTTTCAGTTCAGTTCAGTCACTCTGTCGTGTTCAACTCTTTGCAACCCCATGGACTGCAGCACGTCAAGCTTCCCTGTCCATCTTGTTTAGGAGAGAGTTTCTCAAAATATAGCCCCCTTTATCAGAATCTCCATGGTGTTTATCGGAATACTCCAATTACTGGGCCCTACTTTTACTTAATGAAGCAGAACCTCTAAGGCTGCACCCAAATAACAAGTTTTAATAAGTTCTCTTAGATGATTTGTGTGTTAAAGATTAAGAATCATTACTTTATATACTAGAAGATAGACTATCACAGCGACAGACATTCAAATGACTATTAAATGAAAAGATACAGAAGCAACTCTGAACTCAATTCAGGCCACAGTGCCTTAAGGGAAAAAAAATTAAGCACACTTCATTTTACCTTATAAAATTCTTAGCTGGACCTATATACAGTTAGGGGAAGCACACTGACTGAAACTGCCCACCCTGGCCAGGCACCATAGTAACCATTTGCACGAGCTGTTTTACAACAGGAGGTCCTGGTAAGGAACACGGAACTAATAAGCCACCACCAACTGGACAAGTTCAGGGAAGGTCAAAAGGAGACACCACATGTCTGACCACCTCCCAGAATCCTTCTCTCTTGCATCCATCTTGGCTGAACAAGGCGTGTACCACCAGGAAGGACTCTGAGTCAGAATAATTGGCTAAAGACAACCCAGAAACTAATCCCATCACCATAAAACCCTAGACTGTGAGCCACTTGGCAGAGCTGTTCTCTTGGGTTCCCTTACCTTCCTATTGCTCTCCACCCGGGTGCCCTTTCCCAATAAAATCTCTTGCTTTGTCGGCACATGTGAGAGTCTCCTCGGATAATTCATTTTTGAGTGTTAGACAAGAGCCAAGTTTCTTGGAAGGGGTCCCTTTTCCTGCAACAATACTACAGTTCACCAGGACATTTGATTCCTTAAGAACTAAAATCTGGGAATTCCCTAGCGGATCAGTGGTAGGACTTTGTGCTCTCACTGCTGTGGGTTCAGGTTGAATCCCTGGGGCAGGAACTAAGATCCTGCAAACCGCGCTGCATGACCAAGGGGAAAAAAATTTATTTTCTAAAAAGAAGTTTTCTAGGCAACATGTGCATACGTGCTTAGTCATGTCCAACTCTTCGTGACCCACTGGACTGTAGCCCACCAGGCTCCTCTGCCTGCGGGATTTTTCAAGCAAGAATACTGGAGTGGGTTGCCATGTCCTCCTCCAGAGGATTTTCCTTTAAAAATCATACACTCAGAAGATAAAAGAATACCAAACACAAAGAAGACAATGTAAAGTGTGACTTCATTCAGCCATTATACTCAGTTAATTACAAATCGCACAATTACTGTCTGTCATAATGTAACCTTATTCTGACCAGAAGGTAAGCACTATACTTGCATGTTTTTACTCATTTCAATACAAAATTTATTACTTCTAAAATAAGTTCACAAGGAAAACACTAAAAAATTCATTTTGTGTATCTTTTGAACAGATGTAATTCAAATTAGGTAGATGGTTTCGGTCAAATATTTTTCCTTTATTATTGAAATTTCCTTTGTTTGTACCATCAACACAATTTAGGATATATCAGCTAATCTTTGGTAGTTTATGACAACTTTAATTTCCTATTTGCTTCTATAACAGTTTAAATAACACTGGTAACCAGTGTTATTTAAATATTTCAAAGAGTAGAACAAAAACTACTCTGGGAACTTTTCTTATTAACCTTACACTAAGAATTCTTTCCAAAAACACTGATATTATCTACTGCTATAATTCTTTTGCTTTTTAGCACTTTCAGTGAATCACAGAACTCCAGAGCAAGCTAGCATTACTGAAAATGGGCTGCTAATGAATACAATTTAAATATACAAAGAACGTTCAGGTGACTGAACATAGCCACCATACAGAAAAACATCTCCCAAAAAATACATTTCAGATAAACAATGACTTTGGTGCAGGATTTCCTGGAGTCTCTTAAGTCCCTTGAAATTGTGTGCAAAATTTAATAGGCATATGTATGCATATGTTTCTCTGGAATAAATCTCTACAAACTCAAAAAGATTCTCACAAAAGCAAGTGACCCAAAACTAAAACTATGCTTAAAGTCAGTTCAGTTCAGTTCAGTCACTCAGTCGTATCTGACTCTTTGTGACCCCATGAATTGCTGCATGCCAGGCCTCCCTGTCCATCACCAACTCCTGAAGTTTACTCAAACTCATGTCCATCGAGTCGGTGATGCCATCCAGCCATCTCATCCTCTGTCGCCCCCTTCTCCTCCTGCCCCCAATCCCTCCCAGCAACAGGGTCTTTTCCAATGAGTCTCAACTCTTCGCATAAGGTGGCCAAAGTATTGGAGTTTCAGCTTCAGCATCAGTCCTTCCAATGAACACCCAGGACTGATCTCCTTTAGGATGGACTGGTTGGATCTCCTAGGAATCCAAGGGACTCTCAAGAGTCTTCTCCAACACCACAGTCCAAAAGCATCAATTCCTCAGCACTCAGCTTTCTTCACAGACCAACTCTCACATCCATACATGACCACTGGAGAAACCATAGCCTTGACTTGATGGACCTTTGTTGGCAAAGTAGTCTCTGCTTTTTAACCTGCTATCTAGGTTGGTCATAACTTTCCTTCCAAGAAGTAAGCTTAAAGTTAGGAAGTAAGAAAGGAAAATTGGTAAATATTTATATCCTATGTCATCCTAAGGAAAATACAAGACAAATTTTAAAGCATCCAACTTTAGATACAATTAAATGAGAAAATAAAAATCAGAGCAAACAGAATGAAAAAAGTTTAATTAAAATTAATCCTGGTATAAAATAAAAATGCAAAACACTAATCATTAAGTCTTGCATTCTTACAAGAGGTGGGTAAAAGGTTGTTCCCTTTATTTCCCATTAGGTCAGATAAGAGAGAAAAGGGTTCAATTACTTAAACAAATCCCATATGATTATACAGTGGAAGTCACAAATAGATTCAAGGGATAAGATCTGATAGAGTGCCTGAAGAACTATGAAGGAAGGTTCGTGACACTGTATAGGAGGCAGTGATCAAAACCATCCCCAAGAAAAAGAAATTCAAAAAGGCAAGAATGGTTGTCTGAGGAGATCTTACAAACAGCTGAGAAAAGAAGAAAAGTGAAAGGCAAAGGAGAAAAGGAAAGATACACCCATCTGAATGCAGAGTTCCAAAGAAAAGCAGGAGAGATAAGAAAGCCTAAATGATTAATGCAAAGAAATAGAAGAAAACAACAGAATGGGAAAAACTAGAGATCTCTTCAAGAAAATTAGAGATACCAAGGGAACATTTCCTGCAAAGATGGGCAAAATAAAGGACAGAAACGGTATGGACCTAACAGAAGCAGAAGATGGTAAGAAGAGGTGGCAAGAATACACAGAAGTACTATACAAAAAAGATCTAATGATCCAGGTAACCACGATGGTGTGATCACTCACCTAGAGCCCGACATCCTGGAGTGTGACGTCAAGTGGTCCTTAGGCAGCATCACTACGAACAAAGCTAATGGAGGTGATGGAATTCCAGCTGAGCGATTTTAAATCCTAAAAGATGATACTGTGAAAGTGCTGCACTCAATATGCCAGCAAACTTGAAAAACTCAGCAGTGGCCATAGGACTGGAAAAGGTCAGTTTTCATTTCAATCCCAAAGAAAGTTCAAACTACCACAAAATTGCATTCATTTCACACGCTAGCAAAGTAACACTCAAAATTCACCAAGATAAGTTTCAACAGCACAAGAACTAAGAACTCCCAGATGTTCAAGCTGGATTTAGAAAAGGCAGATGAACCAGAGATCAAATTGCCAATATCCATTAGATCATAGAAAAAGCAACAGAGTTCCAAAAAAAAAACATCTACTTCTGCTTTACTGACTACACCAAAGCCTTTGATTATATGGATCACAATAAACTGTGGAAAATTCTTCAAGAGATGGGAATACCAGACACCTGACCTGCCTCCTGAGAAATCTGTATGCAGGTCAAGAAGCAACAGTTAGAACCAGACATGGAACAATGGACTGGTTCCAAATTGGGAAAGGGGTACATCAAGGCTGTATACTGTCACCCTGCTTATTTAACTTCTATGCAGAGTACATCATGCAAAATGCCGGGCTGGATGAAGCACAAGCTGGAATCAAGATTGCTGGGAAAAATATCAATAACCTCAGATATGCAGATGACACCACCCTTATGGCAGAAAACGAAGAGGGACTAAAGAGTCTCTAGATGAAAGTGAAAGATAAGTGTGAAAAGACTGGCTTAAAACTTCACATTCTAAAAACTAAGATCATGGCATTCAGTCCCATCATGTCATGGCAAATAGAAGGGGAAACAATGGAAACAGTGAGAGACTTTATTTTCTTGGGCTCCAAAATGCAGCCATGAAATTGAGATGCTCGCTCCTTGAACGAAAAGCTATGACCAACCTAGACAGTATGTTAAAAAGCAGAGACATTACTTTGCCAACAAAGGTCCATCTAGTCAGCTATGGTTTTTCCAATAGTCATGTATGGCTGTGTGTTGGACCGTAAAGAAAGCTGAGAGCTGAAGAATTGATGTTTTTGAACTGCAGTGTTGGAGAAGACTCCTGAGAGTCCCTTGGACTGCAAGGAGCTCAAACCAATCCATCCTAAAGAGAATCAGTCCTGAATATTCATTGGAAGAACTGATGCTGAAGCTGAAAGTCCAATACTTTGGCCACCTGGTGCGAAGAACTGACTCACTGGAAAAGACCCTGATGCTGGGGAAGATTGAAGGCAGGAGGAGAAGGGGATGACAGAGGATGACAGGTTGTATGGCATCACCAACTCGACGGATATGAGTTTGAGCAAGCCCTGGGAGTTGGTGATACACAAGGAAGCCCAGAATGCTGCAATCCATGGGGTCGCAAAGAGTCAGACATGACTTAGTTACTGAACAATAACAACAATGGAGCCGATCAGACCAGCTGGAAGAGAAAGATGGCACCTCCAACTGATAGGAAAACAGATATTCTTAAAAACAAAAACAAAACAAAAAGGCACCCCGGTAATTATGATGTACTTATTCCTTTCATCCTCACTTCCCAACTTTCAAAGATTCACTGATTAAGAGAAATGGAAAAACTCATTAACCTTCAGAAAAATCTTTCATAAATATTCTCTCTCAACAAAGTTCTAGAAAAATCCGGTGGCAGAAAAATGGTTAATTGCAAAACCACAAACCAAAAGAGCCACCTGAGCTAAGGCAAAGACTAACATCAGGAGAATGATACTTAGCAGAGATGGTTGCTAGAAAATTCCAAAATGAAAAGTTAATAAACTGAACTTTCATCAACTAAGTTTAAGATACATCTATTTTACCCAAAATTTCTAGTCCTCATTAAAACATCTTACCTATCAATGATTCAAAGATACAATATGAATAATTACAATGAACTAAAAAACAAACAAAAATAAAACTGCCCTTTGAACACACAATAAAGGACACCATTAAATATTTTATTACTGTTGTTAAATCCAAGAAAGAAGGTGAGAAGCTTTTACTTCTTTTCTTCTATCACTATCATTTATATTAACAAATAGACTTACTGGTTCCACAACACAACCAACTTCTCAAACTACATAAACGTTTTTAAAATCTTAATGAGTAACATATGTTACAGGATCTAGTAGACAGGTCATAAAATGCCCAGTCAAAATTGGCAAGCAGCAATAGCCATAAAATCCTAGTTGCCATGATAAATAAGTCACCTATCTTGTAAGCATTTTTTTTTTAATCAAAAAAGCACTTTTATAAGGCTCATTATAATAGCACTTAGCCCTCACTAGCCCAAACATTTCATAAAAGGTTTGGGTTGCAGGCACTTAGAAAAGTAGTGGCAATAAGACTAAAATGTCAGCATCAATATCACAAGGCAAAATATAACTACAAAGAGGGTGAAAACGGGACTTCCTTGGTGGTACAATGGATAAGGATCCACCTGCCAATACAGGGGACATGGGTTCAATCCCTGGTCTAGGAAGATCCCACAAGTCTCAGAGCAACTAAACTGGTGCACCACAACTACTAGCTCACACTGTAGAGCCAGTGAGCCGCAACTACCAAACCTGTGTGTTGCAACTATTGAAGCCCATCCAGGGCCCATTAGCCGCGACTGTTGAGTCTGTGTGCCACAACAACTGAAGCCTGCATACCCTAGAGCCCACAGGATGCAACGTCTGAAGCCTGCACGCCCAGAGCCCATGCTCTACAACGAGAGAAACCGCCGCAATGAGAAGCCCACACAGGGCAACGAGAAGCAGCCCCCACTGCTTGCAACTAGAAAGAGCCTGTGCAAAGGAACAAAGACTCAGTGCAGCCAAAAATGAAAATAAATAATTTTTTTTTAAAGAGCGCAAATGAAGAACAATGGAGCACATGTCCCCGGACAAGCAGCAGAAAGGAAACAGCCTTGAAATAACTGACTGAGGAATAAGACTGGCTGATAGACAGTAACAGGTGTAACTATAAAGTTGTAAAAATTATACTTAAAAAAAGGAAAGAGTAGGATAAACTGGGAAATATAATCTATAAAGCAGAGCAATTTTACCTCTATTTCGTAAAGAATACATGTCTACAAACCAATACAGCAACAGGAAAACAGGCCAGTAACAACTAATTCATCAATGAAAAGCAAATGACAAACACAGCAAAAACAAAATGCAAACTAGAATAAGTTAAAAAATAAGTTAATATACTGTTTTTCACATATGTGACTGGCAAATAATCTTTAAATGTTAATGTCTATCAATGATGACAAAGTTATAAGTACATTCTCTCACATTAGTTCAAGAAACAAGTTTCATTTTGAAACATTAAGCAAAAAGTTTAAACATAACCTCTGACCAGGAATTCAACTTCTTAAATTTATCCTAACAATGAAATAATTGTGCAAAAATATATCTCCAAGCATGGTCATCAAAGGATAGTTATACCAGTAAATAATATTAAAATGACCAAAGCAGTTAACAGTAATAGACTATTTACAGAAATTTTTAGAAAGTTTTCATCTTAATATTACTTAGCATTAAAATTGTATATTTATGTTTATTAACATGGAAGTAATATAATATTAATATAAAAGAATATATATAATAGATGTTGTAATGTACAAGGAAATAGTTGGGAGATTTCCCAAAATGAATTCCTAGGTGATATCTACCTATACATTCTAGTTTTTCAGAAATTAATATATACTTGAACTTTTTTGTTTTCAAAAATAACATGGTATAATTTTAAAGATTCAAAAATTATTCTACTAAACCTTTGATAGTAGTATGACAGTAGAACTTAGTTTTTTAAATAACACTAGAATTGAGCTGATTATTCAGAAAAAAATAAAAATATATAGCCTATGGCAGGCCTTAACAAAATTCCTTCCTCAGTCAAATTTAGGAACTTAACAGTCACCAAGCATAAGTATAAAATCACATTACTATGTCGTGGAGCAATTAAGTCTGTGCCCCACAACTATTGAGGTTGTGCTCTACAGTCCGGGGAACCACAACTTCTGAGCCCACACACCTGCACCCGGCGCTCCGCAACAAGAGAAGCCCGTGCGGCGCAACTGGAGAGGAGCCCTGCTCTCCACAACCAGAGGGAAGCCTGCGCAGCGATGAAGACCCAGCATATCCAGAAATAAATGAACAAAAATAATAAAATTATTTTTAAAATATTATTAAATGAAACTTATACAAGTAAAATTGAGACTGTGAAAGTCAAATTAATTGGTCATTAGGATGTATTAAAAATAGTCTTCACAAAGGTACTATGCAGATTGAGACTGCTTTTTTAACATTCAGATCTTGTTTCTCTTCAGCTTTATGTTACCTTAATTTATGAGCATACTTTATAAAATACTCCTACATTTAAAACAACATATTTTCCCAAATTTAAAATGTTCAATATATGAAACATGTTTCATTTTTAAAATTCTGGGCAAATCCATAAACATTGCACATTAATTGCAATTTCTCCAGCCTTTGGTATGTTCCTTTTATAAGTTTTCTGATATTACCCTGTACTTTTAATTAGGTCAGGCTATCGAATCGAAAAAAATTCATTAAAGTGTATACTTTGTGCATCTTTTTTATACTTTAATAAAATGTTAAAAATAAAACTGAGATCTCTTTAAATGATGCCTCTTTTAAGTTCTTAGATGTTCTCTAGAATAACCAGAAGCAAAAGACAAACCCCTAGGATGTATTTTTGTTTTCTTAGAATACTCAGAATGAACACATTTAAATCCCAGACCAATCTCATATCTCAAAAGAAAAGCGCAGGCAGCATCAATGGAGAAGAGGGACCATTCCATTAAAACTCTTTAAGTTGTTTTTAAGCTGTGAACGCCCTTCAACTTCTGCTCACAAACAAGACTGTGAAGCTGCTGCCCTGCGGTGTTTCCAGGGCTCATGTGTGGGTGTGAGAGCTGGACTATAGGGAAAGCTGAACGCCGAAGAATGGATGCTTTTGAACTGTGGTGATGGCAAAGACTCAGAAGTTCCTTGGATTGCTAGGAAATCAAACCAGCCAATCCTAAAGGAAATCAGTCCTAAATATTCATTGGAAGGACTGATGCTGAAGCGCCAATACTTTGGCCACCTGATGCAAAGAACTGACTCACTGTAAAGACCGCAATGCTGGGAAAGATTGAAGGCAGGAGGAGAAGGGGACCACAGAGGATGAGATGGTTGGATGGCATCCCCGACTTGATGGGCATGAGTCTGAGCAAGCCCCGGGAGTTGGCGATAAACAGGGAGGCCTGGCATGCTGGAGTCCAAGGGGTCACAAGGAGTCGGACACAACTGAGCAACTGAACTAAGCCTGTAACCCAAAATTTACAAAAGTCCCAACTTGACAAATTTCTTTTGTCTTATAGCACTGTGGTTCTCATTAGCACCTCTACCAGAGAACAAGCAGAAGAAACAAATAGGTGAAAGTCGAAATCCTCTTCTTACTAGCTGTGTGATCCTAGGAATGCTACTTAATCTCATCGAGGCTCTGTTTGCCCATCTGCAAAATGATAGCATCTACTTTATCTCACTGAGGTTGGGAAACCTCAGTGAGATAAAATATATATAATGGTTAGTTTAGCACAGTACTTGCCACAAGCAGTCAATGACAGCTTTTATCATTTTTCTGAAATTTTATTTTTTAATGTGTTTTCAATTATGTGATGTATTACAGTTGTAAGAAAAAAAAAACAACTATGTATTGATTAGTCTAGTTACTCAAAAAAATACTTTTTCCTACCTCAGTATATGAGACTTAATGTGTTTAGATGTGTTTATTCACCACATCAGTGGTGCTAGTGATAAAGAATCTGCCTGCCAATGCAGGAGACCCAAAAGAGGCAGGTTTGATTCCTATGTTGAGAAAATCCTCCAGAACAGGAAATGACAACCCATTCTAGCATTCTTGCCTGGAAAATTCCATGCACAGAGGAGCCTGGTAGACCACCGTCCATGGGGTCACAAAGAGTAAGACACAACTGATCACACAAACACACAGAGACATACAGCCCATCTTCAACTTGAAACTTTTTATACTAATGCTTCACTATTTTGTTAACAGGAAAAAATGCATAAGAAATGTATATCATGTGATTTTTTAAATGAATGAAAAAGATGGCGTTTTTGAACATGTAAAAGTGGAATACAAAACCACAGATAATGATGAATAACCAATGTGACTTCAAAATATATATTAACAAATTCATCCTTTAGTCCTATTTCTAAAGAAAGAAGGATAAAAGGAAAGCAATACTGGGGGGCCTGCTATATGCTAGGCAAGGTCGAAGACAATCTATAAATGTGTCTCATTAAATCTACCCAACAGTCCTTTGAAAACTGAGAGAGAATTTACCTTGTCAAAACTAACATAATTAGCAAGAGGGATGGAAATGGGATTTAAATCAAGCTCTAGATGGCTTCAAAGCCTACATTCTCTTGTCTCTTAATCATGAACTATATACATAGCAGAAACAATTATGTTATTTTATGGTACAATTTTAGGATGTTTTGAAGCCTCTAAAGTGTCAGTAAAGAGAATATTACTATGATAAAAGGAAAAGTTTGTGAACACTATGTTGTTCCAGTTATTACATTAAAAGAACTAGCCTCCAAGTGCCCATTCAATAAGATTTGTTCTCAAGTCATTTATCCTCAGAAGAAGTCTTCCCAGCTACTCCTTTTCAGTTTTTATTTTCACTGCTACCCACTCTGGAATATTACTTTCATTTCTTTGTTTTAGGTAGAAAGTCTCTACATCAAATAGATGACTATTCTTAAGCACCACCAAACTTTTTTAAAACAAAAAATACCTTCTCTCCCTCCTCCACCCTCTGTCCAGCAATTACCACAACTCAGCATTTATGGAGAAGACCAAGCACAATTCCTCATATCATAGTTTAAAAGCAAACAAGATTTTGAACTACTAACTTTACTAGGAAATTAATTCTATGCAAAATGCCTTGTTCATTGCATTGAGATCCTGACTAAACATTATTCTTACTTCTGTTAGAAGTAACTATGTCACATAACCAGGCTCCATCAAGTGCCTATAATCAGATCTGGAATAACATCCTACAAGTATCCCAAAGACCAAGAATGGATTTATTAATCAGTGCAAAAACTCTAAAACAGTCTTAGAGGCAAGCACATATTAAAACATTTATCAGTACAGAATTGATTATGTAAGCTTGTATGTGTTGTGTGTATGTGCTAAGTTGTGTCCAACTCTTTGCAACCCATGGACTGTAGCCCACCAGGCTTCTCTGTCCATGGGATTTTCCCTGCAAGAATACTGGAGTGGGTTGCCATATTCTCCTCAAGGGTATCTTCACCACCCAGGGATCAAACTCACATCTCCTGCATTGCAGGCAGATTCTTTACTGCTGAGCCATAAAGGAAGCCATTCATAAGCTTGATTAGAATAATAGTAGTTTTCTTTTACACCCAAATTATTTACCTATAAAATCTTTAATGTGGCCTGAGGCCATTATTTGTTTCTTAAGAGCAACAGGGAAAAAGATGTATCATTAGCCATGATATCAGAAGAATATGCAGGATATTTTACAACCCCTATTCCATTACAGCTGTTAACTTTAAAAACATCAGTTAATATTTCATATCTGTGTATAAAGAAAGTACCTGTTTCCTGCCAATAAAAAGTTATATAGTTTGGCACTTCTGTGCTTGTATGTGTATTTTATTTTGTTTTGACTCTAAGGTCTTCCTAGTTCAGAACTTCACAGATCAGCCACTCTCTTTCCTACAATACACAAATAATCCTTCATCCAGGCAGCTGATATTGTACAGATGCATTTGCTTTTTATTTGCTACCAGAACAAGTTACCACAAACTTAGAAGGCTGAAAACTACAAATTTATTATCTTCCAGTTCTGAAGGTTAGAAGTTCAAAATGAGTCTCAATGGGAGAAAATCAAGGTGTTACCATAGCTACATTCCTTTCTGGAAGTTCTAAGGGAGATATCCTCCCCTTGTTCATTCATTATGTTGGCAGAATTTAATTCCTTCAGGTTGTAGCACTGAGGTTCCCATTTCCTTGTTGTCATTCGGGGACAGTTCCCAGCTACTAGAGGACATCTGCATATCCATGCCTCCCTTCCTTTAACTTCAAAGCCACCTATGGTAGGTTAAGTACTTTCACGCTTCAAATCTCTCCAGCCTCCTCTTCTACCATTCCATTTCTCTGGCTCACTCTTCTGCTTTCCGCTTTCACGTTCAAAAACTCACATATTTAGAATGGTCCCATCTGGATAATCAGAATAATCTCATCTCAAGGTCCACAAGAAACTACAATTGCGAAGTTCCTTCTGCCATATAAGGTACCATATTCATAGGTTCTAGTGAGTAAGATAAAACTATCTTAGAGGAGACACATTATTGTGCCTACCATACAATGGGTTTCCCTGGTGGCTCAGATGGTAAAAAATTTGCCTGCAATGCAGGAGACCTGGGTTAGATCCCTGGGTTAGGAGGATCCCACGGAGAAGGAAATGGCAACCCACCCAATATTCCTGCCTAGAAAATCCCACGGACAGAGGAGCCTGGAGGGCTACAGTCCATGGGGTCACAAAGAGTAGGACACGACTGAGCAACTAGCACTTTCCCTCTCACCACACGACACCGTGCTTGTTGAACGGCACCGACGTAAAGCAAGGAGCAAAACAGCACGTACCCATCCTCTGGCTAAATCAAAACTTCCCAGACTAAAACACAGAGTTCAAAACACTCAGCAATCTTCATCAGATACTACCACCATCGAAGAATCCATCAACTTAGATAGACATTGTCACTACATCCTTACCTCTGCTTAAATGGAAAACTGTCTAAGTATCTCAACAACTCAACAACAAAATATCTAAGTATCTTAACAACTTACTCAAGGCTAACTATAGTTCTCACTGTGAAATAGCACTGGTTTCTACCACTGGCACTGCTTTCTACCACTCTCTGTCTTCACTCTGTTCCACAAATCTTTATCTGGAAGAAAGCTTCCCATAAAGCTAAAGACACCCTGAAAGACACACAGGGTTGAATGAGAACTTCTGGAAAGCATAACATTTTTTATAGCACAGAAACAAAAATCAATTTGTTAAAATAGTGATAAGACCCATCAGTGCAAGATACAACCATCCAAAAACTTAGAATCCTCATATTAAATATATCTGAAGATTAGAGAAAGGGTGTTGCTGCTTTTAAACTAGCTTTGGCTAAAAGGAAGAATAACTTCTATGGGTATAGTTCTCCTGTTTCTCTTCTAAGTAAACAAAAGGCTTGTCTCAGAGAACTTGCCTTAAAGAACTAACTTATGTTAGTTAAACAGACAGAAAAAAGATCCCATAAAACCTTAAGTAAAAATTTTCACAAAATATGTCATCCTTTCAAAACAGAGTAATAACTTTTAATAGCAGTAGACTCCAAAAGGCACAGGAAAGATAAAATGATTTGGCAACTTTATTGTTCTATATCTGCACATTACTTAAGACTCCATGAATCACTCTTGTATCCATTCACTCTTTGGGAATACAGAGATTTTGTATACATAAAATTCAAGTCTGCACTGAACATTAATTCTAATCATATTAAAAAACTAATATTAATGCATGGATTCTCAACCTACAGAGATTTTTAGCAAAGCGATTCAAATTTACAAAGTTCATCTGACTTTATGGACTTTGACTGCATATGTGTAAAAGGCAAATACAAATTATTTTAGTCTAGCTTTCACTAATGGCAGAGTAAATTGGTCAAGTATAGTTTCCTACAGATAATTTCTAAACCTAGATAAGCCATTTTATGTCTTTATTTTGTAATTGGAAGAAAACTGCTCTACAATGTCGTGTCGGTTTCTGCTATACAACACAAGCCAGCCATAACCATTCACATATCCTCTCCCTCCGGAGACTCCCGCTCCTCTTCCCGTCCCACCCCTCTAGGTCATAAAGCAACTTTTCTCCAGCTATCTAGTTTACACATGAGAGTGTACAGATGTTGATGCTATTTTCTCCATTCATCCTACTCTCTCCTTCCCCTACCGTGTCCACAAGTCCATTCTCTACATCTGCATCTCTATTCTTTCCCTGCAAACAGGTTCATCAATACCACTTTTCTAGACTCCAGATATATATGACTTAATATGTGGTATTTGTTTTTCTCTTTCTGACTTACTTCACTCTGCATTAACAGGCTCTAGATTCATCCACCTCACTAGAACTGACTCAAATGCATTCTTTTTTATGGCTGAGTAGTATTCCAACACTATTGAGCTATTTCAAATCCTAAAAGATGAAGCTGTGAAAGTGCTGCACTCAATATGCCAGCAAAACTGCAAAACTCAGCAGTGGCCACAGGACTGGAAAACGTCAGTTTTCATTCCAATCCCAAAGAATGTTCAAACAACTGCACAATTGCATTCATCTCACATGCTAGCAAAGTAATGCTCAAAATTCTCCAAGCCAGACTTCAACAGTATGTGAACTGAGGACTTCCAGACATTCAAGCTGGATTTAGAAAAGGCAGAGGAACCAGAGATCAAAATGCCAACATCCACTGGATCATCGAAAAAGCAAGAGAGTTCCAGAAAAATATCTACTTCTGTTTTGACTACATCAAAGCCTCTGACTGTGTGGATCACAACAAACTGTGGAAAATTCTTCAAGAAATGGGAATACCAGACCACCTGACCTGCCTCTTGAGAAATCTGTATGCAGGTCAAGAAGCAACAGTTAGAACTGGACATGGAACAACAGACTGGTTCCAAATTGGGAAAGGAGTACTTGAAGGCTGTATATTGTCACCCGGCTTATATGCAGAGTACACCATGAGAAACGCTGAGCTGCAGGAAGCACAAGCTGGACTCAAGACTGCTGAGAGAAATATCAATAACCTCAGATATGCAGATGACACCACCCTTATGGCAGAAAGTGAAGGTGAACTAAAGAGCCTCCTGATGAAAGTGAAAGAAGAGAGTGAAAAAGTTGGCTAAAATTCAACATTCAGAAAACTAAGATCATGGCATCTTGTCCCATCACTTCATGGCAAATAGACGGGGAAACAATGAAAACAGTGACAGACTTTATTTTTGGGGGCTCTGAAATCACTGCAGATGGTGACTGCAGCCATGAAATTAAAAGATGCTTGCTCTTTGGAAGAAAAGTTATGACCAACCTAGACAGCATATTGAAAAGCAGACTTTACTTTGCCAACAAAGGTCTGTCTAGTCAAAGCTATGGTTTTTCCAGTAGTCATGTGTGGATGTGAGAGTTAGACCATAAAGAAAGCTGAGCACCAAAGAACTGATGCTTTTGAACTGTGGTGTTGGAGAAGACTCTTGAGAGTCCCTTGGACTGCAAGGAGATCAAACCAGTCAATCCTAAAGAAAATCAGTCCTGAATATTCATTGGAAGGACTGATGCTGAAGCTGAAAGTCCAATACTTTGGCCACCTGATGCGAAGAGTTGACTCATTTAAAAAGACCCTGATGCTGGGAAAGATCGAGGGCGGGAGGAGAAGGGGACCACAGAGGATAAGATGGTTAGATGGCATCACCGACTCGATGGACATGAGTTTGAGTAAGCCCTAGCAGTTGGTGATGGACAGGGAAGCCTGGTGTGCTGCAGTCCATGGGGTCGCAAAAAGTCAGACACGACTGAACTGACTGAATATCCCGCTGCATACTGTATCACATCTTCTTTATCCATTCACCTGTAGATGAACTCTAGGTTGTTTCCATGTCCTGGATATTGTAAATAGTGTTGTAGTGAACACTGGGGTACATGTATCTTTTAGAATCGCAGCTTTCTCAGGGTATATAACCCGTAGTGGATTGTTGGGTCACATGGTAGGTTTATTCCTAGTTTTTTAAGGAAGCTCCATACTATTCTCCATAAAGACTATTTCAGTTTGCATTCCTACCAACAGTGTAAGGGGGTTCCCTTTTCACCACATCCTCTCCAGCATTTATTGTTTATTTTTTGATGATGGTCATTCTGACTGATGCAAGGTAATACCTCATTTTAGTTCTGATTTGCATTTCTCTAATAGTGATGTTGAACATCTTTTCGTGTGTTTATTGGTCTAGATAAGCCATTTTAAAAAACACTTCGTTGAAGGCCCTGGAAAGAAACCAAAGGCAGGAACATACCAAAGGAAGGGTTACATTTAAAGTACATAAATTGCAAAGGATAAGAGTTCTAAGTTTGGGCTTTTTTGCCTAAGGGCACTGACTGCCATTCCTGCCATCAACTCCCATTCCAAAGCCCATAGCTCTTGCAGCAGAAAAATACATGTTTACAGTCCAGAGATGGTAGAGAACATGAATTAAGGTAAACAGATTAACTATAAATTTAGAAACAAAAATCCTAAAAAGAACAGACCCACAGGAGGAGCAAGACCCAAATCCCTTTTAATAGCTTACCATTAAAATAACACATGTCGGCGAGAAGGATCCAGGAGGATGCAGGGAAAAGCAAGCAAAAGTCGGAGGGATGTGTACCCTTTAAAGATAGGCAAGACATGTGAGTTTACTCCATCTTTTAGACAGATCATTCAGGCCATGTGCTCAGTCTCTCCATCATGTCTGACTCTTTGCAACCCTATGGACCACAGCCCACCAGGCTCCTCTGTCCATGGGATTTCCCAGGCAAGATAACTGGAGGTTGTCATGCCCTCCTCCAGGGGATCTTCTCAACCCAGGGACTGAACCTATGTCTGTTGCATCTTCTGCATTGCCATATGGGTTCTTTACCACTAGCACCATTTTGGAAGCCCCTTTTTAGACTGACGGTTGTCTCCAAACACTACATGGCTCAAGCAGCAAACACCTGGAACCTTACTATAACCTGAGGTATTACAGGACAGAGCTCAGAGCTGAAAGAGCAGCTGGAAATTTAGGAAGGAAACTTTGAAGGAATAAAAAGAAACAAAAAAGTTGAGGCCCATGATCTTAGTATCAACTCTGCCAAAATTCTTGGTGACATCTAAATAGAGGTACAAGGGAGACCTGTAAGGTACCAGGTCAATAAAGCAATAGCTATAAACCAAAAGAACACAGCAGAGATGAAGATCACAGTACAGAAAGAAGACTGTGTAGTTTGAGATCAACAAGTTAACTGCTAGTTGTAAGAATAACAACAACAAAAAGCAATCCTCACAGAACATAACAGAATCTAAAGTGACAAATGTATTATCCACAATGTCTAGTTTTCAACCAAAAATTACTCCATATGTTGGGTTAATGGTACAAAACAGACAGCCCAGAAATAAATCCACATATCTACTTTTAACAAAGGAGATAAGAACACACAATGGGAAAAAAACAGCTTCTTCAGCAAGTGGTTGGGGAACGCTGGACAGCTGCACATAAATAAATGTAGAATACCTTGTATCGTATACAAAAATAAGTTCAAAATGGTTTGAAGAAAAATATAAGACACTATACCATAAAACTCCTAGAAGAGAACATAGGCAAAACACTCTGACATAAATTGTACCAGTGTCTTCTTAGGTCTGTCTCCCAATGCAACAGAAATAAAAGCAAAAACAGGGGCTTCTCTGGTGGTTCAGTGAAGAATTTGCATACCAGTGCAGGAGGCACAGGTTTGATCCCTGATTTGGAAGGATTCTACATGCCACAGAGCAATTGAGACCATGGACCACAACACTGAGCCTCTGCTCGAAAGCCCATGTGTGGCAACTACTGAAGCCCCCATATCCTTGAGCCCATGCTCTGCAACAAGAGAAGCCACTGCATTAAGAAGCCTACACACAGCAACTAGAGGGTAGCCCCTGCTCTCCACAAGTAGAGAAAAGCCCACACAGTAATGAAGATCCAGTACAGTCAAAGAAATGAATTTTTAAAAAATGAACAAATGGAAAATAAACATTTAAGCTTTCGCACAGCAAAGGAAACCATAAAAAAAAAAAAAAAAAGACAACCTACAAATTGGAAAAAAATATTTGCAAACAATGTGACCGACCAGGGCTTAATTTCCAAAATATACAAACAGCTCATATAACTCAAAAACAAAAACCCAAACAATCCAATCAAAGAACAAGCAGAAGACTTAAACACAATTCTCCAAAGAAGGCATACAACTGGCCAACAGGCACATGAAAAGATGCTCAACATTACTAATTAATTTTAAAAAAAAAGAGAGAGAAATGTAAATCAAAACTACAATGACGTGTCACCTCACACTGGTCAGAGGGGCCATCATTAAAAAGTCTACAAGTTAAAAAAAAAAAAGTCTACAAGTAACAAATACAGGAGAGGGTGTGGAGAAAAGGAATCCTCCTACACTGTTGATGGAAATGTGAACTGGTACAACCACTATGGAGAACTGCATAGAGGTTCCTTAAGAAACTAAAGTTACCATATGATCCAGCAATCCCAGTCCTGGGTATTCATTCAAAGAAAAGTATAATTAAAAAGGTACATGTACCCCAATGTTCACGGCAGCACTATTTACAATAGCCAAGACATGGAAGCAGCCTAGATGTCCCCTGACAGAAGAATGGATAAAGATGGGGTGTGTATATACCCAATGAAACACTATTGGGTAAAGAAAAAAAGAAAGAAAGCCATTTGCAGCAATACAGATGGACCTAAAGAATACCATACTAAGTGAAGTCAGAAAGAAAAAGATAAATACTGTGTCACTTATATTCACAATCTGAAACACAACACAAATGAATTCATTTACAAAACAGAAACAGCCTTGTAGACAGAGAAAACAAACTAATGGTGACCAAAAGGGAAAGGGGAGGGCAGAGGGATAAAGTAGGAGTTTGGGATTAGCAGATACAAACTACTATATATAAAATATATCGATAGCAAGGGCCTATAACATAGCACAGGGGACTATATTCAGCATCCTGTAATAAACCATAATGCAAAAGAACATTAAAAAGAATATATTTTATATACATATAAAACTGAATCATTTCTCTGTACACCAGACACTAACACAATATTGTAAATCAACTATATTTCAATTAAAAAAATTACTCCACAGGCAAAGAAATGGGTGTACATAACCCATACTCATGGGGAAAAAATTAAAAGGCAAACCATAGGAATTGACTCTGCAAGTGGACTCACACAAGAGATTTAGTAGACAATGACTTCAAAACACCTGATTTCCCCTGAAGTAATTCAACATAAATACTAAGTAGATTGTGCTAAATTAAAGATGCATGTTGTAATCCCTAGAGAAATTCCTACAAAAAAATAACGCAAACCTATAGCTAAAAAGTTCAGAGAAAAACTAAAATGGAATATACAAAGCTATCTGATGAGCACACACACACAAAAAAAACCCAAGAAATTCCAACAAAGAAAAGCCCAGGACCAGACAGTTGCACTGCTGAATTCTAAAAAACATCTAAAGAAGAATAAAAACCAAAAACTTCTCAAACTGTTCTAAAAACTGAAGAGAAGGGAATACTTCCAAGTATCAAAGCCAAACAGAGTACTACAAGAAAAGAAAACTGCAGGCCAATATCTCTTATAAGTACAGATGTGGGAATTCCCTGGTAGTTCAGTGGTTAGGACTCCACAATTTTACCTGGGGCAGGGGGGGAGATGGGGGGTATGTTTGATCCCTGGTGGGGGAACTAAGGTACTGCAAGCTGCACAATGCAGTCAAAAAAGGGGGGGGCGGGCAGGGAAAAAGAGGAAAGAATAGATTGGGAAACCTGGAAAGAAGGGGGAAAATACGGATGATGAGAGAAGAAAAGAGAAATGAAAGAAGGGAAAAAATTTGGTAAGACTACATGAGCACACATATAAAGACCATACCAATATAAATTATTACTATTATTAATAACATATCCAGAAGTTTTTTTTTTTTTTCTTAAGTTTGTGAAATAAAGTGAGAGAACTGAATGAAATGGTAAAGAGATCTGGAAATTATTTGGTGCAAATAGTTAAGTAGAATATCTCAACTTGTAAGTTTAGAAACAGGAATAGTGTCTAGTCTCCACCTAGTTCCTCCTTTTCATCTGCATTTACTTGCACAGAAAACCTTTCCAAAAAGTTTGGAACTTTTCAGTTCACTTTCCTCAAGTCTCCTCAGCCCAGATGAGGCCACATGTCTACATCTAAACAGTAAGAGAAAGGAATGACACTATCAGGACCAATCATGATTTAAGTCCTGGAGCAGGGGAGGAGTCCCATCCTTGTGCTCAATGTTACCAAGAAGACGAAAACTCAACAAATACTGAACTCTGCCAGAAAGGATGAATGAGAAAGAAACTGGGAAGTCCACCAGTAATGTTATGTTAGACTGACCAAGTGTAGATTCATACACTTTGGAAACCAAATTAAAATGTAAGGGCTGATATCCTGCTTTGAAAAATAAAGATCCTATCCAATTGTTCTTTCCTGCAATATATGAAGGAAGTCTTCAGTTGCTGATAAATTCAGCATTTTCTTCAGGAAGCTGCTCTGGGTAAACTTGAGAAGTGATGCAGAACATATAACATAGACATGGAGATTTTTCAAAGCAGACTGAATGTTATCAATCCCTATAAATGCTGCAGGAAATTCTTTGTAAATCTCTATATATCACCTCATTCTGACCATCATGCTTTTCTGAGTACTCACCAGAATCAACTAGCCATATACATAAGATATATCCCTAGATAACTAACTTGGCCTTTTTGAGTTATATGCTGTAAATCAACTGGATTTTAGAGAACGATTTGCCAGATACAATGACTTGGGAATTCCTTTTCCTCAAAGGGAAATTATTTCAGTTTTAATATAATTAATATGAAAATAATACCGATCATCACCACTTACCTCTGAATATATTCCTAGTTGTGATAATAAAAGTGTACTATCAGCATTATCTTCTATTTAGATACGGTTAAAAAATATATTTCTAATTGGTTGAAACAGGTTTCAAGTCCCTAACCAAAAATTAAAACAAATGACTAAAACTGTATCCTGTCCTACCAAACATGTCTCTCAAAAGATCATACCTGCCTACCTGCCCTGTTGTTTACACGGTATTAAAATGAAGAACTCTAGAAGTATAACTATGATCATAAAAATACATTGAACCTCTAAATTCGCCTATAGCCAATCTCAATTTACTAAACCAAAGATTGATAAAACCTGTTTACCATAGTTCTTAGAATTTTTATATATAAAGCAATCAAGTATAATGGCAATGAAAAGTAGAACAGCTCACCTAATGTTCCCCCAAAATATCAGATTTAGACATTCAAAGCTGAAATTCACTAGAAGCAGGCTGACGCCATTTTTAAGGAACAATCAATAAAATAATCAATAAAAAGGAACTGTCAATAAAATTAGATGCCGGTATTTGGGGCATTGTTTATATTCATTTAAGCTACACTGCCATTTAAAAAATTTATATACTCTGGTTTAAACATCCAAATAGGAAATAAATCCCTAAGGAACAAAAAAATAAAAAATTTGGTACAAAAATTTTACCCATTGAAGAATCTTACACTAAATTAATTTTTCTCAAACAATGATGAATATTCCAACATGGGGTGACAAATAATAAGGTAAACTACAGTTTCCATAAGCATTACTTGACCATATGAAATAAATTATATACCCAAAAATACTACTTTGAAATGCACAGAAACTTTGAAATGTTACAAATAACATACTAAAGTTTACAAAAACTAACCTGCCATTTTTGTCTGGATATAATTCTTGTTTTTTGACACTACGTGATGAAAGATAAAACTAGTAAAATAAGAGTTTAAAATGCTGTATGGGTATTATCTGTTAAATATAAATTTGACTAACATTAAATTCAATTAGTTAAAAAATGAGGGTTTATCGGTGTGTAATTTTATTGATAACACGCATATGTCTTCACTACTGGCAACCCTAGACATCAGCATAAACGCATTATTCTGGATTTAAGCACAGCGTCACCCCCATCTGGGGGCAGCTGAATCCAGTCACATATGGGAGTATTTTCCCTGGTGGCTCAGACAGTAAAGAATCTGGCTGCAATGCAGGAGACCTGGGTTGGACCCCTGGGTGAGGAGGATCCCCTGAAGAAAGGAATGGCTACCCACTCCAGTATTCTTGCTTGGAGAATTCCATGGACAGAGGAGCCTAGAGGGCTACAGTCCATGTGGTCACAAAGAGTTGGACACAACTGAGTAACTAACACTTTCACATTCAGAGACCATCTAAATCATTGGAAAAGACCCTGATGCTAGAAAAGACTGATGGCAAAAGAAGGGAGCAGCAGAGGATGAAACAGTTGGATAGCATCACCAACTCAATGGACATCAATTTGAGCAAACTACAGGAAACAGTGGAGGATAGAGGGGCCTGGTGTGCAGCAGCCCATGGGGTCACAAAGAGTCAGACACAACCTAGTGATCCAAAAACAATAAATCAAACACAGTTACTGAAGACATTTGTCATCATATGTGACTAACACTGCAGGTTTAAAAAGGCATATATTGAATTTGCTATGTTGAAGCTATATATGTTTTAAATGCATTTCAGATATCATCTCACCTAAAGATTATCATATTAAGTGAATTAAGTCAGAAAGAGAAAGACAAATATCATATGATATCATTGAGAGGTTAAATCTAAAATATGGCACAATGATCTTAGCTATGAAACAGAAACACACTCACAGACATAGAGAACAAACATTGTTATCAAACAGGAAAGGGGATGAGGGAGGGATAAAGTAGGAGTTTGGGGTGAGCAGATACAAACTACTACATATAAAATAGATAAACAACAAGGTCCTTCTGTGTGTAGCATAGGGAACTATATTCAATAAACCATGATGAAATAAATCATGATGGAAAAGCATATTAAAAAGAACACGTGTGTGTGTGTATGTATAACTCAATCACTTTGCTATACACCAGAAACTAACACAACATTGTAAAACAACTATTTGTTGTTGTTGTTCAGTCACTAAGTCGTATCCAACTCTTCTGCCATCCAATGGACTATAGTCTGCCAGGTTCCTTTGTCTATGGGATTTCCCAGGCAAAGCAACTATAGTGAGTGAAGCTGCTCAGTTGTGTCCGACTCTTTGCGACCCCGTGGACTGTAGCCTACCAGGCTCCTCCGACCATGGGATTCTCCAGGCAAGAATATTGGAGTGGGTTGCCATTTCCTTCTCCAGGGGATCTTTCCAACCCAGGGACTGAACCCGCGTCTCCCACATTGGAGGCAGACGCTTTAACCTCTGAGCCACCAGGGAAGCCATCTTAGATCTAATTTAATCCTGGAAACAGTTACACGGACTGCTTACAAATTTCCCACTAATAAACAATTTTTAAAAGCCTGAAATAAAACTTCCTAAAATTTTCAGCAACTATATCATCTTACAGACATCTCAAAAAAATTAATTAGTTCATTAATCACCTATTATGTGACAAGACTATTATAAAACATACTTTTTCCCACCTATGAATAAATAAAAAATGTTTGCATATAAGTACTGTTTTATCAGATCGAGAAAGTATCAGTTATAATAAGAATATTAATTGATAAAATAAACTTAGACTATCCGTTCCTTCCATAATAAATATTTCATAAAATGCTTCTGTGATAAATTTGGTTTTAAGAATATTTTCTCATGATATATGGTGCTAATATGCTGCAACTTAGCAACAAAATTATAAAACTCAGAGAACAGACCAGACACAATGAAAATTAATGGGAGGATATACTTTCTTTTTTTGGCTGTGCCACACAGCATAAAATACATTCACTGTATAAACATGGTATATCTTAAATGTGATTTAAGTGTATTGCCTTAACTAATGCTCAAAAAAAGACCTAAATTATCTACTCCCAAGACTTGTCCTGAAGAAATCACAAATTATTGTGATACAATTTAATCCTGAAATCTGCACTATGTAGTTTTTTTTAACCATGCATAATAATCTGAATGAAAAGCTACATATAAGTCTGCACTAAACAAATTCTGCTTATTCTATCAGTAAGTTACCAGTTTGATTTTAATTTTTACTTCCCTAATGCCTAATGATGTTGAGTATTTTATATGCATATTTTCCATTCACATACATTCTTTGATGAAGTGTCTGTTCAAAGATTTGCCTATTTTTTAATTTGGTTGTTTATGTTCTTACCAATGTTCAAAGTTTTTCATATATTCTAGACACAAGTCCTTTATCAAATATATACTCTGCAAACATTTTCTGTCTATGGCTTGCTTGTCTTTTCATTCCTCTAACAGAATCACTCATAGAAGTTTTAAAATTTGATAACATCTAATTTACCAATTTGTGTGTGGTGGTGGGGGGAGGGGACTGTGCTTTTGGTTATACATCTATGAAATCATTTTCTAATCAAAGTCATAAAAATGTCCTATGTTTCCTTTCAGAACTTTTATAGTTTTAAGTTTTACATTTAGGACTATGATCCATTTTCAGTTTTGCTTTATTTTTTAATATGAAGTAAGGTCTGAATACAAGTTCCCTGTTTTACATATGGCTATCCAATTGTTCCAGTACCATCTGTTGAGAACACTATCTTTTCTTCAATAAATGTGCCAAAAATCCATTTTTCTTACATGTGTGAATCTTTTTCTGGGCTCTCTACTCCATTCCATTGACCTGACTATCTCTTTGTCTTGGTTAGTAGAAGTCACTGCAATAGGTCTTCCAATCAGGTATGGTTAATGCTCCAACTTTGCTTTCTTTTAAAAGTTTTGGCTATTCTAGATCCTCTGTATTTGCATATGAATTTTAAAATCAGTTTGTCAATGTCTAATAAAAGCCTGCTGGGACTCAGACTGTAATTGTGTTGAATCTATACAAATCAATTTAGAGAGACTGGGCATATTAAAAACAATCAAGTTTTCCAACTCACAGACAAAATTTATTCACTTATTTAGGTCTTTTTCTATTGTTCTCGATAATGTTTTTAGTTCTCAGTATACAGGTCTTGTGTTCAGTTCAGTTCAGTTCAATTGCTCAGTCGTGTCCGACTCTTTGCAACCCCATGAACCACAGCACGCCACGCCTCCCTGTCCATCACCAACTCCCGGAGTCCATCCAAACCCATGTCCATTGAGTTGGTGATGCCATCCAACCATCTCATCCTCTGTCATCCCCTTCTCCTGCCCTCAATCTTTCCCAGCAACAGGGTCTTTTCAAATGAGTCAGCTCTTCGCATCAGGTGGCCAAAGTATTGGAGTTTCTGCTTCAACATCAATCCTACCAATGAACACTCAGGACTGATCTCCTTTAGGATGGACTGGCTGGATCTCCTTGCAGTCCAAGGGATTCTCAAGAATCTTCTCCAACACCACAGTTCAAAAGCACCAATTCTTTGGTGCTCAGCTTTCTTTATAGTCCAACTCTCACATCCATACATGACCACTAGAAAAACCACAGCCTTGACTAGACGGACCTTTGTTGACAAAGTAATGTCTCTGCTCTTTAATATGCTGTCTAGGTTGGTTATAACTTTCCTTCCAAGGAGTAAGTGTCTTCTAATTTCATGGCTGCAATCACCATCTGCAGTGATTTTGGAACCCAGAAAAATAAAGTCAGCCACTGTTTCCACTGTTTCCCCATCTATTTTCCTCTTTTGTCAAATTCAACCCTAAGTATACAGGTCATGTGTATCTTTTGTCAAATCAACCTTAAGTAGTTCATATTTTTTATGTTATTCTGAGTGGTATTTTTTAACTTCAATTTCCAATTGCTTGTTAATACTATTACATAGAAATAAAAGTAATTTTTATATATTGATCATATATCCTGAAATCCTGCTAGATTCATTTATTAGTTCTACTAACTTCTTGTGAACTCAAAGCAAGATGCTGCTGCTGCTGCTAAGTCGCTTCAGTCGTATCCGACTCTGTGTGACCCCATAGACGGCAGCCCACCAGGCTCCGCCATCCCTGGGAGTCTCCAGGGAAGAACACTGGAGTGCGTTGCCATTTCCTTCTCCAATGCAGTAAAGTGATAAGTGAAAATGAAGTCACTCAGTCGAGTCCAATTCTTCGAGACCCCATGGACTGCAGCCTACCAGGCTCCTCCATCCATGGGATTTTCCAGGCAAGAGTACTAGAGTGGGTTGCCATTGCCTTCTCCAAGCAAGATACTACTACATACCTATTAGAATGGCTAATATTAAGATGACTGACTATAACAAGTGTTACCAAGGATGTAGAGAAAGTGCAGTTTTCATCAACTTTGGGTGGAATACCTGGGCAATTTCAGATCATATACACTCAGTATATGATCTGGTTGTTCCATATCTATATTTTTTATCAAAGAGAAATGAAAGCAAATGTCTATAAAAACACCTTTATATGAATGTTTATAATAGTCTGATTTGTAATAACCAAAAATTAGGAACAACTCAAATATAAATCTACAGGTGAATGAATAAACCAACTGTGGAATATCCATAATAATGGAAAACTACTTAGCAATAAAACAGAACAAGCTATTGATACACACAACACAGATGAATCAAGATAATTAAGCTGACTGAAAAAAGCCAAAAAAAAAAAAACAACCCACACACAAACTATCTGATTCCACAGAAAGCAGATCCATAAATGCACGAGAAGATATTATCAAGGGGCATAAGGAAACTTTGAGGGAGATAGTCATGTTCACTATCTTAATATTGATGGCTTCATTTCACAACTTGCCAATATGTAAATTTTCAACATGCTGCAGTTTACTGTATATCACTTAAACCTCAATTTTTAAAAAAAGAAAATATGCCAGCATGCTAGGTCCCAGAATAGACTTTTTAATTGATAAATAACTTTAAATTGATATATAATTCACACAGCATAAAATTCAACCTTTTGAAGCATACAATTCAGTGGCTTTTTGTAGTGACAGAAAGCGCAACAATCACCAGTATTTAATTCCAGAACATTTTCACCAACCCAAAGAGTGGCACCCATTAGCAGTCACTGACATTCCCCCCAGTCCCTCAGAATATAATTAATTTCCGGATGACAATGTATTTCATCTGATCACTACATTTCAAGCCTTAAGACATTTCAAATTTGAGAGACTAGTTTTAAGTTAATTTCAAGTACCTGCTACTGTTTATCACTGTATTCTTTCTAATGAGAACCAGAACCATACAAATATAAACATAATTTCACAGAAGTTCCAATCATAGAAATGTCATTTATAGTGTACATGTGTACCTGTAACAGTGATTACTAAATTATTAACATTATTAAAACATTAACACCAAATGTAGAAACTTTATCTCCCTCTTGACTCTCCTTATTATCAATGCTAGGACTGTCCAAGAATAAACTACAGTGGTGAATGATGAAGACGTGATGCCTCTGAAATTTTTGAATAGCACATAATGTGCAAAGCTTTAAATATTTAAATTAATACAATCCACTTTGAGATACATCTACCATTTACTACACTTTCTCAACAACTCGTCATCATTTAACATTTATAAAACTTTGGGTAAAGCCAAAGCTTCATTGGAAAGATAATGAGCTTATACTCTGCACTGCACCAACTTAGAACATTATGATGAATAACTGTGCCTTAATGAAGAAAAAAGAAGACATCACCATTTGCCTCACAGCATATGTTGTTTCTAGAAGAGATGATAATCAAAATCAAAATCTAGCAATTTTTTATTATGGAAGAGAGTCAGTGAGGATATATATAAAATAAGCCTCGGAATAATGTGTGTTTGCTTTTTAATGACTCTATCACCCTACAGTTTATTTTTTGGAGCACAGAAATTAAATGTGACAAAACAAAAAATAACAGCTGATACTAGGATTTTTTACACTTTTATATTTAGCACATATTGTGAAAAAATCCTGAAGTATTTCTCACTGCTTAAAAATTAACTTTTTATGTAATATATTCCAAGCATACTAAATTACAAGTTCAATATATTCCCAATGATGTGCCTAAGCAATGTATTTGAGCATTATAAACTGAAATGCTGTTGAAGAATGATTTGTGAAGGATATTACCTTTCTATAATCAAAAACAAGCAACAAGCATTACAGTATGACTACATAATTGAAATATCAAAGATAGGAAAATTCAAAAAGAACATAAAATGCACATCTTTCTGATATTCTTTTGGCACAACTACTTTCAAAACACATTCCTGAGAGTAAGGAGACTCTTGATATTTGAGATGGATGTAATCAAGGACTTTCTGAACCTAAAATGGTACAAGTTCCACTAAACACATCCACTTCAGAAAAATTACTGGGTACCCAATGAAAACAAGAAAGTCACAAAGCCTCATTAAAATGCAGGTGTTAGGTGGTTCTTTGTGTACTTAGAAGATATTCAAAATTTTGCCTAAAAAATTATGAACTCCTTCATCATGGACCTTGCAACTTGTTAATAGTCAAAGCTGTGACTGTTAAACCCTCAAATGTTAAAAGGCTGCTCTAAATGTTTGAGAAAGGAATGATGAATGAGAAACGAATTCAAAAGATGTTCTAAGCACCGTATCAACATGAGACTTGTGACCTAAAAAACAGCACTTCTCCTGAACATTTCCCCCTAGGGAATGAAAACTTAAGTTCGCATAAGACCTATACACAAATGTTAAAGTGGCTTAAATTTATAATCACCAAAAACTGGAAACACAAATATCCCTCAACCAGTGAATCAAAGAACAAGAGGACTTACCAAGTTCATTGAGACTCTGAGCAGCTTTTGTTATCTCTCTACTTCCCCCCTGCAGCTGTCCTTGGAGTCTCTTACTGAGATATAAGATGCGAATGATTCTCCGAAGCAAATCACAGGCAACCTGTGAAATGTTAAGTAAGTAAAGTCAATCCATGAAGTTTTATGACTATGTGAATCTGTTTAATCTTTCCAGATGCTAGAGATTCAATGTCCAGGCAATACAGAGCTCTGACCAATTAAAGCAGAATCAGTTTTTTTGTTTTTTTTTAATATCCTTATGCAGACCCAGTATATAGCCAAGGTTGACAACCACTGGGCTAGGGCTGCTTAGCTTCCCACTACTGTCCCTTACTGTTCCTTAGTTTATTGTTCCTACATCCCTAGGGGAGCAGACTTACTAGACCTTGAAGAATAAGCATGCCCTTAATTGATTCTTCCTAATTTATCACTAATGACTAAATGTAAAAGAGAAAGCTATTTTAAAAACAAACCTATCATTTGTATGTCACCTTCTATTCCCTTTTCTGTTATTACATCCAATCCTGGGTCTTTACCTATCCAAAAGACTACGACATGAAATAATGACTCATGTATTTCTAGACAGAGGTAATCCAGGGTGACTGCCAGGGGAGAATGACATGAAAGGAGATTGATGGAGTAACATATATGTAATTACCTTCAGCTTCAGTGGTGACAATAAAAAAAAAAAGAGACAGTCTATGTTGCTACATCACAGCCATCTTTGCATGATCCTGAAGCTGGATGAAGCAACAACATCTCCCATCTAAGGAGGACAATCCTAACTGGTGGCAATAATAATTAAAAGCCCTAGGAAGACAGGGTCCCTGAGGCGTCAACTATAAACATTTTTTCTGAATGAAACACACATACACCTCAGAGCCACACACAGCCCCACTTGTGCACGTACAACATACACAAATGCACAATCAAATATGTGTTTACAAACATATGTAAATCAAAGCAGCCAAATACTAAACATGTTTACCTGACTGCTTTTCTGAGTAACAACAGTCTGAAATACTTAAAATAATAAAATAATGTCAAGAAAAACCCCCCCCTGAAAACTGGAAGATTTAGGCATCTTAATCTTTTAGTTAAATTTGATTTATTTTCTGAATAGGTCATGGAAGCATATAATTCAAAATTCAAAAGATCAGAAGATAAAAAGTCACCATCATATTTCTATGTCTCAACTATGTAGTCACCAAAAACAACCACTATTGTCACTTTCTTGCTTGTCAGAATTCTATTTTTAGATGTACTATTTGGAATGTAAAATCCCAAGCAATCATTCCTCTTTTAAGATTCTAAACACATCATGAGGAGAAATACCAGATCTTATTTTAGCCTAATCAGCACGAACTGTCCTTCCAGAATTCCATAATACCTAAACCAATAAAGGATATGCCCTCAAACATGAAAGCTTTGAGCTTATTTCTAATGCTTTTCTGTTTAACCATACTTAATCTGTCACCAAGTCTTACTGATTATTCTATTGTTGCATAATACAATAGTTATTTTACCTCTATTCCCAAAAGCATCACCCTAATCCAAATCTTTACCACTTTTATCTTAACACTGTGGTCTCTTGGGTAGCTTTTCAATCTCCTGCTGAAATCCATCTTGCTGGCTTTATCGTCTTAGAAACAGTTTTCAGCACTTTAGCCCCCCTTTTAATAAATTTCAGTGGCTCTCTACTAACAGATTATGTTGAATTCAATAGCATTTAATAAAATCCTCAGTCATCACATCTTAGATATCTATAAGGCACCAACTCGCACCATTTCCTAATATAGTTGCTTTCACTCCAATCAATTTGCTTTTCTTCTTTATTTTTTATTTCATACTTTTATCAGCAAACATAATACAAACAATTATTCAGCATTGCCAAGAAATGATCTATCAAGACAGAAAAAGACACAGAGGAATCCTGAATGCATTTTACTACGGGAAGGAGTCAATCTGAAAAGGCTATATATTATATGATTCCAACTATATGACTCTTGAGAAAAGACACAACTATGGAGACAGTTAAAAAGATGAGCCGTTGCCAGGAGTTGGGAGAATAAAGAGTCAAAGTATAGAGGATTTTGAGGGCACTGAAAATACTATATAAAGTATACTATATAATACTATATAAAGATGGATGTCATTTTAGTTGTGTCTGACTCTTTGCAACCCTATGGACTGTAGCCCACCAGGCTCCTCTGTCCATGCGATTCTCCAGGTAAGAATATTGGAATGGGTTGCCACACGTTCCTCCAGGGGATCTTCCCAACTCAGGGGATCGAACTCACATCTCCAGCAGCTTGTGCACTGCAGGCAGATTCTTAGCCACCAAGCCACCAGGGAAGCCCCATAGTGATGGATATATGTCCTTATGTATTTTGCAAAAGCCATAGAATATATACTGAGAGGACTATGGACTTTCATAATGATGTGTCAATGTAAGTTCATCATTTTTTAACAAATGTGCCACTCTGGTGATACATGTTGACTAACAGGGAGGCTATGCATGTGTGGGGGCAAGGGATACATGGGAAATCTATATCTTCCTCTCAATTTTGCTATGAATCTAAACTGTTCTTAAAAAAAACAGTATTTAAAAATATATTTAGATATAATACATACAGAAAATTACATACAGAAATTAAATAAATCCACTTGGAACTACCATGTGGATCAGGAAACAAAAAGTGCTCTACCACTACATAAGCCCTCCATGTGGTTGCTGCTGCTGCTCAGTTGCTTGGCCAGGTCCGACTCTTGGCAACCCCATTGACTGCAACACGCCAGGCTTCCCTGTCCTTCACGGTCTCCCAGAGTTTGCTAGAACTCATGTCCATTGAGTCGGTGATGCCATACACCATCTTGTCCTCTGTCGTCCCCTTCTCCTCCTTCCTTCAATCTTTCCCAGAATCAGGGTCTTTTCAAATGAGTCAGTTCTTTGCATCAGGTAGTCAAAGTATTGGAGCTTCAGATTCAGTATCAGTTCTTCCATCAAATATTCAAGGCTGATTTCCTTTAGGATGGACTGGTTTGATCTCCTTGCAGTTCAAGGGACTCTCAAGAGTCTTCTCCAACACCACAGTTCAAAAGGATCAATTCTTTGGCGCTCAGATTTTTTTAAGGTCCAAACTCACGTCCATACATGCTGCTGCTGCTAAGTAGCTTCAGTCATGTCCAACTCTGTGCGACCCCACAGACGGCAGCCCAGGAGGCTCCCCCATCCCTGCGATTCTCCAGGGAAGAACACTGGAGTAGGTTGCCATTTCCTTCTCCAATGCAGAAAAGTGAAAAGTGAGAGTGAAGTCGCTCAGTCATGTCTGACTCTTAGCGACTCCATGGACTGCAGCCTACCAGGCTCCTCTGTCCATGGGATTTTCCAGGCAAGAGTACTGGAGTTGGTTGCTCCACATCCATATGTGACTACTAGAAAAACCACAGCTTTGACTATATGGACCTCTGTTGGCAAAGTAATGTCTCTGCTTTTTAATATGCTAAGTTTCTCATAGCTTTTCTTCCAAGGAGCAAGCGTCTCTTAATTTCATGAATGCAGTCACATTCTGCAGTGATTTTGGCGCCCAAGAAAATAAAGTCTGTCACTGTTTCCATTGTTTCCCCATCTATTCACCATGAAGTGATGGGACCAGATGCCATTTTCTTATTTTTTTCAATGTTGAGTTTTACACCAGCTTTTTCACTCTCTTTCATTTTCACCAGGAGGTTCCTTAGCTCCTCTTCACGTTCTGCCATAAGGATGGTATCATCTACATTACTGACATTTCTCCCAGCATTCTTAATTCTAGCTTGAGCTTCATCCAGCCCAGCATTTCACATCATGTACTCTGCATATAAGTTAAATAAGCAGGGTGATAATACACAGCCTTGACGTATGCCTTTCCCAATTTGGAACCAGTCTATTGTTCCATGTCTGGTTCTAACTGTTGCTTCTTGACCTGCATACAGGTTTTGCAGGAGGCAGGTCAGGTGTTCTGGTATTCCCATCTCTTGAAGAATTTTCCACAGTTTGTTGTGATCCACAGAGTCAAAGGCTGTGGTGTAGTCAATGAAGCAGATGTTTTTCTGGAACTCTGTTGCTTTTTCTATGATCCGATGGATGCTGGCAACTTAAACTCTGGTTCCTCTGCCTTTTCTAAATCCAGCCTGAACATCTGGGAGTGCTCAGTTCACATACTGCTGAAGCCCAGCTTGGAGAACTTTGAGCATTACTTTGCTAGCATGTGAGATGAGTGCAACTATGCTGTAGTCTTTGGCCACCTCATGCGAAGAGTGACTCACTGGAAAAGACCCTGATGTTGGGAGAGATTGGGGGCAGGAGGAGAAGGGGACGACAGAGGATGAGATGGCTGGATGGCATCACCGACTCGATGGACATGAGTTTGAGTAAACTCCAGGCGCTGGTGATGGACAGGGAGGCCTGGCGTGCTGCGATTCATGGGGTCGCAAAGAGTCAGACACAACTGAGCAACTGAACTGAACTGAACTGATGCTGTAGTCTGAACATTCTTTGGCACTGCTCTTCTTTGGGACTAGAATCAAACTGACCTTTTCCAGTCCTGTGGCCACTGCTGAGTTTTCCAAACTTGCTGACATTTTGAGAGCAGCACTTTCACAGCATCATCTTTCAGGATTTGAAATAGCTCAGCTGGAATTCCATCACCTCCACTAGCTTTGTTCATAGTGATGTTTTCTAAGACTCACTTGACTTTGCACTCCAAAAGATGTCTGGCTCTAGGTGAGTGATCACACCGTCGTGGTTATCTGGATCATTAAGATCTTTTTCGTATAGTTCTTCTGTGTATTCTTGCCACCTCTTAATATCTTCTGCTTCTGTTAGGTCCATACTGTTTCTGTCCTTTATTGTGCCCATCTTTGCATTAAATGTTCCCTTGATATCTCTAATTTTCTCGAAAACATTACTTAGTCTTTCCCATTCTATTGTTTTCCTCTATTTCTTTGCATTGATCACTTAGGAAGGCTTCCTTATCTCTCCTTGCTATTCTTTGTAACTGTGCATTCAGATGGGTGTATCTTTCCTTTTCTCCTTTGCCTTTCACTTCTCTTTTCTCAGCTATTTGTAAGGCCTCCTCATATAACCATTCTGCCTTTTTGCATTTCTTTTTCTTGAGAATGGTTTTGATCACCACCTCCTGTACAGTGTTATGAACCTCCATCCCTAGTTTTTCAGACACTCTGTCTACCAGATCTAATCCCTTGAATCTATTTGTCACTTCCACTATATAATCCTAAGGGATTTGATTTCGGTCATACCTGAATGACTTAGTGGTTTTCCCTACTTTCTTCAATTTAAATACGAATTTTGCAATAAGGAGTTCATAATCTGAGCCATAGTCAGCTCCCAGTCTTGTTTTTGCTGACTGTATAGAGCTTCTCCATCTCTGCTGCAAAGAACATAATCAATCTGATTTCAATATTGACCGTTCTGGTGATGTCCCTATATAGAATCATCTCCTGTGTTTTTGGAAGAGGGTGTTTGCTATGATCAATGCATTCTCTTTCAAAACTGCTAACCTTTGCCCTGCTTCATTTTGTACTCCAAGGCCCAACTTGCCTGTTACTCCAGGTATCTCTTGACTTCCTACTTTTGCATTCTAGTCATGACATCCTCCATCCAACCTCCCTACTTCCCCCAGCCCAAGAGAGACATCATTCTGGCTTTTGTGGTAATCATGTCCTTATTTTAATTTATAGCTTCATCACTGAAGTGTATATACCTAAATGCTGTAGTTTAATTTGGCTCTTTTTAAATCTATATAGATTCCCTTAGCATCTTTTTTCCTTTGCAATCTGCTAAATATGTTGGATCATCTGTCCTATACAGTTTCCCACAGACTGGGTTTAGTTGATTACTGTCTTCCAGTTTAACAAGTCCCTGTATCTTCTATATTCCCTAAACATTAGTGGTTGGATGTAAGCCGCTTCATCAGATTCAGGTTAGTATTCTGGGCAAATTTATTCATTACTGCTGGTAGCAACACCGATACTCAACATCAAAATCCATTAAAACATAATTTACAACAGACAACAGATGTAGAGAACAAATGTATTGATACCAAAGGGTGAAAGAGGGGGTGGGATGAGTTGGGAAGTTAGGAGTGACACATGTACACACTACTAGCAGATCACCATTGAGAACCTACTGTACGGCACAGGGCACTCTCCTCGGAGCTCGTGGAGGCCTAAATGGGGAGGCAATCCAAAAGAGAAGGGGTACACCAGGAGACACAGGAGATGCGGGTTCAGCCCCTGGGTCAGAAAAACCCCCTGAAGAAGGAAATGGCAACTCACTCCAGTTTTCTTGCATGGAAAATCCCACCAACAGAGGAGCCTGGGGGGTTACAGTCCAGGGGGTTGCAAAGAGTCAGACACAATTTAGCGAATAAACCCCCACCACCAAGTATATGTATGGCTGTCACTTTGCTGTACGGCAGAAACTGACAGCAGTATAAAGCAACTATACTTCAATTTATAAAAAAAATAATAGTAATAATTATGACTGCAAAATGGTGTTACTCCAGTTTTATCATTTTGTCTTTATCTGCTAGCATATAAAATGCCTCTATTAGAAGAAGCTTTACCTCATCTATATTAGTTTATCCAGTGGTATTGTTCATACAGAAAAGTAAGAATTATCACTGGGTTCCTTCCATTGGTATATCAACAGTTTATCTTCCTAATAGCCACAAAAGATGAACAAATAAGTTCACTGTTTTGGATATCATTATGAACTCATAGATTTAAAGATAATTAAAAGATGTGAAGTCACTGTAGCTCTTATCCTTACAGGTACTCACCATGTCCCAGTTTTGGCCCTGGGAGCCCCTGAGGCTGATCGCTTCTATGACCTGTCTGAGACTGAGAGGTCTCCTGGGATACAGGTGTTGCAGTGTTAAAACTGACACGGCGGGTCAGCCTAGCGCCTACTCAAGGTGGCTCCTGAATCCTCTGGTGATGACTCTACTTAGTGGTTATTGATAGCTTCCTCGGGATATACAGGTATAAAAATATTATAATGTATATTGCATGTCCCAGATCTGGAATCAAAGATTTATCAAAGAAGCCCTGATTTCCTTTAGAAGTCAGCAGCATTTGAAGACCATGTTGGGGGAACCAGATCTGCTCATTTCTGAGACTTCGGAGTAGACATAGTTAGGAAATGTTGAAATTAAAATACCACATAAATATTCATTTGCTTGATTCCACGATACACATAAAACAGTCCTAGATTAACATTATACATATATACAAAAATATACACATATGATGTGTACACTATTTTAAGATAAAATTAGAACATCTCATGAGTTTACATTGATACTTCCACTTAAATAGAAAGACAGAGTATTTACTTAATCTTCTAAATTACATCTGTAAATTATTTCTTCCACAGAGACTCCTGGCTCCAGAGATATCAGAGATAACAGAATTAGAATATGTATAATTATTCATTTGCATTGCTGCATGATACAAACATTACCTGAACTCCAAATTGAAACTACAAAAAAAAATATGACTGAAGAAAGTTTAAAAAAACTGTTCCCCACATACTCTCCCCACAATGTCTTACAGTTGAATTTTATTTGTCAAAACATACACCCAGGGACTTCCTTGGAGGTCTAGTGGTTTGGAGTCTGCCTTTCAGCGTGCGGGACGGCAGTTCGATCCCTGTTAGGAGAACTAAGATCCCACATGCTGCAGGGCAACTAGGCCCATGCACCAGAACTCCTGAGCCTGCTCACCTCAACTAGAATGAAGCCTGCGCACCACAAGGAGACATCTCACGTGCCACAAGACCCAATGCAGCCAAAAATAAACAAATAAATATTTTTTAAAAGTAACATACAGCCATTACATACTACTTTATATCCCTCATTTAAGCCTCGTTCTTACTGTCATTGCTAGTTTTTACTTGGAAGCTTCTCTAGTCATTTTGATTGTCTCAAGTATATCATCTATCTGAGTCCTAATAAAAGGTTATAGGAGCAAAAGTCCCTGGATTCTATGAGGACGGCAATCTCTATAAATCAGTTCAGCTATTAAATCCATTATCTTTTGCTGCATAAGAAACCAGCCCAAAACATAGTGGTTTAAAACGATTTGTTCTTCCTCACAACTCTGTGAGTCAGGAATTCAGGCAGGGCTCACGCGCTTCGTGTGGCATCCCCAGGATTACTCACTCTGCTACCCCCTGCTAACCACAAGGCTTCCCTCCCCGTCGGTGCCTCAGCGCTTCTCTGCCTTGTCTCCCCACCACCAGCATGTGCCATCTCACACCACGATGGTCTCACAACGACTGGACTCTCAACGGAGCGGCTCTCCCAGAGCACAGACAAGCTGCTGTGCCCCTTGAATGCTAGCTCCCAAACGAGCCCAGCGTGACGCCCCCCACAGCGGTTCTCCCGTTTTGCTATCCTGCCTACTCTCAGTGCTTTCAAAGTGTTTAGAGACACTGGCGTCTTATGCTGCTGTTGTTATCGTCCCTCTTCCTTCCTTCCTTCGTTTCTGGTATATTACTTGTTTAGTGGATAATTATTTATAAAGCCAGTTACCTAAATCATCAAAACACAGAACAATGCAGATAAAATTATTTGACATCATTATCAATTGAAAACTAAAAAGAATCCTATAAAAGTATATGGTGAAAACCACATACATGTAAAAAACATGAACATAAAGAGAAAAGGTTTTATGAACCCTTTCCTCCTCCTCCATATCAACATTTTCTCAAACTTTCTTACTTATATAATTTCAAACTCAAAAAACTAAATTAAAAACCTTAAATTGGAAAGCTAATATATGTGACTTAAAAAGTAAAATGATAAAAAGTGAAAAAAATTAAAAAGATAAAAAAACTTATATGCACAAATGTGAATTATACCCCAATAAAGCTGTTGTATTTTTCAAAACATGTGATTAAAAGTGTTAAAAACATAAGATTTGAAAGTTTAAAAACTCATTTTCTTATATAACATTAAAGTTAAAAAAGCTTATATATTCTATGTAAGGGATAATAAGCTCTTAAATTTTCCTTTCTGAAAAACTCTGAGGCAGTTCATAAGCAAACAACGTTACTAAAAAGAGCTAAGACAGAGATGATTCTTGGGGTGATAATTAAATTCAACTCATGTTTTCATGTATATAGATGAAGTCAGAAGCTTCTGCTCAGAGAAAGAAAAAGCCTTCTGGAAAGAGTGAAGTGGGGATAAAAAGCAAAAAAAAATTAAAGGTAAAAGTACTTTCTTCTAATTGAGGGTACAGCATAGTGATATTATGTTCAAGGCAAAAACAAGTTCAGAGCTATTTCTTTCTTCTTCTTATATCACATGCATTTAAATGAATTAAGAGCTCAAAGAATAAAAAGATTAAACAGGAACATTAAAGTTTCTCCAAAATTTAAAATGGAAATGTCTAGACAAAGTAAACAGAATAAAAATGGTTAAAACATAAATAAAATTCCAAAGAGCCCTTGGACTTCAAAGCAGTTTGAATTTCCATGGTGAACATCCCTCTTACAGGTAAGACTCATCCTAAGGTAGGAATCAATTTAAGAAAAATTAAATACTAGAAATAAAGATATCAAAATGTACCTGGCATATTTTTCTTTTCTTTTTCTCCCTTCTTCTCTTTCTTCCTTTATGATAAATTTACCAGATACTCAGCTCAGTTGCTGCTATACAGTAGCATAGTATTTTTTACAATAAGAGTATAGAAAATAATGCTAATAAATATAAAAAGTGTTTATTTTAAATACAAATAATCCTGACCTCACACCAACATAACCATAAGAATAAAAGCATTCATAAAAGAAACTATCAGTGTCACAGAATCACAGCATTTTAGAGCTGGAAGAGAATTCACAGCTCCAGCCCAAACTCTCACCGTATAAAGATAACACACCACCAAGAACAGCACAGCAAATACAGTAATTATGCAAAGTGAAATGTGTATTCTAACCTTATTGTGGTAATCATTTTACAATATACACACCTACCAAATTATCACACTGTGTATCTGAAATGTACACATTATATGTCGATTGTAATCTCAAAGCTACAAACAAAAAACTACTAAAGTTTGTTCGTGACCATGAAGCTAGAAGGATGAAGAGTGTAGTCAGGTCTCATAACGCCTAGTCCAGTGCTCTTCATCCATGCTTTACGAACCTAGATTTGATTTTAACTTTTCTACCTACAAGCAAGTGTCTGAAAACCAGGAGTCATACTTTCTACTTTTTCACATATTCCATAGAATCAAAATCACAAGAATACCAAATTTAACGAAAGAAACTCAGTCTCAGTCTGAACACTGCTGCATATTAGCTATATGAACTTCGGCAAGTAACTTTCAGAACCTAAGTTTTTATTCACCCATAAAGTGATGAGATATTTAACTTCTAAACACAATTATTGAATTAGAATACTTGAAATTTTTCATCAAGTCCCACATAAATTTGAAAAAAAAATTTTTTTATCATGAATACCAAGTGAGGTAGCAAAAATGAGATTCTTAAAACTTACTGTCAAAAGACTGTACTAAACAGAGGGGAAACAAAGTGCATGATGCTGCATTTCGTAACCATTTAATATGGTACATAACACTATTTTACCACTTCCCAGGAGGCACCAGTGGTAAAGAACCCGTCTGCCACTGTAGGAGACATAAGAAATTCAGGTTTGACCCCTGCATCAGGAAGATCCCCTGGAGGAAGAAATGGCAACCCACACCAGTATTCTTGCCTGGAGAATACCAAGAACAGAGGAGCCTGGCGGACTACAGTGCATTGGGTCACAAAGGGTAAGACAGGACTGAAGCAACTTAGCACACACACGCATCAAACACTGTGCTAAAGTGAAAGATTCCTAAAACAAACCAGAGGAAATCTACAGATTACCTTCAAAAGACCAGGTCAAAATGACAGTTTCTCAACAACTAAACTGGAAGCCAGAACAGAATTGAGTTATATATGACACATATAGAAAGTAACAAGGAAGGGAGGGAGGAAGGAAGGAAACAGAAAAATAACTTAAAAGGGACCAAAAGATTTGAAAAGACATGTCTCCAGAGAAGATACACAGTAACCAACAGGCACAATAAAAGATGCTCAGTATCACCAGTCACTTGGAAAATTTGTATCAAAACAATGAGATACTACTTCATAACTGGTAGGATGGCTATATTAAAAAGAAAACAAGTATTGGCAGGAAAGGAAAAAATTGAAACCCTCATACAGAGCTGATAGGAATGCAAAATGGTACAGCTTCCTTGGAAAACACTTTGACACTCCCAAAATGTTCTTTTTTCCAGCTATATTGAGATATAATTGACATACAAGGCATAGTGGTAGAGAATCCACCTGCCAATGCAGGAGATGCAAGAGACCCAGGTTCAATCCCTGGGTTGGGAGGATCCCCCGGAGAAGGAAATGGCAACCTGCACTAGTACTCTAGCCTGGAAAATTCCATGGACAGAGGAGCCTAGCAGGCCACAGACCATAGGGCTGCAAACAGTCAGACATAACTGAGCAACGAGCCACATAATACTGTTTAGGCATATGTACATGATTTGATACATCAAAATAATAAACGAAGAGTTAGCATATGACCTAGCATATCTCAGATACATACCCAATTTTAAAAAATGTACATACAAAAACTTATACACAAATGTTCCTAAGAATTCTTACTCATAATAGCCAATAAAAGGAAACAACCCAATTATCAACTGATACATAAGTAAAATAAATGGATAAACAAAAATGTGCCGTATCCATACAATGGATTATTTGGTCACAAAAATGAAAGAAGTATTGACACATACTATAACGTGGATGTGGGAAAACCACTAGACCATTCAGGTATGACCTAAATCAAATTCCTTACTATTATACAGGGGAAGTGACAAATAGATTCAAGGGATTAGATGCGATAGACAAACTGCCTGAAGAACTATGGACGGAAGTTCGTGACATGGTACAGGAGGCAGTGATGAAGACCAGCCCCAAGAAAGAAATGCAAAAAGGCAAAATGGTTGTCTGAGGAGTCCTACAAATAGCTGAGAAAAGAAGAGAAGCTAAAGGCAAAGGAGAAAAGGAAAGATATACTCATTTGAATGCAGAGTTCCAAAGAACAAGGAGAGATAAGAACACCTTCCTCAGTGATCAATGCAAAGAACTAAAGGAAAACAACAGAGTAGGAAAGACTAGCGATCTCTTCAAGAAAATTAGAGATACCAAGGGGACATTTCCTGCAAAGATGGGCACAATAAAGAACAGTAACGGTATGGACCTAACAGAAGCAGAAGATATTTAGAAGAGGTGGCAAGAATACACAGAAGAACTGTACAAAAAGATCTTCATGACCCACATAACGATGATGGTGTGATCACTCACCTAGAGCCAGACATCCTGGAATGTGAAGTCAAGTGGGCCTTAGGAAGCATCACTACAAACTAAGCTAGTGGAGGTGATGGAATTCCAGCTGAGCTATTTCAAATCCTAAAAGATGATGCTGTGAAAGTGCTGCACTCAATATACCAGCAAATTTGGAAAACTCAGCAGTGGCCACAGGACTGGAAAAGGTCAGTTTTCATTCCAATCCCAAAGAAAGGCAATCCCAAAGAATGTTCAAACTACCGCACAATTGCACTCATCTCACATGCTAACCAAGCAATGCTCAAAATTCTCCAAGCCAGGCTTCAACAGTACATGAACCATGAACTTCCAGATGTTCAAGCTAGATTTAGCAAAGGCAGCGGAACGAGAGATCAAATTGCCAACATCTGTTGGATGATCAAAAAAGCAAGAGAGTTCCAGAAAAACATTTACTTTTGCTTTATTGACTACCCCAAAGCCTTTGACTGTGTGGCACAACAAACTACGGAAAATTCCTCAAGACATGGGAATACCAGACCACCTGACCTGCCTCTGGAGAAACCTGTATGCAGGTCAGGAAGCACCAGTTAGAACTGGACATGGAACAACAGACTGGTTCCAAATAGGAAAAGGAGTATGTTAAGGCTATATATTGTCACCTTGCTTATTTAACTTATATGCAGAGTACATCATGAGAAACGCTGAGCTGGAGGAAGCACAGGCTGGAATCAAGACTGCCGGTAGAAATATCAATAACCTCAGATATGCAGATGACACCACCCTTATGGCAGAAAGTGAAGAAGAACTAAAGAGCCTCTTGATGAAAGAGGAGAGTGAAAAAGTTGGCTTAAAGCTCAACATTCAGAAAACTAAGATCATGGCAAATGATCTTAGTGATCCAGTCCCATCACTTCATGGCAAACAGATGGAGAAACAGTGGAAACAGTGGCAGACTTTATTTTGGGGGGCTCCAAAATCACTGCGGATGGTGACTGCAGCCATGAAATTAAAAGATGCTTACTCCTTGGAAAGTAAGTTAAGACCAACCTAAACAGTATATTAAAAAGCAGAGACATTAGTTTGTCAACAAAGGTCCATCTAGTCAAGGCTATGGTTTTTCCAATGGTCATGTACAGATGTGAGAGTAGGACTATAAAGAAAGCTGAGCGCAGAAGAACTGATGCTTTTGAACTGTGGTATTGGAGAAGACTCTTAAAAGTCCCTTGGACTGCAAGGGGATCCAACCAGTCCATCCTAAAGGAAATTAGTCCTAGGTGTTCATTGGAAGGACTGGTGTTGAAGCTGAAACTCCAATATTTTGGCCACCTGATGCGAAGAGCTGACTCATTGGAAAAGACCCTGATGCTGGGAAAGATTAAAGGCAGGAGATGGGGACGACAGAGGATGAGATAGTTAGATGGCATCGTCAACTCAATGAACATGAGTTTGGGTAAACTCTGGGAGTTGGTGATGGACAGGGAAGCCTGGCATGCTGCAGTTCATGGGGTCGCAAAGAGTCGGACACGACTGAGCAACTGAACTGAACTGAAATTCTCCCTAGGCTAAAGACACTCTGAACCCACAGTAACAAAGATTTAAAACCAATCCTCAAAAAGATCAAACTAATTTCAAGTAACTTAACTATGAACAAGAATGAGTCCAACACTACATCAGGAAATTTTTAAAATCCAGGACCCCTGAACACAAAACACACCTTTCCACTATAAAATAAAAAAATATCAAGCATGCAAAGAAGCATAAAAAAAACATAAAAAAGCATCAAAACAAAACCCATAACAAGAAGAAAGGTCAAGTGACAAAAACTGACCCAAAAATAGCAAAGAATAAAATACTGAAGTAGGAATTCCCTGATGGCACAGTGGATAAGAATCCACTTGTCAATGAAGGTGACATAGGTTGGATCTCTGGTCCAGGAAGACTCCACATGCCGTGGAGTTACTAAGCCTGAGCATCGTAACTACTGAAGCCGCGTGCTGCAACTTCTGAAGCCCATCCACCTACAGCCTATGCTCCACAACAAAAGAAGCCACTGCAATGAGAAGCCCATACACCGAGACAAAGAGTGTTCGTCACTCACAGCAACTAAAGAAAGCCTATGTGCAGCAACAAAAACCCAGCACAACCAAAAAAATTAATTCTTTAAAATACTGAAATAGAAAAAAAAACCCTGAAATATCTATTATATGCGAAAGCCTTTGACTGTGTGGATCACAACAAACTGTGGAAAATTTTTAAAGATATGGAAATACCAGACCACCTTACTTGCTTCCTGAGAAACCTGTATGCAGGGCAAAAAGAAACAGAACTGGACATGGCACAATGGACTGGTTCAAAATTGGGAAAGAAGTATGTCAAGGCTGATACTGCGACCCTGCTTATTTAATTTCTATGCAGAGTACATCATGTGAAATGCTGGGCTGGATGAATCACAAACTGAAATCAAAATTATTGGGAAAAACATCAACAACCTCAGATAAGAAGATGATACCACTTTAATGGCAGAAAGCAAAGAGGAACTAAAGAGCCTCCTGATGAGAGTGAAACAGAAAAGTTCAAAAATGGCTTAAAACTCAACATTCAAAAAACTAAGATCACAGCATCGAGGCCCATCACTTCATGGCAAATAGATGGGGAAAAAGTGGAAATAGTGACTGGGCTCCAAAACCACTGCAGATGGTGACAGAAGCCAGGAAATGAAAAGACACTTGCTTCCCTTGAAAGAGAAGCATGACAAACCTACACAGTGTATTAGAAAGCAGAGATATCACTTTGCCAACAAAGATCTGTATAGACAAAGCTATGGTTTTTCCAATAGTCGTATGGATGTGAAAGTTGTACCATAAAGAAGGCTGAGTGCTGAAGAAATGATGCTTTCAAATTGTGGTAATTGAGAAGACTTGAGAGTTCCTTGGACTCCAAGGACATCAAACCAGTCAATCCTAAAGAAAATCAACCCTGAATATTCATTGGAAGGACTGATGCTGAAGCTGAAGCTCCAGTACTTTGGCCACATGATACAAAGAGCCAACTCACTGGAAAAGACGTTGATGCAAGAGAAGGGGATGACTGAGGATGAGATGGTTGGGTGGCATAACTGATTCGATGGATGTGAGTTATTGAGCAAACTCCAGGAGATAGTGAAGAACCAGGGAAGCCTGGCGTGCTGCAGTCCATGGATTAAAAGAATCAACAGGACTTAGTGACTGAACAGCAACCATCTATTATAGAAGTTAAATGACTAGGTTATTTACATTTGACCACAGAAAACTGTAAGGATAAAAGTTAGGTTTCTTCCTGTTCTCTATCAAGAGAAATAATTTTGAATTCTAAAAAGTTAGTAAAATGATTATATACTGTAATAATAAGAGTGAAAATAATTCACTTGAATAGTAGTTTTGATTTTTATTTTTTAAACTGAACATCTTCTTTTAAAGCACTTGAATATTTTCTTTTTCTCTCATATTCTCTTGCTTCCTCAGAATTCATTCTCTTGAAATCTATCCCCTTATAAAGAAAAAATGAACTAAAATTACAAAGAAATGACAAATGAGGACCTACCTGAAGTCTTGCTAGTTGAGCAGTACGGGCTACTATTTTATTGTATGGCTCAACAATTTTTGCTTTCATCCTAAAGGAAAAACAAAAAGAAGAGAGATAAAATCATCTTCAAAATATCAATGGATAAAAATCTTTCCATTTCACTTATTTACAAAATGAACAACAGTACCTATCAACGGCTCCCTGTAAAGCCCCAATTCTTGTCTGCATCATCTGAAGGACACCTAGGAAAACATAATAGCTTACATTACTTAAATTTACAAGGGTTTCAAGTTGGGTAAAAAGTTAAGTTAAAAGGAAAAAATTGAAAAAATTTTCCATTTTTTTCTGCTATCATCATAATCGAACCATATCTTTTACCTAGACTATTCAAAAACCTCTAACTAGTCTTCCCCTACTCCAAATCTTCCTTCACTAAAGAGGTCTTACAAGGAATAGGGTGCACACACACTAAGTCACTTCAGTCATGTCCAGCTCTTTACAATCGTATGGACCGTAGCCCAGAGGGCTCTTGTGAACATGGGATTTCTCCAGGCAAGAATACTGGAGTGGGTTTCCATGCTCTCCTCCAGGGGATTTTCCCGACCCAGTGATCAAACCCAAGTCTCTGTGTCTCCTGCATTGGCAGACAGGTTCTTTATCACTAGCACCACCGCAAGGAATGGGGAGTGACTACTTAATGGTTACAAGGTTTCCAAGTGATGAAAAAAATCTGGAACTGGATAGTGATACCTATTAACAGCACTGAATTAGCATTAATATGATTAAAGGGGTAAATTCCATGTTATGTGTGAAAAGTAAAAATGAAAGTCACTCAGTCATGTCAGACTCTTCATGACCCAATGGACTGTAGCCTGCCAGGTTCCTCTGTTTATGGGGATCCTCCAGGCAAGAATATTGGAGTGGGCATCTGTTTCCTTCTGACCAGGGGATCTTCCCAATCCAGGGATTGAACTCAGGTCTCCTGCATTACAGGCAGATTCTTTATCAGCTGAGCCACCAGGGAAGCCCAAGAATACTGGATTGGGTAGCATATCCCTTCTCCAAGAGATCTTCTTGCCCCAGGAATCGAATGGTGGTCTCCTGCATTGCAGGCAGATTCTCTACAAGCTGAGCTACCAGGGAAACCCACTGTTAATGTGCACTGTACTATAATCACACACAAAAAAATGCCTGAGTGATCTTTAGAAGTGTAAATTATATCTTAACACTCATTTGCTAAAATCTATCCACAGTCTCCCCTTCATTCCTAGGTTAAAGCTAAAGTCCACAGCTTGATCTCCAAGGCCCTGAACAATTTGGGTGACGTACTCTGCTCCTGGTATACTCTCTCTGATCACCAATGATAGAGAAATAATATATACGAAGAGCAAGTATATTATTGCCTTTACTCTCTGTTTACACAACATGATGAAGAACCATTTATAAAATTGTAGAACTATTTTCAGGAAGACAGATCTTAAATTTGACTATTTATATACCTAAAAATGGGTTTTCCACTATTACAGATCTAATTATTTTGAACTCCATTATTTAAAACTCAGTTTCTATATTCAACTGACATAGCTATAGTTTTAAAACACAGCATTCTATAAATAAATTTAAGTATAGAATGTTGTCACATATTAGATGAGGTAATTTTAAGGTTAATTAACATTCCTATCAGCATACAAATATGTTTTAATTTGGCTCAGTTCAATAGAATCCTTTCTGGACCCAGAGATTATGCTTTTCTGCTGGCTTTATGGTTCACTGACCTGAAATCTCCAAAACTGTACTGGCCTTCCTAGTTATCACTACTTCCTTACATGTTTTCTCCCCACAACCCACTCGTGAGAGCTTTCACACATATTCCAGTAAAACAGACCTTGTCAAGATCACCAGAAATCTCCAAGGTGCCAATTTCTATTATCAATTCTGTCTTAATCCTGTTCAAACTCTCAAAAATTCATTTCACGTTGAACCACTCCCTCCCTAAAACATGTTTTACTCTAGCCTTCCAAATCATTACACCCCCTGGGTTCCTTCGGATCACAATAGTTGCTCCTACTCCTTCTCCATTAGATCTCTAAATGCTGGAGTACTCCCAGAGGGGATCGTCAGTCCTCTTCTCTTCTCCATCCAGAGTCTCTCTTAGTATTTAAAACACAGGGTCTGAATGAAATCTCAATCTATTCAATAAAATACTGATTTGAGATATACACATATGTACATGTATCCATATTTTCTTTATATCTGCCTAACTATACACACACATATACACACCACAACTCTTTAGTTCAGAATTTTCTCATGACAAATTTAAGACACCCAAGATAACATCTGCCCCAACCAAAGTCATGATCCTCTCCAGTCTAACTCATCTCAAGTTACTTATACCATCATCTATCCAATTTTTCAGACTAAAATTTTAGGAATCACTCTTGGTGAGTTTTTTTCCCTCAGACCTTTAATTTCCCATCAACAAATCCTATCAACTCTATTCCCATCTTATACCATCCACTTCTCTCTCTTTATGTCCACCACTCTAATTCAAGGCACCATCAACTATTATTACTCTAATAACTTTTAAATGGGAACCCCAGAGTCTACTCTTGCCTTCCTATAGAACCACTAGATGGGGAGGGAGGTGGGAGCGGGGATCAGGATGGGGAACACATGCAAATCCATGGCTGATTCATGTCAATATATGGCAAAAACCACTACCAAGAAAAAAAAAAAATTTTAGAGCATTAATCACATATCTCTAATTAAAATCCTCCAATGGCTTACCATTGCATTTAGAATGAAAATCAAAATTCCTTTCCAAGAACCTCATCTACAATTTCTTTGCCTCATTCACTAAACTCTTAATCGTACTAGACTTTTCCTTCTTTCCTTCAAACATGCCACACTAATTCCATTTGTTGGTCCCTCAGCTTACCACACTCTTCTCCCCAGAGAGTCATGTGGTAGCTCTTTCTCATCACTCAGATCTCAGCTCAAATGTCATCTTCTCAAAGAGACATCCCCTGCTCATCCGAGCTAGTAAGGGACTCCCCTTCTGTCTCATCGTTTATTTTATTTTCTTTTAGAACTTACAAATACCTGAAGTTTCCTACTAACGTATTTTTTGGGTCTAATTTCCTACCTAGAACATAAATATAACATGAACAGTGACTTTGGCTTTTGTTCACAGGTGCCTGGTATCTAACAATTTCTCAATTACTGAGTAAGCAAATAAATTAATAAATTAAGTGATCTCTTTTTAATTAAATAGGCTTAATTGGGATTCCTGGGTGGCTCAGTTGTAAAGAAGCCTCCTCCCAATGCAGGAGATGTGGGTTCAACCCCTGGGTCAGGAAGATCCCCTGGAGGAGGAAATGGCAACCTGCTCCAGTATTCTTGCAGGGAAAGTCCCAAGGACAGAGGAGCCTGGCGGGCTACAGTCTGAGGGGTCACAAGAGTTGGAGACAACTAAGCGAATGACAGGCACACATTCATGCACAATTAAACATACCTCCATAGCGACAGGGATTTTTTATAAGGTTACACGTGCCTGGAATCTAGCAAATTCTCAATTAAAATTTAAGTGAATAAATGAATAGAACAGAGAGAGTAAATTTTATTTCATTTTAGGAGATAAAGCACAGTAGATTTTACTGAATGTTTTCTTTTTTAATTAATTTTATTGGAGTGTAGTTGCTCAACCACATTGTTAGTTTCTACGAGAATGTAAATTTTAATAAAATAGGCTAAATAAGTATACCTCCAAATGAATATAGCACAAAATTTTAAATACATAGGAGAAAAAGCAGATGAAGTAAATAGCTGGGACAATACTCTTTTTCAAATACATAACACACATCTCAAAAATTTTAATATGCTTAGAAATACACATCATGCTAAAATATATACTGATTCATACCTTGACTTCTTATGTTCAAATAATCTGGAGAATACTTTTAGATTATCATAGGAATTTACAGAAGTCAGCCTTTGTACTGTATACTCTCATCTAACGGATAATCATTCTAACTCAGACAAATAGCATATTTTAAATGTTGCAATCACTGAAAAGCATTCAGGGAAAATCAGCACACTACGGAACTTAACACATATAGGGAATTACCTGGCAGTCCAGTGGTTAATGTGGAGCTCTATACCAAAGTCACTGGTGTAAAGCCTTTGACCAAGGTCACAAATGTGGAGCCTTGTACCAAGGTCATCTCCGGAACTGACCGAGCCCCACAGCAATTGTTGTCAAGAGCCTCCACCCATCTAAACCAGCCAGCTCCAGTTCCCTGACCCCATGTTAGATTAAAAAAAATACCCACCCTGTGCTGTGCTCAGTCATGTCCAACTCTGCAAACCTCCCTATAGCACCCTAAACAATCACCTAATGCCCCCAGTAAGAACTTGGTCGTGAGGCTATAAAATTGGTTACTAGCACACAAAAGCCATCAGCTCACCCTTGAGCTGGCCTGCTGTTCTAAGTGTCTCCCACTGTAATAAATTCTATTCTCTCATTTTGCCTCATGTCTGAAAATTATCTTCCAATCCATGCACAGCCCATGACAATTAGAATTCAGCACTTTCACTGCCGTAGCCCAGGGTTCAATCCCTGATTGGGGAACTAAGATCGCACAAGCTGCATGATGCAGCCAATTAAAAAAAATAAAAAGAACTAAGCATATATACGAAAACCACAGTAAGAAGTATTTTTGTTGTGATGATTTATCTACACATATTTACACTCAAAATCAACATACTACCACAACATCCCTATAGTTTTTATAAAGAAAAAAATCATTTATCATTTATTTACAAAAATTACCATTAAAAACAAGGTATTGTTTCTTGCTTCCAGAAACTTATAAAATACTATGAGATTAAAAAAATTAATTTCCAATAGTAAGTCAGTACCTAGAGCCTCTTAATTTTCCCATAGTCTAGTATCTATCCTAAATATTCAAGTAACACACAAACTATTATTTTTAAAATACTATGTTCTTCATCAGGATGCGTTAGAAACAGTGTACATGCTGAGAATAATACCTATGAGTGTGTGTAAGAAATACTGGAGAAGCATTAAAGAATATTGCCTCACAAAAGGCAATATCCTTCTTCCTCAAGAATTCAACCAACAAAGAGAAAAATCATTTAGCTTTCTTTTGATGTGCAGTGATTAATAATGTAATCACAACACAAGTGGTGATGGAAAATACAGTATTAGCATTTCATATTTATGAGATGTAGTTTAACAGAATGAAAAATTCATAAAAGAAGTAGTCAAACAACCTCACAAAAAAAAAAAGTAGTCAAACAAAAACAGAAGAATTCACAATAAAAATCCAATGCATTATTCTACTATACTTTCATTTTTGAAAAGCATTTCAAAGAAGTCGAACATAATGAAAGAACTGAAGCCTATTTCCACTACTTTGGTGGAGCTGACTTTGTTTGGGGGGATGGGGGGGCAGTGGTTTCAGCCCCACAATGTGACTTGCCGAATCTTAGTTCCCTGACCAGGGGTTGAACCTGCACCCTCAGCAGTGAAACTGCAAAGTCCTAATCTCTAACCACTGGAATTCTCTGCTTGTTTTCATTAACTCAGTTATAAAAGCACTAAATATGCACTAGGAATTGTTCTAAGCATTTTGTTAACTCAAATTAGCACCATATTAGTACGTATGAACACTCCTTTATGGATAAAACAGGCACAGAAAGTAACTTGTCCAAACTCACACATCTAGTAGGAGGCTAAGCAATGATTTAAATCCAGAGAATTTAGCTCAAAGGTCAGAGAACCTGCTTGCCAGTGCAGGAGACGTAAGAGACAGGTTCAATCGCTGGGTTAGGAAGATGCCCTGGAGGAGGGCATGGCAACCCACTCTAGTATTCTTGCCTGGAGAATCCTATGGACAGAGCAGCCTTACAAGCTACAGTACACAGGGTCACAAAAAGTCAGACACACATGCCAATAAAACCTCAAAGTTTTACTAAAGTTTTGTTGGAACACAGCCACACACATTCATTTACATATTACTCAGTTGGTTTCACTCTGTAACAGCAGAGTTTACAAGTTGTAACAGAGACAATATGGCCTGCAAAGTCTCAAATTATTTACTTTCAGATCCTTCACAAGAAAAGTTACCAAGCCCTAGGTGAGCTCTAAATAGTATAACAGTTAATGGAAACATACCTTCCAAAGACTCAATTCCAGTTGCTTGTGCCAATAAATCTTCATGTCTTGCAACGACCTGAAAATCAAGAATGAATCATCAGCACTGTAAGTATTAGGTATTTTAATTTGTAACCACAATGTAGAACTGAAGGTCTCTCTCTATGTGGAAAGGGGGGAAAATGCTAATACAAAGGAAAAAAGTACAAGTAAAAAAGGTGTGTTTGAGATGTCTGATTGGCAGGAACATAAACATGCTTAAAGCTCGACATGGTGCCAAAGAAGTCTTTTCATTAGCCCCATGTTTTCCTAGTAGGATGTGCAGAAGGAAGATGTGCCAAAACTGAAAAACAAAAACCTGCCAATTCTCGCCACACTAATTAATACATGTTTTCCTTTTAAAGAGTGTTTTCAAACAGCAGGTTCTTTTAGCTCTTGAACTTAATCAGCATCATCACAACCACATCCTAATTTGCAAAGATAAAACAGAATCAGTACCTCCCTGAACATCTCTCTGTTTCCAGCTTCCCCATGTCACAGCAAACCCTCTTTCAATGCTATGTCAAAAAAAAAGTTAGGAATTAAAGGCTACATGCAAGAGAATCCTAGAAACATCAAGATATCAAGCAAATCTTTAGAATAATCCAGGAAGCCTTTATTACAATGCATAAGAAGTTTCATGTCTAATCTATAAACTGAAGCTCCTTAATGGCAAAGATTCATTCACTGGAAGCCTAAATCCTCCACTCTGTCCAGTGCCAGATGTCACTGTCATTCTAGCAATTTCCTCTATCACATAACTGTTACTTTTGGTCTCCTATGTCTCTTACCTAGAAGACTTCTCAATTTTCCCCAGTCCACTGACATGGTGATTAATGCATCCATCCTAACACAATGATTTTCTTCTAATTCTCTATTCTTTTTCCCTTGTGATGCTGCAGAAAGTTTGAAAAACCTAAAACTACACTGTTATAGTCTCCGCTGCAATCAACTGGATGAATTTTCAAGAGATTTAGAAGACAGAAGAGGAAAGCTATTTTCCCGTTACTGTTTCAGCTAGTAAGCCAGAGCCAGAGACCTGAGGCTTTAGAGACAGCCGAGATAGCCCTATTCATCATTCCAGAGTCCAGTTACCAGAGTTCAAGCACCCAGAAGCTGAACTTCAGCAGGGACATGGGAGTTAACAGCAGGTGCTTGCAGGCCCCTGGGCTGCATCCATGGTAGATCCTTCCACCCTGTCTATTAGCTGTCCATCCAATCCTCTGTATTAAGTATCTTCCTGCTTTAAATACCTAGAGTGATTTCTGTTTCTTGTACTAAAGTCCTGACTGATACTTATGTCTGTACATCTTTTGTAATTTAAATCATCTCACTGATATTTTAAATTATTTTGATTATATTTTATTTATGAGTTCGGTCAGCATTATTCCAATTTTGCTTCTGCAGAAAAACAATTATAGCAGGTTCAGATCTCATACCAGGACTGAGATTTTTCTCAATCCCACATCCAAAACTGCTGTTAAGTATAACTTGCCCTCTAGTTTTTACTGATTCCTTTAGAGAAGTTACTACATGCAAAGGATAAGGAAAATGCCAACCACAAAAAGATAGAAAGAATTTCAGGTAGCTTCTGCAAAAAGCTACCCCAAGAAACACAGGCAGAATTAAAAAGCATTTTCCCCTGCCCCCATAAACAATGTGTACTACTCTATCTAAAACAGGCATCACTTGCCTGTCATTATTTCTGTCTGTATCTGCCACTGGTCTGTGAATGCTTAGAGAGCAAGGAAATACGTTCATTTTTCTATTCCCACAGACTACAGCAAACCAGACTATTAAAACTGACTATAAATAATTGATTTCTAACTATATAATCAGAATTTTATAGTTAAATTGACCTTAGAAGTCATCCCAGTCCTAAACAAGTAGCTCTTTTAACTGATAAAGCAAGACACAAAAAAGTTTAAGGGAACATGTCTCATGCTATACCAGATCTAGGTTTCCTGGTAAATACACATTTATTCATGCAACTGTACATTAATTTAAATGTTTACGTACCTACTCAGAAAAAAAAAGGCAAGACTAAAAGGTATTATATAATATGAAAGGTAACAGCACAACTGAGACTCAGACCTATCTCCTAACTCCCCTTTTGTGTCCTATCCACCACAAATTTATCAACCATCTAAATTTCATCAAATGTTACATTTTGTGCTCATGAAGTATGAACTCCTGATGGGAACAGTTTTCCTTATTCACACTATTCTGCTTCCAAAATTCCATTTTCTATTATCTTTATCAAATGTTAGCTACTCAGCTGTGTCCAACTCTTTGCGAACCCAAGAACTGTAGCCAGTCAGGCTCCTCTATCCATTCAATTTGCCAGGCAAAAACACTGGAATGGGCTGCATTTCCTTCTCCAAGGGATCTTCCTGACCCAGGGATCGAACCTGGGTCTCCTGCATTGCAGGTGGATTCTTTACCGTCTGAGCCACCAGGAAAGCCCTATTTTTTTGCCAACTTATATTCCCTCCATATCACATGAGATGATGAAAACAAAGTATGAATAAAAGGTTTTGGAGAGATGGGATATCCATTTTTCAACTGACAAAAAGTAGCTTCCAGAAAACTTTTAAAAAATGTACTTGGAGGGACTTTCCTGGTGGTCCAGGGATTAAGACCCCATGTTTCCAAGGCAGGACATGTGAGTTCAATCCACATCGAACTGGTTGGGGAACTAAGATACCACATGCTGTGTGGTGCAGCCAAGAATTTATATATATATACACACACACACACACACACACACACACTTGGGAAAATATAATTTGTTCATATAAATATGCATTTAGATTAAATAATAAAAGGATTATAAAATGATATATAATCACTCTGGGATAAACTGTATGCTCCAGAAGATTGGAATTACCTGTAAGTGTAGTTCTTTATCCAACTGACTGATTCCTTGGGCAAGTTTTGCTAGTTGTTCAGCAATTACAGCTTGATGAATAGATTGAGAAGTATAAGTCTTTACATCAAAGTCTTCATTTAAAAAATCACTATAACACTCTGGGGAAAACATAAAAAAAATTATTAATCACATTGCACCAAACCACAGATGGAACAACAGACTGGTCTAAAATTGGGAAAGGAATTCTTCAAGGTTGTATATTGTCACTCTGCTTACTTAACATATGCAGAGTATACCATGCAAAATGCAGGGCTGGATGAATCACAAGTAGAATCAAGACTACTGGGAGAAATATGAACAACCTCAGATATGCAGATGATACTACTCTAATGGTGGAAAGCGAAGAGGAATTAAAGAGCTTCTAGATAAAAATGAAAGAAGAGAGTGAAAAAGCTGGCTTAAAAACCCAACATTCAACCAAAGATCATGGCATCTGGTCCCATCACTTCATGGCAAATGGATGGGGAAAAAATGGAAACAAATGGCAGATTTTATTTTCTTGGGCTCCAAAATCATTACAGACGGTGACTGCAGCCATGAAATTAAAAGATGCTTGCTTGCTCCTTGGAAGAAAAGCTATGACAAACCTATACAGCATATTAAAAAGCAGAGACATAACTTTGCTGACAAAGGTCCATATAGTCAAAGCAATGGTTTTTCCAGTAGTCATGTACAAAAATAACAGTTAGACCATAAAGAAGGTTGCATGCCAAAGAATTGATGCTTGCAAACTGTGATGCTGGAGAAGACTCTTGAGAGTCCCTTGGACAACAAAGAGACCAAATCAGTCAATCCTAAAGGAAATCAACCCTGAATATTCATTGGAAGGACTGATGCTGAAGCTCCAATACTTTGGCCACCTGATGGAAAGAGTCCATTCATTGGAAAAGACCCTGATACTAGGAAAGATTGAGGACAGGAGAAGAGGACGACAGAGAATGAGATGTTTGGATGGCATCACTGACTCTAAGGACATGAGTTTGAGCAAACTCTGGGAGACAGTGAAGGACCAGGAAATCTGGTGTGCTGCAGTTAATGAGGTCACAAAGAGTGAGACACGACTTAGCGAATGAAAAACAACAAAACCACAGAAATGAAACAACATAACAATTGCAACCACAGTTAACATATTTTGAGATCTTTCTATACACCAAAAACTAACAAAAAGGCTTTCTGTTGTAAAGAAGAAGGAAGAGGTGGTGGCAATAGCAGAAGAGTGGCAATATTTACTAAGAATATTCCTACACATCACGTACTGACCTAAGCACTTTATACATACTAACTCATCCAATATGCACACAGACCTGTTGGAACTCATACTAATTTATTCTATATGCACACAACCCTGTTGGAAATATCATTCTCCCCATTTCATGGGTGAAGAGATGGGCAGAGACAAGGCATGAAACTTTTACCATTTCATTGTTTGAACCCAAGGCAGTCTAGCTCCAGAGCCCACCTCTGGACCACTATGCATACTCCTCAAAGTTAGTTTTCAGGAGCACCAAAGAATCAATGCCTTCAAATTGTGATGCTGGAAAAGACTCTTGAGAATCCCTTGGACAGCAAGGAGACCAAATCAGTAAATCCTAAAGGAAATCAACCCTGATTATTCATTGGAAGGAGTGATGCTGAAGCTTCAGTACTTTGACCACCTGATGGAAAGAGCCAATTCATTGGAAAAGACCCTGATACTAGGAAAGATTGAGGGCAGGAGGAGAAGAGGGCAGCAGAGGATATAATTGGAGAGTACCACTGACTCAAAGGACATGAGTTTGAGCAAACTGTGAAACAGTGAAAGACAGGGAAGCCTGGCATACTGCAGTCCATGGGGTCACAAAGAGTTGGACATGATTAGCAAACAACAAAAAAGCTAGTTTTATCAGTAAATTAAAAGAAAATATTGAGAAAAGATTGAAAAAAAAATACTAGCAACAGTTTTTAACACAAGAAAACAAGGTCAATAACAATAAGAAAATTGACTGTATCTGAAAATTACAGTCTCCAGTATCTCCAGATCGATGCACAAATACTGTTACAATAAAGTGAATCTGAAATTTTAAAAGAAGTAGGCACATACAAACTCACAGGTATTATTGAAATTTTGGATTTGAGTGAAATAAGTAAAAGGAAGCAGAAATCATGTTGAACGTAGGCCCTTAAAAGAAAGAAAAAAGGATATAGCTGTTAAGATATATCCTGTTTAGCTGAATACAGCTGTTAAGATAACTTTATGTATAGAAATCCACAAATGTGTGAAAGAAAAAATGGAATTATGAATTAAAAATAGATATACAGAAGTGAAGTCAATGTAGGTAAAAAGGATTATCTCCTAGCCATATGGTAGATATAGGTAAGACTGCCTTGACAAGAGATTATAAAACTAGCTATAATACAGAGTACTTTTACAAAAACTTCAAATTGTCTATATTCACTATAATATATGCTCCTCAAAGGCAAAGTCTTTGTTTTCTGTACTACCACACCCACAGAGCCTGAACAATGCCTGACACACAGGTGTTCAATACTGGCTGAATGAATTAATCTATACATCAGCTACAAGTATCATTCTGCTAAAAGCAGAGATGCATTCTTAACTACTCTCGAAGTGGAGTGAAAGAAAGAAACTGCTACCTTGGCCTTAATCCTGAGAATCCCATTTCCTTAGAGTTTGCCAAGCAATTCTCAGAATAAGGATCCCGCCAGGCAGACAAGTAGAGAAGGCTATTTCAAAAGCAAAGGTTTAGAGGCAGCAAATACAATGGTATATTCTGAGGAATAAGGATAATACTGACTTCAGTATGTCTAGATCACAATGGATATTGACAGAAAGGGTAAAGAACGGCAGGATTTGAGGTTCCAAAGGAAGGCTGGGTGCAGTTTGAAAAGAGGCTGGTAAAACAAGCAAAATGTTCAGACTATACCCCATTTAAGTTTTACAGCCAAGAAAGAGTGCTGTGAGCCTTGTGTTGTAGAACAGTTTCTGGCAGCAGGATGGAGGATGACTGAAAAGGGATTAGCCACGCAGTGGTGTACTGGGGCTGGCTCAGACTGACTCCTGAGAGCCAACTGCTAAACTTTCAGGAATTGTGTGAGCCAGCTGACATCTCATGTAGGTATCTTCAAACTGACCATGCTAAGCGTATTTATACCATGAAAACTGGTATATAATACAAAAGCAGGGATTTTGCTATTTTCCCAGAAAGCTGGTTTACCAGCATACTCACTGAATAGAGCCACAGGTGCTATGTTACCAGCCCAAGTGACAGGATGGAGACCAAACACAGTGGCACTAAGAATGCCAAGGACGTGACAAATGTGACAAACATTCAGACACTACAATGTACAGGACTTAGACACAAGCTGAAAATGGGTGATTAGGTAGACCAAGAATTAAAAGATGATTTCCAAGTTTCTTGATTAACAGACATGTAATCTTCGAATAAGGATGAACATGAATGTACCCCTGCCTCCAGAGAACTCATAAGCTATAGGAGAACAAACACACACCTAACTTACCACATACAATTAATGATAACAGAGACTATTAGAGCAAAGGGTTAGAGGAAAGGGGTGAAAAAATATTGATTTCACTTTTTCATGTGCAGGATCTATACTATCTGTTCATACACGGGCCTTTTTAGCAACTTTTTATTTTGTACTGGGGTATAGCCGATTAACAATGTTGTGCGTTTCAGGTGAACAGCAAAGGGACTCAGCCACACATATATATGTATCCAGTCTCCCCCAAGCCCCCTTCCCATCCAGGCTGCCACATAACATTGAGAGTTCCATATGCTATACAATAAGTCCTTGTTGGTTACCCATTTTAAATATAGCAGCGTGTACCATATGTAGATTTTCTGTATGTAGAATTAGTAGTGCTTGTTCACTATCAAGAGAGAAATGTGCAGTAAACAGTGGTTCTATAGCTCAGAAGACAGGTAAGGACCATCTATGTGTACATTTGTGTACAAAGATATTAATAGTCAAACGATGAAAAAAAAGACCAGATGATTTAGGAAGCCACTTTAGAATGCACAAAAAAATGGGGACAATTCAGAAGCAGGGAAACACCAAAATTTGGGGGTAAAGATAAAAAAAAGATGGAGAAGGAAAAGGCAACCCACTCCAGCATTCTTGCCTGGGAAAGTCCATGGACAGAGGAGCCTGGCGGGCTGCAGTCCCTGGGGTTGCATGACTGAGCATGTGTGCACGAGGGTGGAGGGAGACGGGTTGGGAGCAACAAAGTGGGAGAACTAAAAAAAAGATAAAAAGTGAAAGCAAAGAAATTAAATGTTCAGAGAGAAAGAAAAACAGGAGAGAATGGCAAAAATCAAAATGGACAGTTTAAAGAAAGTAAGTGGCCAGTAGTGTCAAAGATATTACAAAGATCAAACATAGTGAAGGCTGGATACTAATCACTGGTTTCGCAATCGGAGGACAGAATATCCCTAATGCTTCTCTTTTATAGTTTTCTCATTGTTACAGGCATCACATCAAAAACTCACAAAATTTCAAACTATGCATCTACTCACCAACCCTATCAATCCTAACCTCCATAATTGGCAGATCCCTGACACAGTGAATCACTATCATTGAAGGGAATATTTACTTCCTTAGGAATGTTATGGGGGGAAGAGTGGAGTGAATCACTGAATTGGGACACAATGAGGACAACAAGGATCTAAAGAAAGCTGAAAAAGAGCGCTTAAAGAATAAGGAAATTTAAAAACAAAACAAACAAACAAACAAAAACCATGCAACTAACAAGCCACATGAGTAAAAGTATTCCAAAAGTCAAAACCTTTCATGAGATCAAGTAAGATAAGGACCAAAACTGTCCATCTGATACATCCACGAAGCAGAGCAATCTCAACTGGCCCAGAATGAGAGTAACTGGTCCTGGAGGAGGCAGGAAGAAAATCCAGAACACCAAGAGGAGGGATTGTCTTTAGGAAGCAGTACACTTCTTTTGTAATTAAAAATACCATGAAATAGAAGAAAGGATGGCGACAGGTTCAGGCTGGTTCACAGATTTAACGGCAAGAAACTGAGGAAGCTTGTATCAGATTCTCTTTTAGGGAATTTGAAAACTATTTGTTGAACTCAAAGGGAATGGCTTGAAAAAAGTAAAGAGGATTTAAATAATTACTGTTGAAGATGAGAAAGAGAACTAAATAGGAAAATATAGAAAGCAGAACTGAGGATTATGTACCCTCCAAAAACTGATTACAATTCCTGGAGTGAAACCTATATCAATACCTATGTGTGGCATGTACTACCTCTGTGCACTTCACCTGGAGAAGTTCTATTTATACTTCAAAACCAACTCTAACTAGTCTTTTTTGACATTCTCTAATCACCAACAGTTATCATCCACTTTTGGATTCATGTTTTACTTCATATACAATTCTACTGCTACCATTACAATGCTATATTAAAGTGTCTAACTTTATAACTTTATAGGACTATTTCCCCTACCAAAATCGTAAGCTACTTAAGAGTGGAAATTGTATATGTAACAGGAGCCAAGACTTCGTAAAACTGAATTTAAATGAAGATACAAAGATGCATTAGCCAGAGATCCTGGAGAACATGATCTAGTTCAGAAAATGACATCGTTAGTAAATCTTGACAAAAGTATGTAAATTATAATCAGAAGGCAAGAAACTAAGGGCAATAATAAAACATACAACACAGAAAACAGCAATTTAGAAGTTTATTTCATTCATTTATAATCTATTTTGTTCTACAAATGTGTACATATGCTTCTCAGTGTGTTGTTCAGTTTTTAAAAACACTCTGCACCTACCATAGGTAACTGCAGAATATAAAAAGGGGTTTTACAATGCAGTAGAAAAGACTAAGTACACAAATTATTTTTATACACGGTAGAATGTGATGTTGATTTGGGAAGGAAATTAAGAACAGATGAGAAGGGTCTTTAGAAATTTGAACTTTATTCTGAAAGAAAACAGATTTGGAGCATGTTAACGTCACTAAGACAATTGTGTGCGCTTCTCAAATGTAGTATGTCTAACTTTTCTTATTCCTAGAATTTGTCCAAAACTATAAGTAAACTTGACTGCCATATTCAATACATATGGTTAATCCCAGCTTGAATGAATGCTCCGAACCCTCCCCCACGTATGTTGTGGATAAACCACTAGTAACAAAACAAGCGAGCTGTAAACGGGGCCACCGGTGCTGTCCAAGAATTCGTCAAAGGGGCGGATGTTTCCAAATCTACATAAAAAGAGCCCCCCTTCACTAAGCGCTTGTCATCTGTCCTAGTTCTTACACTTTTCATGGGGTTAAACGCTTCACCCTTTGGTCAAGAACTGCGGCAGCAGAAGGTCACCGGGTGCGGAAACGGGACATCAGCAAAGCCCCAGGAGCGTGAAGGGTAGAGCTGAAATGAGGAGCCTCCAAAATCAGGTGTCCCCAGGGCAACCGGAAAGAAACCGGCCAGCAAGTCCCTGGGGAAACACGTCGGCAAGGCCGGCACCCAGATGCCAGTGGGCCGGGCGGAGGGGAGTGGTCACGTCGAGAACGGAAAACTTTCTGCAAAGCGACGGGTTGAATCCACCACCCAGGCCCAAGTGCGGAGCAGACAGCTCCCAAGCCCCATGGCCTGACCACAGCCCGGCCCCCCTTACCGTCCTGCAGGAGCTCCCGGACAGTGGCTGCAGCCGCTCCGGACCCCGGAGCCCCACGGCCAAGCATAGAGACGCTGCCGTCGCCACCTTCCATGTTGGCTGGTGCGGGAGTGATGCCGTCACAGCGGCGCGCCCCGCCCAGATGATGACGCAGAATGTCGGCGCCGCACACTCTGCCCAGTCCGCGGCTCCCGGCAGACTAGGAGGATCTGCTCTACTGTGTTGGACCGAACCTGCCTGTGAGCGGCGTGGGGCCCGGGTCTGGTGGGCACTGAGGGTCCAGCGCGTTGAGGAAGCCGAGGTCGCGGGACGTGCGCTTTCCTCCGTGTCCCGCCGCACCCCCTGCTGCTAGCAGTGTTCTCCGGGCGGAGGAGAAGGTGAGCACCGAGACGTGGCCTCGTCGTTTCCCGCCGAAGCAAGTGTTTAATTAACCTAAGAACAGAGGCCTCTTGATGGAGGCAAGAGAGCGGAGGCTTCTGGGAACTTCGTTTGCACGCCTGTAATACGGCTGGCGGGTGTTAATAACTACCTACCTGTATCTGCTTCCCTTGTGGCTCAGCTGGTAAAGAATCCGCCTGCAGTGTGGGAGACATGACATGGGTTCGATCCCTGGGTTCGGAAGATCCCCTGGAGGAGGGAAAGGCTACCCACTCCAGTATTCTGGCCTGGAGAATCCCATGGGCTTTACAAGTCGATGGTGTCGCAAAGAGTCGGACACGACTGAGCGACTTTCATGTCACCTGTATCTGCCACATGCCTTGCTTCGGATTCTTGGAGTAAAGGCAAGTGGAGAAAGCTTGGAGAGGAAAGTTGCCACGAATGAATACTGGGGAGAATTAGGAAGAGCCGAAAATCGGTGAAGTAGGACAACTGAAACAGAAATAAGTGGGACCTACTCTCCCATGAGACAGTATCCTTAGGATTTTTCTACTGCTTAGCTTCAGCCACGTGTTGTGAGCGACACCAGACTTATTACAAATTGATGAATTTTCCATTTTTTGAGCTGTAAGATCGAGTTAGTTCCCATTACATCGGCACTGTTCACCTCTACTTCTCCCTCGATAAATTAACAGGTCAGCCACACGTATGCAAGAAGCTTAAGCTTTTCTTTGTAAAAAGATCATACGTTTTCCTTTGTGTACAGTGAGTATGTACACAGGGAACCAATTTTTCCCAGTGCAAGAACTACAGGTTCTCTTGATTCTGCTAACAGGTTTTCGAGAATGTGAAATATACTTAACCGTGCCAAACACTGTTTGAAGTATTTTACAAATCTAAACGCATTAGATACTCATAAGAACTCAAGCAAGCAAGTCTCAGCTCACTGCCTTATGCTTAGCCTTGACTTTGTCGCAGAGGTTCTTCCCTAGTATATTTGATATCAAATATATCAAATCCTGGTGTGAATAGGATTGATTGTTCTGAATGGAGGTCTCACAAATTGCCAAGAGCAATGTGCCCAGAGTCACGTTAGTTTTCATTATCAATAATAAACAAAATTCGACTAATAATTTTTAAATAAGCATTGTCTTTGAATTATGGATCATTTTTCCTTTCCTGGCTTTTACATCAAAAAGTTGCAGAATATTCATTCATTCAATGAAGAATTTTTAATCTCTACCTGTATATACCAGCATGAGTGTAAAAACATTAGACTCAATTCCTGTCTTATCCCGAAGGAGCTAACAGGTACATACAAACCCATTTAAACAAAACAGTAGTATCACGTGCTTTGGAGGATGTGGATTTGTTTATCCCAAAGCTTAACTGTACATTAAAATCACCTGGAAATCTTTAACAACCACGGATACCTATATCCTAAGCCCAGATATTCACATGTAATTGCTCTGGGGTATCATTTGGGCATCCTGCTTGAAATCTCCCTACCTCATTCTAATGTACAACGAAAATTGAGAACTACTGATTTCTTCATTCAGCAAAAACAAGGGAACTCTTCTTTGTGCCATGTAAGGGAATAAGAGTGAATAAGAATGAAATTATTCCCGCTAAAGTCACAGTGACCTAATTGCCATTGGACTAGCTTTTTAGTCTTGACCTCACCTGACTCTTCTGTGATGTTTAAGATGCTCATCCCCTCTTCCTTTGTAATAATATACCCCTCTCTTGGCTTCTAACTATCAATGTTTCAAGTTTATTACTTCCAGCTCCCAAGTTCACCTTGCTGTCTCCTTTATATTCAAATATTCTCTCCCTTTTTACTTAAATGTTGGTGCTTTTAATGACTTCTACACAATATGGTACCCATAAGTACTTTGTCCATCTTTTTAGTTTCAACATATTACCTAGAGGTTCACTTCAGTCGCTCAGTCCGACTCTTTGAGACCCCATGGACTGTAGCACGCCAGGCTTCTCTGTCCATCGCCAACTCAAACTCGTATCCATCAAGTCAGTGATGCCATCCAGCCACCTCATCCTCTGTCGTCCCCTTCTCCTGCTGCATTCAATCTTTCCCAGCATCAGGGTCTTTTCCAAAGAGTCAGTTCTTCACATCAGGTGGCCAAAGTATTGGAGTTTCCGCTTTAGCATCAGTCCTTCCAATGAATATTCAGGACTGATTTCCTTTCAGATGGACTGGTTTGATCTCCTTGAAGTCCAAGAGTCTTCAACACCACAGTTCAAAAGCGTCCATTCTTCGGCGCTCAGCTTTCTTTATACTCCAGTTCTCACATCCATACATGACTACTGGAAAAACCATAGCTTTGTTGGCAAAGTAATGTCTCTGCTTTCTAATATGCTGTCTAGGTTGGTCATATCTTTTTTCCCAAAGAGCAAGTGTCTTTTTAATTTCATAGCTGCAGTCACCATCTGCAATGATTTTGGAGGCCAAGAAAATAGTCTTTCACTGTTTTCATTATTTCCCCATCTATTTGCCATGAAATGATGGGACCAGATGCCGTGATCTTCATTTTCTGAATGTTGAGTTTTAAGCCAACTTTTTCACTCTCCTCTTTCACCTTCCTCAAGAGGCTTTTTAGTTCTTCACTTTCTGCCATAAGGGTGCTGTCATCTGCATACCGAGGCTATTGATATTTCTCCTGGCAGTCTTAATTCCAGCTTGTGCTTCATCCAGCCTGGCATTTCACATGATGTACTCTACATATAAGTTAAATAAGCAGAGTGACAGTATATAGCCTTGACATACTCCTTTCCCGATTTGAAACCAGTCTGTTGTTCCATGTCCAGTTCCAACTGTTGCTTCTTGACCTGCATACATATTTCTCAGGAGGCAGGTAAGGTGGTCTGGTTTTCCCATCTCTTAAAGAATTTTCCACAATTCATTGTGATCCACACAGTCAAAGGCTTTGGCATAGTCAATAAAGCAGAAGTAGATGTTTTTCTGGAACTCTCTTGCTTTTTCAATGATCAAACGGATGTTGACAATTTGATCTCTGGTTTAACCTAGAGGTTAAAGACTCTCAATCTGTATCTCTAGCTTTTTCTTGAGAATCATATCTATATAACCCATATGAGGCATCACCACCTGGAAATCAGCTGAGTACCTCTTTGATGTGCCCAAGCATTGACTCATGTTTCCCTGCCAAAACCTGTCTGTTCTTCCTTCTGGTTCTCTGTCTCATTGATTGCAGTTGCCATCCACCAGTCTCTAAAGCCAAAAATGTTGACGTCACCCTAGTATTCTTTCTTACCACATATAACTTGTGCTGTCATCAGGTGATTTCCAACCCTTAAATGTCTTGCTAGTTTATTTTTATTTCTAAATAGCTCCTAAATGCATTCTCTTTCCTCTTTCCTCACTCCTAGACTCCCAGGTCAGATACTCATTACACATGGCTTGGTCTACTATAGTGGCCTCCTTACTGATGTTTTTATCAACACCCCTAACCCCTCCAGTGAAATCTTTCCAAATCAGAAATTGGATCATGCTTCATTTCCCTGCTAAATTTTTTTCAATTATAACTAGTGTACAAGGGGCAGACGAACAACTTACACAAGAATATATGCCCATGGAAGTGTGTCATATGCACATGTTAACATGTTGAGTGCACATGTAAAAATTATCCACAGAGGAGAACAAGTGTCTGACAACCAAGGCCCTAAGGTATAAATCTAAAAAGTCTGAACCTGGTGTATAAAGCCCATTACTATGTAGGCCCTGTCACATCCTGTCTAGTTACAGCTCAGGCAGTGCTGAACTAGTAATGGTTCACTGAAAACATCCAGCATTTTCATGCTGCCATGGTGTTCTTTGTACTGTTCTCTGTAACTGGACACTTCCCCAACTTCAGTGACTCCTCTAGGCAGTTATTTCTACAATGCTGAAATTGTGTCTGAGTGTGTGTATTAGCGTTATCGTGTAAGTTTAATACATTTTTTAAGACACCAAAAATATTTTCATCTGTGTTCTCAGCATGTAGCAGGAACTTAATCTTTGTTGAATGGATAAAAATAAGATCAACTGGGATTCCAAGAACATTGTCGGGGTCCTCGGGATGGGGAATTAAGAATACAGGGACTATGAGCTGATGAAGATGGGCTCAGGGTTTAATTAAAGGTACCACTTAGTTGACACACCTCTAAATGTTTGTTGTCAGATGATAAATGGTGATAAACTGATAAACAATGATCAGTAAAACTAGTTTCTTAGTCCACCTGTACATTCTACCTAAGGAAATTAAATTATTAGTTTATATTTAGGTTATATCAATACTTTAAGATTTAGCCAACCAAAAAATTTCATGGTGAGCAATTAGACTTTTCTAAAGTCGGCCAATATTTGTTTTTCAATTACTAAGGCCAAGATTGGAATATAGTAAGCAGCCAACACTATGAAATGATAAGATTTTAAGTACAATATAGTAACTGTAAAACACTTAGGAATTACCTAATTTAATCACTTGTCCCTCTGGGTATAATAGTGATTTACTGTGCAGCTATGTGATTACAATTGAGATTTGCATGAAACAATGTTCACAAAACATTTAAATGTTTAAAAATATAATTAAAAATTTGTTTGCTTTCTGATTCAAATAAAAAGAATAGGATTTGAGAATAAGAATAAACATTAAACATACCAGTATATCTTTTGAAATGCTTGGTACTTAAGCTGTTCTGTTACTACCATTTAACTTTCCTGGATAAAAAAAAATGATATTTCAAAGTGATATTTCAATATCATTTCAAATGATATTTCAATATCAAAATGGTATTTCATACTTAGTACTATATATGAATTGATTCAATCAAATTTCTTGGTTAAATCAATGCCAAACAAAGTAAAATGGAAAAACTATAATAACATGTATTCTAGGAAAATATCTTCTAGTTTTCCACATCCTGAACACTTATTAATTTGAGCAGAAATTGTTACTATAGTCAGTTAAGTATAGAATTCAAAAGTGTTAGTTTTTTATTTGAACAAGCATAATTTATATAAAATATAAATGTTATAATTTCACAGTATGCTAAAAACTATCCATGACGTATAAATAAAGTCAGAATAGGCAGTATCCTATTCAATACTGTGAAAAGAAACTAAGATCCCTAAGCCTACAAAACCTAATGAAAAACTCCTGTTCTTGGCAATTGAAATTGTAAGAATGATGGGATTCAAGTGAAAGTGCCTTCCTCCATGCAAACTAATTGTCTTTTTCAGATTTGAAACAAATCTGTTTTCATGAAGAGTGACTGCATACAAACTACAACATGTCAAGAAAGAAAAAAAGATCCAATAGAAATGTTTCATTCTGGGCAGCTGGTCAAAGTCTGTGCCCCAATGGTGCGGTATTCAAAGTAAGTGTTGTTAAATGGTTGATGAGCTTAGGTTTGATTTCCTTTTTATGCTCTGACTTTTTAAAAAGTAAGACCACCCCACCACATGGATCTTCAAATGCCTAGCTTTGGGACTAGGATACAGACTTGAGTCCTGATGCTGTTACCTGCCTGGCATGTGTATGATCTAAGTGGTCACAGTATTTGTCTTTTTAAGACTGGCTTATTTCACTGAGCGTAATCCTCAAGGTTTACTCATGTGTACCATGTATCAGAATTTTCTTCCTTTTTAAGAATGAATAATATTCCATTGTGTGTATATATTACATTTTGTTTATCCATTCATTCATTCAGCCCAGCTTGAGTTGCTTCCATCTTTTGACTCTTGAGAATAATGTTTCTATGAACATGGATATATAAATATCTTTTTGAGACCTTGCTTTTGGTTCTTTGGGGTATTTGCCCAGAAGTGGAATTGCTAGATTATGTGGCAGTTCTGTTTTTAATTTTTGTGGAATTGCCCTGCTGTTTACTATAGTAGCTACACCATTTTACATTCCTACCAGCAGTGTATAGGAGTTTCAGTTTCTCAGCATTCTCACCAACACTTACTGTTTCTTGGGGTGGTTGTTGTTTTAATAGCCATCCTAATGAATGTGAATTGTCTCATTGTGGTTTTTATTTGTATCTTTTTAGTGATGTTAAGCATCTTTTCCTGTGCTCATTGGCCATTTGGGTATCTTCTTTGGAGAAATCTCTTCAAACCCTTTGCCCATTTTTTAATCAAGATTGTTTGGTTTTTTTGTTGTCCCAGTTTCGCTTGCTCTTGAGTTTTAAGAGCCCTTTGTGAGCGACTTCACTTTCACTTTTCACTTTTATGCATTGGAGAAGGAAATGGCAACCCACTCCAGTGTTCTTGCCTGGAGAATCCCAGGGACGGGGTCGCACAGAGTCGGACACGACTGAAGTGACTTAGCAGTAGCAGTAGCAGTTATATTTTATAGACAGATCTTTTGTCAGATAGGTGGCTTGCATACGTGTTCCCCTGGCATGTAGCTTGTTTTCTCATTCTCTTACCGTGCCTTTTGCAGAGCAAAAGTTTTTACTTAATGATGAAGTCCATCTTATCAATATTTCCTTTGCAGATTGTGCTTTTGTTTTCAAGTATAAGAAGTCTTTATGTAGCTCTAGATATTAAAGATTGTGTCCTACTTTTTTTTCTTAGAGTCTTCTAGTTTATGTTTTACATTTAAGTTCATAATTCCTTGTTTCTATATAAGTGTGAGACTTAGGCTCAGGTTGGTTGGTTTATTGTTTTTGCTGACAGTTGTCTATTCCAGCACCATTTGTTGAAAAGGCTGTCTTTCCATTATTGAATTACTTTTGCATCTTTATCAAAACTAAGCTGAGCATGTGTATATGGTTCTTTTCTGCACTCTCTGGTCTGTTGATCTGTGTGTCCCTCTACCAGTCCCACACAGTCTTGATTACTGTCAGTTCAGTTCAGTTCAGTCGCTCAGTCGTGTCCAACTCTTTGCAAGCCCATGAACTGCAGCACGCCAGGCCTCCCTGTCCATCACCAAGTCCTGGAGTCCACACAAACCCATGTGCATTGTGTCAGTGATGCCATCCAACCATCTCATCCTCTGTGGTTCCCTTCTCCTCCTGCCCTCAATCTTTCCCAGCATCAGAATCTTTTCAAATGAGTCAACTCTTCACATCAGGTGGCCGAAGTATTGGAGTTTCAGCTCCAATATCAGTCCTTCCAGTGAACACCCAGGACTGATCTCCTTTAGGATGGACTGGTTGGATCTCCTTGTATTCCAAGGGACTCTGAAGTGTCTTCTCCAACACCACAGTTTAAAAGCATCAATTCTTTGACGCTCAGCTTTCTTTGTAGTCCAACTTTCAGATCCATCATGACTACTGGAAAAACCATAGCCTTGACTAGACGGACCTTTGTTGGCAAAGTAATGTCTCTGCTTTTTAATATGCTGTCTAGGTTGGGCATAACTTTCCTTCCAAGGAGTAAGCGTCTTTTAATTTCATGGCTGCGATCACCATCTGCAGTGATTTGGGAGCCCCAAAAAATAATGTCTGACACTGTTTCCCCATCTATTTGCCAAGAAGTGATGGGACTGGATGCCATGATCTTAGTTTTCTGAATGTTGAGCTTTAAGCCAACTTTTCCACTCTCCTCTTTCACTTTCATCAAGAGGCTTTTTAGTTCCTCTTCACTTTCTGCCGTAAGGGTGGTGTCATCTGCATATCTGAGGTTATTGATATTTCTCCCGGCAATCTTGATTCCAGCCTGTGCTTCCTCCAGCCCAGCGTTCCTCATGATGTACTCTGCATATAAGTTAAATAAGCAGGGTGACAATATACAGCCTTGACATACTCCTTTTCCTATTTGGAACCAGTCTGTTGTTCCATGTCCAGTTCTAACTGGTGCTTCCTGACCTGTATACAGGTTTCTCAAGAGGCAGGTCAGGTGGTCTGGTATTCCCATCTCTTTCAGAATTTTCCACAGTTTATTGTAATAAGTCTTGAAATTAAGTAATCTGATAAATCCCACTTTTCTTTTTCAAAATTGTTTTAGCTAGTTCCTTTGCCTTTCCAAATGAATTTTAGGATGATCTTTTCTCTACCTACAAAAAAAATCTTAATGGAATTTTCATAAGAATTGTATTAAATATGCAGATCAATTTGGGGAGAATTGAATTCCTTGTTGCGTTGAGTCTCCTTATGAACACAGCATCCCTCCATTTATTTAGATTTTCTTTACTTCCTTCATCAGTGTTGTATAGTTTTCAGCATACAAATTCTGTCCATATTTTGTTAGGCTTACACTCAGTTATTATACTTTTAATTTTGGTGTTCATTTGTTCATTGCTGGTATATAGAAGTAAAATTGCTTTTTGTGTTTTATTCTTACATTCTGTGACTTTGCTATGTTTACTTATTGCTTCTAGGAGGTTCCTCTTATAAATTCCTTAGGGTTATCTAAGTAGACAGTTATGTCACTTGCAAATAGAGATAGTTTTACTTCTTCCTTTCCATCTGATGCCTTTTATTTCATTTTCATGCCTCATTGCACTGACTAAAGTTCCAACACTATGCTGAATAAGAATGATGAGAGCAGACATCTTTCCCTTGTTCTTGATCTGGGGGGAGAAGTATTCTTTCACCTTTAAGTATAATATGAAGTGTAGAATTTTTTGTCAGAGAAGGCAATGGCACCCCACTCCAGTACTCTTGCCTGGAATATCCCATGGACAGAGGAGCCTGGTAGGCTGCAATCCATGGGGTTGCTGAGTTGGACACAATTGAGCAAATTCACTTTCACTTTTCACTTTCATGCACTGGAGAAGGAAATGGCCACCCACTCTAGTGTTCTTGCCTGGAGAATCCCAGGGATGGGGGAGCCTGGTGGGCTGCCATCTATGGGGTCGCGCAGAGTCAGACACGACTGAAGCTACTCAGCAGCAGCAGCAGCATAATTTTTTGTGGATGTTCCTCATCAAGTTGAGAAAGTTCCTTCTATTCCTGTTTTTCTGGGAGGTTTTAGGTTTTAATCCTGAATGCTGTTTTATCAAGTGCTTTTTCTGCATCAGTTGATACAGTCATGTGATTTTTTTTTTCTTTAGCCTGTTAAATGGTGGATTACAGTGCTTGATTCTGAATATTGAAACTTCTGCTCTAACTAGCTTTTTCTGATACCGCCACAGCAGGGGAAGGATGAGAAAGCACCACCTCATTACACTCAGGTAGAGGTAGAAGTCTAGGTTTTCCACTTGGTCTCCTTTGACACCCCAGGGGCATAAGGCTCCTCATTACCACTGAGCGGAGCTAAGAGTTCCAGCTACCCATGCAGGGGGTGGCCTGGTAACTGCTGAGCAATGATGAAAGGTCTGGCTCTTCACTAAGCATTCTCTGACACTGTTCCTGGGGTGAGGGAGAGGGGTGCCTTGCTGCTGCACTGTTGGTGTAGAATTCCAGGCTCCCCACTTGGTCTCCACTGATAGCTTCCTTGTTTCTGGCCAGCAAGGATTAAAGTCCCAGTTCCCCACCTGGCATTCTCTAACACCACTGTGGGACGGGCATTAGAGAACTTTGTGACAGCTTTGGAAGGCTAGAAGTCCAGGCTGCCCACTCAAGCTTTGCTTGTGGAGGTGCAGGCCACAGATTTTTCTCTGGTGTTGGGCTAGAGTCGAGTTGTTATTATCTAAAAGCTTGCTAGGCTGCCCCCTTCTTGGTCCTTGGGGTAGAATGAGCAGGCTTTTGCTGGGACTGTTTCTGTCTGCATCCATTGCTGTTTCCAGGTTGCCAGCTTCTTCAGTTTCAAACCTAGGATATTTGAGGGGAAAACAAAACTCGCAGAACTCACCACTGTCATTCCTTAGGTCCTGCCCAAGGTCACTAGCCTGTCTGCTCTCTTCTCTCCCCCTTTCAGAGTTTGCTTATGTTTGTTTTGTATATAATATCCAGAGTTTTTAGTTACACTAACCAGGAGGGATAGGAAAAGTACATCTACTGCATCTTTCTGTAGCAGAACTTTAATAAATATTTAATGAATAACTAAACTCTGAAGAAGATAGGATTATCATGCTTTCTGAATGCCTAATTAAAGTTTTATATGCTCACAGGTTGTCTTTTAGAACACTAGTCAGAAAATACGATTGTGATCTGTGCTATACACCTATGATAGTTGCTGCTGATTTTGTCAGATCTGCAAAAGCCAGAGACAGTGAATTTACCACAAATCAAGGTATGTGAAAGCCAGAGTTTTCTGTCTTTGTAAAACTTAAAAAACAAAAGAACAACAACAAAAAAAACCTCAACACTCTTGTCTAATCAGACAACAGAATTAATTCAGAGAGTTTATTTTAAAGTCTTTCGGTTTTCTGTAAATTTTTAATTAGTTTTTTACAAGGTGCTTTTCCTCAGTGCCTTGTAAACTATGAATAATTTATCAAAGTGTCACTCAGCCTTCATTCAGGCCCCTATTCTCTCACCTGGCAGATTCCTATCTCACTGCCGCCAGCCTTATCCCATCCCAAACTGTCCTGCAGACAGCTCCAAGTGAGCTCTCTGGAACTTAAATTTGATCACTTTTTTTCTCTAACTCAAAATCCTCCTTAGACCTCTCATTACCTGAAGCAGTGGTTCTCAACGTGTGATTTCCCAGACCAGTTAGCATCAGCATTATCTGAAAACTCACTAGAAATGGAAATTCCAGGCTCCACTCCAAGCCTGCTTTATCAGAAACTCGGTATGTCACAAGCAGTCTGTGCTTTTGAAAGCCCTTCAGGTGCTTCTGAGCTTGCTAAAGATTGAGAGCCACTGACCTAAAGAGGAAAATGCCCACACGTGTAGATAATATAGAAAGTTCTTCATGATCTAGAACACTGAACACATGTTCTGCAGGTTTATCTTACATCAGTTTTTCTCCATGGCCCACCAACTTTATTCTTCAAAATACTAAGTTATTTTAAGTCCCTGAACATGCCCTGATCTCTCACATGCTCCACCTAGAGTATCCTTCTTAGTCAGGCCTGTCCCCTTAGCCCTGTCTGTCTGGGAAAGGACACTTCATACGTCTTAATGCTCTAAAGTTGTGACCAAGGAACTTTCCTAATCATGCTCCGTTCATGTCCATTTCCTAAGCACAGGCTTTTTCTTGTACTTAATCGTACTGTGCTGTGATTTCCTCCTTACGTGCCTGTCTCTCCCCCTAGACAATGGGCTTCTTGAGGGTTGGAATTTTTTTCTTGGGGATTTGTATCCTCAGCTTCTAACCCAGCGTTGAAAATATATTTGACCAATAAATGGTTGTTAAATTGAAATTTTATAACTCTCTTGAGTTACAAAGCAGAAGGAACCCTACCTATATCCTCAGGAAAAAACTTATTCTCCATTCCTCTGATAATCCTGTAAATCAGTAGATTGCCATAGAAATTCTGAGTCAGTGGAACTAGAGCCATAGCAAGAAATCTGCATTTTGGTAAATACTCAGTAAATCTCTTACAGGTAATCTTAAAAAAAAAACTTTAGAAAAGTCAAAATACATCTATTCAAAATCTATAACGTCCAAAGATGAGGAAAATATGTCCTTTAAAACCTAGGAATGTTCTGATACATTTGGCTATATTAAAATTTAGACTGTTATATATAAGAAAAGGGCACAGATAATACTCAAAGACAAACTAAAAACTGGAGAAAATAGAATATTTTGATGTTTATGGTAGATAGCAGAACTAATCGTTTTATTTTTAAATTTAAATAATAAAAAGGGAGCAACCAAAAGAAAAATTGCACAAAGAGAACTCTGTAAAAAGTATGGAGAGAGAGGCTACAAATAAAAAATATGTTGTTACATATACAGTGTAGGATAAGTTGTAAGGAAACCAGAACTGTCATCCATATTGGTGTATATGTATATCAGTAAACTCTTCTAAGAAAATTTTGTAGTATCTTTCAAAATGTTAATACCTACCCAGCAGTTATACTCCTAGGAATTTACTTCATGAATATACTCACAAAAATATGTATGTAAGAGTATCTTCATTGCAACATTATTTGCAAGAGCCTCAAATAAAAAACAGTCTGTAGTTCACCCATCATAGTGGAATATGCACTAAAAAGAGGAAAATAGGTCTCCATATAGATCCCAGGTACATCAGGGGAAAACACCATAGGGATAGCAATGTATTTAGAATGTTAACGTTTGCTTAAATTTTACAGGTGTTCGTAATGTTTTAGAATGCAGTATAATCTCACCTTTAGGAAAGGAGTCTGTTTGGCAAAAGTGTTATACTTTTCATTTTATCAAATTTTGTACTGTTTGAATTTGTACCAAGTCTACATTGCATGTAATAATTTAAAATATTTTAAATTATTTTAATGCTATCTTGTTTGAACACATGCTTCTTAGTCTAAAAATAGAATTTTATCCTGTACAAACATTAAAATTTGTTATCTCATGTGTGTGTTTCTGTGAATTTTAATGTTGAGCTGTTCATTTTATCAGGTGATTGCCCATTGATTGTTCAGTTTGCTGCTAATGATGCAAGACTTTTATCTGATGCTGCTCGTATAGTCTGTCCTTATGCGAATGGAATAGACATTAACTGTGGTTGCCCTCAGAGGTAAAGCTCAAAGAAGTTAGAAGAATTTTCAAAAGATTAGGAAAAACTGGTGAACATGGTAAACTATCATTCTGGTATTCCAAAAACTGAAAAGTAAGGAAAATAGACATAAAGAACTTGGGCTCTAAGAAGCAAGAAAAACTAAGGAAATATTTTGAAACACACATGCAAAGATATTTTCTGATGGCTGCAACAGTGTATAGAGCCTTGACAAGTTTTTGTCTCACCTCACCACTAGAATTTTTTTATGTGTGGATCTGCCTTGAACCTCATCCATAAGTAGTTATGTGAGACTCTGATGTTTATAACAACCCCTAAAATGTGTTTTTACTGCTATATTAGACATACTTGCTCCAAGCACTGTGATTCTATGATTTTGGAGATCACCACTTGTTTTCTCTTACTTAATTTCAGTTATAAGAATACCTTCTTATAATTACCTTTTCTCCTTATACTACAGTTACTTGGTTGAGTCTGAGTCTATCAACTGGGTGTTGATAGAATGTGCTTAATTTGATGATAATATCCTTAGATCTTGGCACCATACTAGATTATCTGTCTATAATTCAAAATATGTTCAAAGAATGAAGTCAAGGTTTTACATATAACATAATCCAAATCAGATTAGACATGTTTGTATACTCATTAGTAGAGTTCAATAAGCTGTTTAGTGCTGTTGGAATGCTGTAAGCCAAAAATATCTTTCTACTCTTAAGATTAATAAAACTTCTTGTTATGTATAATAAACATCACATTTGGAGTTGAAAAATTCTGAAGTAATTACAATTAATTACAAATACTTAAATCTGTTTTGGTTGAATGAACTTTAATTTTCTCGCTTGCCAGTGAAAGCCATTTCCCCTAAATACTTCTTGATCTGGGAACATGTTTTCCTAATCTTGATACACTTAGAAATGTTGGATCTATGAATTTTAAAAAGTACGATTCCATTCCAGATTGCTCGGTAGAGAAATAGATAAATGCACTTATTGTGCTTTTAGAATTGCATCTTCTCTTCCAGTTGTTTACCATTTATTTGTTGTTATGTTTACTTTATGAAGGTGGGCATTGGCAGAAGGTTATGGAGCTTGCTTAATAAACAAGCCAGAGCTTGTTCGAGATATGGTGAAACAAGTAAGAAATCAAGTGGAAAACCCCCGATTTTCAGTATCTATTAAAATAAGGTAAAGGTAATATTTCAATCTCTTGGTATGCTAGTCCGTCCATTACTCAGGAAATAAAAGAATATTCCTTTTGTCTGGAGATGTGGAGATGTCTCCTTTTAGTATTCAGGCATCTGCGTTGCTTCAGTCATGTATGACTCTTTGTGACCTCATGGACTGTAGCCCACCAGGCTCCTCCTCCATTGGATTCTCCAGGCAAGAATACTAGAGTGGGTTGCCATGCCCTCCTCCAGGGGCTCTTCCTTACCCAGGAATCGAACCTGCGTCTCCTATGTCTCCTGCATTGCCAGGCAGATTCTTTAGCCACTGAGCCACCTGAGAAGCCCCACATAGGGCATCTAGAATATGAAAATGTTGAAACAAAGATGCTTAGTGAATTAATAGATACCATAATTTTAATTTATAATTCAAAACAATTTCTCCATATTTAACAAAAATTAAAATATCCCTTTATTATTGAAAAACTCACTCCCAAAAGAAACAGCTTTTTCCATGTACTATTTAAATAACTAATGCTAAGAAACACTTCTGATACCAAGAGTGGAAAATAGGAATAATATTTGCACTAAAATTTCACATCAAAAACTAAAAATTATAGTTTTTTGGTGACAGGTTAAAAACATATTTTGATAAATTATTACAATTCTCCCACTTGTGGATTGGAGCATGCACATATTACAATAGCAACTTTCAATGCATCTGTGATAGTACTTTGATGAATCTTTCAGTTACCAAAGCCAAAAAAGAGCCACACTAGGTAACAGGTTTTTGTCATTCTCTTGTTGCCAATAGTGAAATAGCTAAATTCAAGATCTTGAATGGGAACTGATACCTGAACAAAACTTTACTGATAGTGGTATGTGGTGATAATATGAACAGCACAGCTAAACTAAATAATGTAGTAGATGAAATAATGTTCTGTTTAGTTTATTGATATTAGCATTAAGATTTGTGTACTGTAAAAAGATAGATGTGATTTTGAAATTATAGGATCCATGATGACCTTACAAGAACTGTAGATCTCTGTCGAAAGGCTGAAGCAACAGGAGTTTCCTGGATTACAGTCCATGGAAGAACTGTTGAGGAAAGACATCAGCCAGTTCACTATGAGGCCATTAAAATAATTAAGGAAAGTATGTCTATACCTATAGTTGCTAACGGAGACATCAGAAGCTTAAAAGAAGCAGAAAATGTGTGGCATATTACTGGGACAGATGGTAAGAAGTCATTTGACTTTTTTGTTTTTTAATTAGAAAAATTAAAAAATGGGGGTGGGAGAGTAATGTTAATGGAATTTTCATTATTTTTCTTTCAAATGGAGCCGTATTTTCCTGTTGTACCAATTTAAGCTAAGCAAATTACTAAAATGTTAATCCTTCGACTTAGGATCAACAGACTATTTTAATTGGGGGGAATTAGTTCAGTTACTTCTCTGCCACCATCTCATCCACTGACTGACCAGTAGAGGCTACAGAATAGAAATGAGTATTTGTGAATGGAAGAGTGGCTATAGGAGCCAAAGAAACCCCAGACTGCTATGCAGTTTCATTATCCGCCTCAACTTTGGCATATCAAGCCCTGTGATACCTATTGCTAGATGAGAGAATGCAAATAAACTTAACTTCAAGCAAATCCAATTTATAACAATCCAGGTTTACCCTGAAAAAAAGCCCAAAACTAATTTTTAATATAGAAGTATTTAAAATGTTAAAAAAAAAAAAAAAAGTCTTACACGTTCATTTACACTTGATTGGTTTATAAAAAGTATAAAAATGAATTGTTCAATGAGACTAAGGGCATTATAAAATCTTGTAATAAATTATTTTTTAATATTCTCAGTTTGTTTCATTGAGTTTGACCCCATAACCATGAGTTCTTAATGTGTGGACAAATGAAATATGCTTTAATTTGTAGGTGTGATGGTTGCAAGAGGACTCTTAGCAAACCCGGCCATGTTTGCTGGATATGAGGAAACCCCACTGAAATGCATCTGGGACTGGGTTGACATTGCTCTTGAACTTGGAACTCCTTATATGTGTTTCCATCAACATTTAATGTATATGATGGAAAAGATAACTTCAAGGCAGGAAAAAAAAATATTTAATGCTTTGTCAAGCACATCAGCAGTCTTAGATTATCTTACAGACCATTATGGGATTGACCAGACTTCCTGAATTATTTTCTATCTGCAGTGAAACCATCAAAGGTCACATCTTGGTTTTTACTTTGAATCAGTGACTCTAAAACATTAGTATAAAAACAACGCTCCAACAGAATTTTTAAAAATCACTCCTGGACCACATCCTCAGAGATTCTGGTTCAGTAGATCTCTAGGGTAGACCCAAATTTTAATTTTAAAAAAGATCCTAGGTGTTTCAAACATTGACAGACCTTACTCTGTATCCTATTATGAATTAAAATGTGAGAATTTTTTTCCTAAAGGAATCACATTTTTAACATTTTTAAATAAATAAAACTTTTAATACTAAAAATATGGCTCATATGGTATCTGTTAGTTAACATGAAGTGTTTTAAATGAAAATCAGTGCAGAAAAGTGAGACAGCAAATGCCAACATCTATATGAAATGAAAAGGAAAAAAATTCTGTATAGAATTGCTTTCAGGGCTTAAATTCAAAGTTTAGATTGGAAAATTAAACTGCTGCTGCTAAGTCGCTTCAGTCGTGTCTGACTCTGTGTGACCCCATAGACAGCAGCCCACCAGGCTCCCCCATCCCTGGGATTCTCCAGGCAAGAACACTGGAGTGGGTTGCCATTTCCTTCTCCAATGCATGAAAGTGAAAAGTGAAAGTGAAGTTGCTCAGTCGCATCCAATTCTTTGAGACCCCATGGACTGTAGCCTACCAGGCTCCTCCATCCATGGGATTTTCCAGGCAAGAGTACTGGAGTGGGTTGCCATTCAGGAAAATTAAACTGCTACTTCCTAATTCGTGAATTACACACCTCAAGGTATTTGTTTTAAATTGCATGTAACAAATTAATTAGATGTGATATTTTCTGTAATTTAAAACTAAGGGAGACTTCCCTGGTGATCCAGTAGTTAATACTCCTCCTTCCAGTGCATGGAGGTGCAGGTTCAATCCCTGATTGGGAGCTAAGATCTCATATGCCTCACAGCCATTAAAACCCCAAATGATCTACATCAAAAATAAAAAATCTTTATTAAAAAAAGTGAAGACTCTGTGAAATTCTTTAAATGACATATTTATTATATTTCAAGCCTTCTAAATTCTTAGAAGATTGAGAGCTTGGTAAATATCAGTTCAGTTCAGTTGCTCAGTCTGGTCTGACTTTTTGTGACCCCATGGATTGCAGCATGCCAGGCTTCCCTGTCCATCACTAGCTCCCAAAGCCTACTCAAACTCGTCCATCACATCAGTGATGCCATCCAACCATCTCATCCTCTGTCATCCCCTTCTATCGCCCTCAATCTTTCCCAGCATCAGGGTCTTTTCCAATTAGTTGGTTCTTTACATCAGGTGGCCAAAGTATCGGCAGTTTCAGCATCAGTCCTGTATATAAATGATACTATTAATTTCTATCTCCTACATCTTAAATATAAAAATTCGGTCAATAGTCTAGAGATAATTACACAGTTGGCCCTTGGTGCTAAAACATTTTATATGTGGGACTTAAGCATCCACAAATTTTGGCACCTGCAAGAGTCCTAGAACCAATGCCCCACAGATACCAAAGACAACTGTGTACTTGAAATATTATTTCCTGGAGAAGAGTAACCAGGTTTTATTTAAAAATTTAATTTTCATAACATTTTTAGTAATGTTATTTTTATGCCTCCCAGCAGTTGAGGATAATTTTTAACTTTAGAGTTCCATGGCTTAGGGAATACCCTGGCAGTACAGTGGTTAGTTTTCCTGGCTTTCACTATGAAGTGTGCTGGTTCAGTCTCCTGGGCAGGGAACTAAGATTGTCACAAGCCAAGTGGCACGGCACAGTCAAAAAATTGAAAAATTTTTTTAAAAAGTTCCATGGTTTGGAGATACTGCTAACAGAATTTTATTGGCGGTGAAGGTGCTACTGCAAGAATTACCTCGATTTGTTAAAAACAGTTCTATAATTAAGATAGTGGTCTATATCACCAACATAAAAATTTATAAGCAGTTACCTAGAACTAGTTAATTCACGAATTTGGAAATATGAGAAATCCATTTTAACATAAGCACCCGTTGTAATACTTTTTAAGGTACACTCTGTGCTTTCATTTTTCAGTTAATGGATTTTTAAAGATAACCTGCTTTTCATTAAATATGAGTACCATATTAGCACATAGGGAGTTACAGTCAAAACGTAGTCATTTGTAAATTTGTTAATTAACTCTGAGGTGAATTACATGTGTTGTGAGGACAATGGCCTAATTAGAGTAAGGTGCACAGCGTTTTCAAGGAGCCAGTGAAAAGGGCAAGGAGTTCTAGACGCCTTAATTGTTTTTTTCTAAGTCCCTTATGGTTAACCTGTGTTGTCTTTTCTATATAATCAAGTATATTTGTGACAGAGAAAACACTGACTTACATGTGTTTTTATATTCAATAACCACCTCTTATTTTTACCATTTATTTAATGTTCCCAAAATAATCCTCTACAGGAGAATACTTTGATGTGCATTTCTAATATGTTGTTAATATTGAGGAGGAAAAAACTGTCATAATTTGAGTGTATTCAGGTAATTTGAATACCCGGAAAAGAGTAATTGAAAAAATGTACCCATACCTACGTTGTTCACCTTTCCAGTTAGTCCCCAACCCGTAAAGTGTATTTCCTCTTCCGAGCCCATGGCCAAAAGGGGAAACCCTTACACGAGATGTTGGACGCTACCTGTTCTACATTTTCAGAGAATTCGGTACAATCACCAGATCCTGGCCTTTCTAATATGTAACTTCTAGCTTGTTCCGGCCAACGAAACTGTCCACGGTGAAATACAGACCAGGAAGGAGTGTTTTAACCACGTTCACTAAACTGGCAGCACCCTCTCCAGCCCGCCCGCCCCGACGCCACCGTCTCTCGCCGGACCCCACACGCTCCTTCAGAACGTCGGTTAACCGCACGCCTCCCACCCAAACCACCCTTTACTAGAAATGGTAAGCTGGCTCTCCAGAAGACCTTGCCCTTGGGAGCCCCTAAGCACCAGATCCGAGAGTCTTCGTCACCCAGGGACTCCACCACCCAGTTAGAAACAATTAACGCTCATCAGCTTGTTCGCACCGCCCGGCTGGTCGGCGGGCCCCGCCCCCGAGGCCGGAGCCCTGGAGGGTCCGGGGGTGGCGGTGGGGGAGGGGAGGGCCCGCTCCCTCCCCCCGCCGCGGCGTGTGACGTCCCGCGCGTCGGCGGCCGCGGAGCAGCGCGGGGAGCCGGGCGGCCGCAGGCGGGGTAAGGCTGGGCGAGAGCCCCGCGGGCCTCCCGGCGGCGTGGGGCGCGGGGTCGCGCTGCTATCGCCGCGGTTGGTCCGCGGGCGCGGCCCTTCCCTCGGCGCAGTCGCGGAGCGGGAGCGGGCGTGGGGGTGGGGGCCGGACTCGGGCGTTAGCGGAGGGTGGCGTTGGGCTGCTGACGCCGTGAACCTGGACCGAAAGCACGACCGCGGTGCCGCCTTGCCGGTTCCGTAAGGCTTGCCGGGGAGGTGCCCACCCGGGCCTCTGGGCCCACTCTCGACCGGCTCCCTCCTCTCTCCCCTTTCCCTTCCCCGCCCCGGGCCACTGCCGGGCGCCTCCCTTTTAGGGGAGTGTCGGACCCCGGCAACCTCCAGGCCGGAAGCCTCGCGCCCCAAGGGCCTCTCCTTAAACCGAATTTTCTTTGAAAGGCTACAGAGTAAATTAAGTGTTTCTCTATTTAGGTGTGAAGAAAAACAATGACACTTCAATGGGCGGCAGTTGCAACTTTTCTTTACGCTGAAATAGGACTCATTTTAATCTTCTGTCTACCTTTTATTCCTCCTCAGAGGTAGGAACCCACCAAATCGTTACAGCAATGTATATGATGAGCTCTTTAGACGGTTGAGTGTGTTACGGAAAAAGTTTTCTTAAAAGAATTTCAATGCTGATTCTATAAAAGGCGCTCTTTAAAAATAAACTCACACGCCAATTAAGTAATAGCTAATGACCATATTAAAGTATCACTTCATAAAACTTTTTATTATATGTACAAATTGGAGAAGAGCATGGCAACCCACTCCAGTATTCTTGCCAGGAGAGTTCCATGGACAGAGTAGCCTGGTGGGCTGCAGTCCATGGGATAGCACAGAGTCGGACACGACTGAGCGAAGGAGCACACACATATGTACAAATAACTTTTCCCCCTCCCTTCTAAAAGGAGAAGGTCCTCCTCCCTCTTCCTTTTGGTTATGTGATGTAATAAAGTGATGGTCATCCTTTTTACATGTCTTGTTAGCTTTTACTTTTGTTTTATTGCCCTGAATTAGAATAGTGAGCCAAATAAAAGTAAATGGATAAATGATGTTTACAGTACACCATAATGCAGAGATATTTCACTGGAACAGTGGAAAGACAATTTGGAAACTTATGCCAATAAATGATTCTTAGTTTTGGTCTTACATAATTCATTTGTATTCATTTAATGGCAGTTTTACTACTTTATCCCCATGCAGAATTAATGAGTATAAATTAAAAGTGCTGAATATGCAAAGTATCAGAACCATTCCTTAACATGAGTTTCTTAGTAAAAGACTGTCAAAGATCTTTCAGTAGGATTTCAGTTGTAGCCTTAACTCTCTCCACCCCTATTGTAACCTACTTTTTAGGAGTTCAGTTTTAGATCCAGACTTGGCAGTGTGAATGTGTAAAAATGTTGCAACACATTTGTTCATGTAAAAGAAAATCTTTCATTAATGAGATCCTACAGATAACCCACTGAAATTTAGTAAGATTCCTTGACTTGAAGAGACTTATGAAGGTTTTTATCTTTTTTTTAAATTGGGGTATAATTGCTTTACCATATTGTGGTAGTTTCTGGGGTATGATGAAGTCAGTCAGCTATATGCATACATATGTTCCCTCCCTCTTGGGCCTCTCTCCCACCCCATCCCCTTTTCTTACCCATCTGAGTCATCACAGAGGACTGACCTGAGTTTCCTGTGCTTTAGCATGTTCCCACTAGCTAGCTACTTGATGAGTAGTAGTGAATATATATGTCAATCCCGATCTCCCAGTTCACCCCCCCACCCCACTCCCACCCTGACCTTGTGCCCACAAGACTGTTTTCTGCATCTGCATTTCTCTTCCTGCCCTGCGGACAGGTTGGTTCTTCTTCAGGGTCCAGTAATCTTCCACAACTTTTAACTTTCTTCTTACCTACCTGGATTTCTACTCACTTCCGTTTTTATCTCTCAGCTGTGCCATCACTATTTTCTTGCTTACGAAAGAAAAAATAGAATTATAAGAAGGGTCCTTTGAGATTTTTGAACTTTATTCAACCTATTCATTCTATGAGAAGGTGGCCTAAGGTCATCTAGTTGAGCTTTGGCAGATTCAGGATAAGAATCTGCTCCTCAGTCTAGTGCTCTATTTCATCACCTTGTCTCTTATCCTAAACATCTAACATCTAACTTATAGAAGTTTAGGATTTGAAAAAAAAAAAATTTGTCAGTTGATCTTTTCTCCCTCAAAATGGTTTATAGATTATGGGTCTTTTTCTTCCTATCAAATAATATATTTTTTTCTATCCTGATAAAGTAGCTGTTTGGTAGATTTGAGTACATGTACACATATTACATAAATATATCCTCTTGGACAAATATACACTAGAAAAACATGGTATATATATATATATGTATATATGTATGTCCACAGATCATTTACAATATGTCCTTATTGTGTGTATTCACATCTTTTTATCCTTTTACATGTGTAATCACCTTACTGTTCAAAGAAAGGGCTTCAGTGTTCATTTATCATACTTTGGCTCTCTACTTTTGTTTTTCTCACATAACCCACTAGGGAAAGACACATATTCAGAGATTAGACTGCCTGGGGTTATATCAAAACTCTGCATACTACTGTATGACTTTGGGCAAGTTATTTACCATCTCTGGCCAGAGATGTAAAATGGAGGTTTACATCTGTAAACCTTCCTCATCTGTAAAATGCAGGTAATACTAGTATCCACCTCATACGGTGGTTTTGGTGATTAAATGAGCTAAGCCATGTAAAAGTGCTTAGAAGGGAAGTATAGTAAAGACTCTACATAGTAACTGTTATTAGCTTTTCCTTATATCAAGCCTTATAAACTGCTAATTGTTCCCTCTGGTGGGGGCGGGTCTCCTTTTGTGTTCCCTTTTGTATTGTTGATTTACTTGAAATGTGAATTTACATTTGGACCTAGGTCAAGGTATTGCTAGTTCTCTTTCTAAAAATACAAATCTTTGTAATGTAAAATTTGAATAGTATTCTTGGAGTTGGAAGCAAAGAGGCAAAAAAAACTGCATCCATATCAACTCTGTCTCCCCACAAACTTCAGGTTATTATTAGAGTTGTTTTCAAAACATAATCTTAAGGGACTTCTCTGGTGGCACAGTGAATAAGACTCTTGCCTGCCAGTTCAGGGGACACGGGTTCAGTCCTTGGTCTGGGAAGATTGCACATGCCACGGAGCAGCTAAGCCCATGCACCACAACTGTTGAGCCTGCGTTCTATACCCTGCAAGCCACAACTACTGAACTCACTTGCTGCAATAGAAAAGCCTGGGGGCGACAGTCCATGGGGTAGCCAAAGAGTCGGAGACAACTGAGCGACTGAGCATGCATAGAGCTTCTCCATCATTGGCTGCAAAGAAAATAATCAGCCTGATTTTGGTATTGACCATCTGATGATTCCATGTGTCGAGTCAACTCTTGTGTTGTTGGAAAAGGGTGTTTGCTATGACCAGTGTGCTTTCCTAACAAAACTCTGTTAGCCTTTGCCCTGCTTCATTTTGTACTTTAAGGCAAGTTTGGCCTATTACTTCAGGTGTCTCTTGACTTCCTATTTTTGCATTCCAGTCCCCTGTGATAAAAGCACATTGTTTTTTGTGTGTGTTCTTGAAGGTCTTCATAGTACCATGAAGCTTCAGCTACTTTGGCATTTAGTGGTTGGGGCATAGACTTGAATACTGTTAACGTTGAATGGTTTGCCTTGGAAATGAGCCAAAATCATTCTCTCGTTTTTGAAATTTCACCCAAGTACTGCATTTTAGACTCTTTTGTTGATTATGAAGGCCTACTCCCTTTTTTTCTAAGGGATTCTTGCCCACATAGATACAATGGTCATCTGAATTAAATTCGCCCATTCCCATCCATTTTAGTTCACTGATTCCTAAAATGTGGATGTTCACTCTTGGCATCTCCTGCTTGACCACGTCCATTTTACCTTGATTCATGGACCTAACATTCCAGGTTCCTACGCAATGTTCTTTACAGGATCAGACTTTACTTTCACCACCAGATACATCCACAACTGAGCGTCATTTCTGCTTTGGCCCAGCTGCATCATTCTTTCTGGAACTATTAGTAATTGCCGTTTGCTCTTCCCCACTAGCATATTAGACACCTTCCAACTGGGGCGGGGGTTGGGGGGCGCTCATCTTCCGGTGTCATATCTTTTTGCCTTTTCATTCTGTTTATGGGGTTCTTACAGCAAGAATACTGGAGTGGTTTCCCATTTCTTCCTCCAGTTGACCACGTTTCATCAGAATTCTTCACGATGACCCGTCCATCTTTGGTGGCCCTTTACAGCATGGCTCATGGCTTCATTGAATTACACAAGCCCTACGCTTGTGTAGTGGCCCGCACGCCACTACAAGGCTGTGGTCCATGAAAGGAAATTTGAAGTTTACCTAAGTGCTTATCTTTATATGTCTCCTTTGGACTCAGTTAATGTGTTACTCATTTAAAATGCCCTCGTGTGAAATTTGGTACCTTTTCAGTTTGTCACTCTTTGCCATGGGTAACTCATGCTTTCTTACCTATGTGTCTTTGCTCATATTCATTCCATCTAGACTGTTGCCCTATTTCATTTTCTCTATGTTCAAGTAATGATCTGAATATAATTACTTGGGTATAAACACACATAAAAATCCCTTGAGAGAGAGAGAGAGATATATATTTTTTTTCTTTTTTTGCTACGCCATGCATCTTATGGGATCTTAGTTACTCAACCAGGGATTGAAACTGGACACTCAGCAGTGAAAGTGCAGAGTCCTAACCACTGGACTGCCAGGGAAGTCCCTTTCAAGCTATATATTTAAGATTTTTGCTCTTTACTATGTATGTAATACAGTATTATACACACATTGTAGAATAGCTCAGTGATTTAATGTGTGTATAATAGTCCAGTGATTTTCTTAATTTCCTTATGGTAAAAGTAGAAAAACTTTTTTTACTTGGAGTAGCCATTGAAACTGCATCTATTTTTTTATTATAAAAATAAATAGTGTAGAAAGTCAGACCCCTTAAACCTGAAATGTTATTAGTTGTCAGAATAATAGATCTTTGTTATTTCTGAGTTATTATCCTGATAAGGAAAATGATATAAAGTGATAACTTCTATCAGTAATTTAACATTTTTACTGTGAGAATTCCTATTTAAGGTTTTGATGATGTGTATTTACTTCAGAAGTTACTTTTACTTAAGAATATTTAAGCCACCAGACAGAAGATAATCAAATGTCAGATTTTTATTAAATTTGAAAGTTGTTCTTTATTTCATGAGATATTCTTATTGATAAGAATTGACAACTCTCTTACATGACAAAAAATTAAATTTCCGTAGTTCTTTTCACTCACTACACAATTGCCAAAATGTTAATTTAGTGTTTAGAAAGTATCTCAACGTGTTCTCTTGACTTTTTACACCTAATGTCATTGTATTGCTTTACAGATGGCAGAAGATATTCTCCTTTAGCGTTTGGGGTAAAATTGCAAGTTTCTGGAACAAGGCTTTTCTTACTATTATAATCCTATTGATTGTTCTGTTTCTAGGTAAGTACTAGAGTCCTCCTTTGACTAAGCTTAACTATAATTTTTTATATTATTATTATCATTAATGAATTATTATTGATTGGTTTTTAATTAAGTTGGTGCTGCCATTGGTATACAGTTGACTTGGTATAATATATGATAGTATATGGAGTAGATAATTGATATGTTGATAGATATTATTACTTTTATATATATACAAGCATAAATTGCAGCAGAGTACAGTGGTTCTTAATCTCTTTTATGTTGTTTTAAGATTTAAATGCTGCGATGCATAGCCTAGTTTTCAGAATTAGCAGTTATACAGTCCTTTGTTATTGTGGTCTTAGTTGTCCATAGGTTTAACTATTTGGGAGACAAATAGAGCAATGGCCTTCAAAAGAAGTTTTAGATGCAGGGTGTGAATCTTGATTGGACCCTGGTTGAAAGACAACTATAGCACAGACATTTGGGTACTACTGCAAAAATTTGAATATAGACTATTTGTTAGATAACATTAGGGAGTTTTTGTTAACTTTAGTTATGATATCAATGTTGTTATTATATAGAAGAAGTCAGCCACCTATAACCTGCAGACCAGTTGCCTATTTTTGTAAATAAAGTTTTATTGGAACATACCATGCTATTCTGTTTATGTGTTGTCTATGTATGAACAACTACAGAGTGCAGTAGTTGAAACAGAGACCGTGTGGCCTAACATACACAACTTGCTCTTTACAGAAAAAGTTTACCAACACCTGTTACATAGGGTTATGTCCTTATGCTTAGGAATTGCATGCTGAAATACATAGAACTAAAGTCTCATGATATTTACAACTTACTTTCAGTTGGTTTAAAAAAAAATAAATATGGCAAATGCTAACAATTGTTGAATCTAGGTAGTGGAAATATGGATGTTTATTGTACTAGTTTTTCCGCATGTTTGAAATTTTCATAACAAGCACCTTAGAAATTAGAAGCAAGCTTTTTTTTTTGAAGTGGAAAAGAATAGCTTTACTTGCTTTGTCAGGCAGAGGGGGCCACAGTGGGCTAATGCCCTCCAAACTGCATGTCCCAACCTCGAAGGGGTAGTGAAGAGTTTTATAGCAATGTTTCAAAGAGGGCGTGATCAGTTTGTGCACATCCTTCTGAGGGGTTGGTGGTGAGGCAGTTGAGAGTCAGCATTATCAACCTTCTGTTTCCAGCCAATCCAGGGTCTACATGCTTGTGTGCAGCATACAGTTAACCTCTTTCACCTAGTGAGGGGTTCGTCTCAAAAATGTGCAGATTTTTCCATCATTTCCCTATTTGATTATTGGTCGTCAGTAGTAGAAAACTCTTAATAGTCAAAATATCTGTCCCTTGATGCCAGGGTGGTTCAGCTTCTGGCCGTGGGTATAAATCCTGTCCCTTGGTGACAGGCCTCCGTTATGTTTGTCCAGATGCTGCCAGAGGTATTGCAACATCCCAGACACTACTTTTCTCTTGAAGTAGACTCTTAAGGTTTTTGTCAGGTTAGAAATTCCATGAGTCAAAATAATTGCCATGCTTTTTAGGAGTAAATTGCCATGCTTTTTAGAAGCTTTTAAGAACTGAGCTCAGAGAGATTATGTAACTTGTCAGAGATCACCCAGCTACTTCTTGGCAATTCAGCTTTTAATACCAGTGCAGTGTGTTGTCCCTCAGAGTTGTGTTGTGAGTTAGGCAGGTTTCACAGGTGTCAGCCTGGGGCCATAACCACCATGTGTGCCACTCTCTTGTGAGAAAATGTTTCTCATCTTCCATATTACTAACTTCTGGAGGGGAATCCTCTTTATAAACTGGAAATAAATGGCATGAGAAGGTATGAGTAAGTCATTGCATCAGGATGTGAATGGATTTGCACTTCACTTCAAACTGTATTTGTCTCATGGTATGTTCTTAATGTTACTGACTGAATCTCTAGCCATAGAAGAAATCACAGCAAGCAGGTGAAAAACAATTAGGAAAACCAGGTTCCAACTTTGTCACCAGCTAACTAAATGACCTTTGGAATGTCATTTCATCTCTCTGAGTTTGGTTTAGCCATTTGCAAAATAGAGAGAGGAAATAATCTCCACAGCTCTTAGTAGCTCTAAGAGTGTACTGTGTCCTTCTAACTCTAAAATTATCACAAGAATTTCTACTGAAAACTGCCACATAGCCATATAAAGAATGACAACTTTAGCCAAGGTTCTTTTGGTTACATAAATCAGAAACCAGCATCAGCTCACTTGAGCATGAAAGGGAAAATTAAAATATAGGGTTGTTTCAGTGTGGCCTGAAAAATGAAGGAAGCCAAATTCATAGGAAGTGAAGTGTCCTTTTAGTGTCCTGTATTTCTCCCTTGGTCTACTTCTTCTTCCTGATCGCTACAGACTCTGATACTCAATTTCCAGGCCAGAATTATATACAGCTGCTAAGTTTTGTCATGCCAGCCATATGTGAGGATTAACTAGCCATTTCTAAATTCCAATTCTAAGGAAGAAAAAAATCATAACACTGGGTATCCAATCCTCATCTGAGAAGCTATGGCCAGGGTCCAGGATCACAGAGCAAAATCATGGCTGCTGGCAGGAGCCTACATCTATGGGCAGAGGAAGTAATTAACTCCCAGAGAATAGGAACATCATGGATGATTAATGTGGGGCCTTTAACCCTGGATGATAAAGACAGTCAAACTGGGACTTACCCATGAAGTCTCAGTGTTTCCGTCTCAGAACAGGGGAATAACACCTACTTCACTAAAGTGTTGAAAGAATAACATGCACATACATATGTAAAGTACGTAGTCCACTGTTCTCATCCACTAAAATGACATTGGTGTAAATAATGCAGACCCAGTAGGTTTGAATTACTCAACATAATTCATCTTTTATTTTGGAATTTTTTCCTTGTTGGTGTAATAATCATTACTAGATGTTTATATTCCTAGAGCCAATACTAACTGCAAAGTGTGTATGTGTTTTAGCAAGTTGGAACAGGCAGAAAGGAAGTAGGAAACCCAGGAGAATTTATTTAGTGTCAGCAGAAATGTTCCTTGGGAATTTGAACGCTTACAGAATTGATCCCACAAAAAAATGATCTCCATGTGCCTTATAGAAAATTGACTAAGTGTCACATCCTCCTCTTATTGTTGCCCCCCCATCCCACTTTTCAGACACGGTTTCTTTACTATTATATAAGCAATGCATTCTACAAATGGGTTTGTGTTTTTCTGTGGTAGAACTGCTTAATCTTTAGCATTTCTGCATAATGGATCCAGGAGTATTTATTCCTGTTTAATTGCCAAGTAGTAATGACATCACACTTCACAGGTGGCTCAGTGGTAGAGAATCCACCTGCCAATGTAGGAGACACAGGTTCTGTCCCTGGTTGGGAAGATCCCCTGGAGAAGGAAATGGCCACCCACTCCAGTATTCTTGCCTGTAAAATCCCATGGATAGAGGAGCCAGGCAGGCTACAGTTCATGGGGTCACAAGAGCCAGACACAACTTAGCAGCTAAACAACAAGGAAAACAACAATGACTTCAAAGTACTGTTTGGTTCCTCTAGACTGCTCAAAATAGCTCATAAAGACTGTTTTCTTTTTAGTTGTTTTGTAGTGGTTGGCATGCTCTTATTGTTTTGAGGCAGTCTTAGAAATTACCAAAAAAAAGGAAATCTTGCCTTTTGTGTCCACATAAATCGACCTTGAGGACATTATGCTAAGTGAAAGACGAATACTGTAAGATCTCATTCGTATGTGGAATCTTAAAAAATGAAATCAAGTTCATAGATACAAGGGACAGATTGGTGGTTGCCAGGGGTGGGGGTGGGCAATATAGGTAAAGGGAGTCAAGACATATAAGCTTCCAGTTATAAATAAGTCATAGAGATATAATGAACAGCATGGTGACTTAGTTAATAATTCTGTACATTCAAATTGCACATTTGAAAATTGCTAGGAGAGTAGATGTTGAAAGAAATTTTGCATCACAAGAAAAAAGAAATTCTCTAAATGTATGGTGATGAACTTGTAACTATTTTACAGTATATACAAACATCAAATTATTATTTTTTTTTTACACAAATTAAAACAGGATTAGCAAATTACAAATAGAAGGAAGCTTCCTCATTCTGATGAAGAGCATCTACAAAAGTCTAGAGCTAGTATCATCCTTAGTCAGCTATTGAAAGTTAGCCCTGTAAGGTTGGGAACAAAGCAAGGATATTCACTTTAACTATTTTTGTTCAATTAAGTAATAGATTTTCTAACCGAGATAATAAGTTAAGAAAAATATACAAAGCATTAAGATTTTAAATTAAAAAGTAAAACAGTCATTTGAAGATGACATGATTATTTATTTAGAAAATCCTAAAGCATCTACAAGAAAAATACTGTGTCAAAGAAGTATAGTGCATCACAAAATACAAGGTCAATATACAAAATGAAGTGCATTTCTATGCTATTAAGCAACAATTCAAAATTGAAAATTTTTTAATTACTTTTATAAGTGCAACAAGAAGCCTAAAAACTTCTTGTTTTTAGAAAAGAACTTTATAAAGGATGTACAAGATCTCAACACTTAAAGCTACAAAAACATTGTTGGAAGGAATTAAAGAAAATGGAAATAAATGATTTTTTTTCAGTTGAAAAAACTCACTATCATTGCAATGAAATAGCACTTCATACTCACTAGGATAGTTATAATCTAAAAGACAGATAATAACAAACGCTGATGAAGATGTGGAGAAATTGGAACCATCCCAATTTACATTACACTGGGAATGTAAACTGATAAAGCTGCTTTGGGAAAAGTTTGGCAGTTCCTCAAAAAGTTAAACATAGAGTTACCATGCATGCATGCTGAGTCACTTCAGTCATGTTCAGCTCTTTGCAGTTCTGTGGACTGTAGCCCACCAGGCACCTCTGTCCATGGTATTCTCCAGCTAAGAATACTGAAGTGGGTTGCGATGCCTTCCTCCAGGACATCTTCCCCACCCAGGGATCGAACCTGCTTCTTTTACATCTCTTGCATTGGCAGACAGGTTCTTTACCTCTAGCACCACTTGGGAGTTACCATATGATCCAGCAATTCCACTCATAGGTATATACCAAGAGAAATGAAAACATATGTCAGTATAAAAACTTGTACATGAATCTTCATGGCACCATGGTTCATAATAGCTAAAATCTGGAGAAAATCCAAATATCCATCATCTCTTGAATGGATAAACCAAATGTGGTGTAGCTGTACAACAGAGAATTATTCAGTTATAAAAAGTAATAAAGCAAGTTCATCTATGTAACTTGATGCAACATAGATGAACCTTGAAAATATTATGTGAGGTAAAGGAAGCCAAACACGAAAGAATACATAAAATATTATTCCATCTATATCAAATGTCCAGAAGAGCCAAATCCATAGAGGCAGAAAGTAGATCAGTGGTCGCCGGGACGTGCAGGGAGAGCGAGGATGGACACTTCCTGTTTGGGTTGATGAGAATGGCCAGGTGTTGGTTACACAACTTTGTGAATACACTCAAACCACCAAGTACAATTTTAAGGGTAAGTGTTATATGAATTTTAGCTCAAAGTGCTATTAAAAAAATTAAGTAAAATAGGGGTTAAAATTAGCTGTTTTTCAACTAGAGTCTCTTTCCTATAAGGCAGTGACTCTTCCCTAGGAATGTTTATGACTGCGTGAAAGGAACAACCTAACTTGCTTATATTCCATTGGTCTTTGTGACATAGAAGGCAGATACCTTCCCAGGAAACTACAAGAATCCAGTGGCTTAAGAGTACACCAAATAAAGATGCTAATCTGAAATCTGTCTCCCACTAGAGAATAGTGATTCCCCTGAATCTGAGACTTAGCAGAACTGAAAGTATCAAAAGAGCAGCTCTCTGAACATTTTCAGTAACAGGTGCCATCCACAGGACACTTGAGGGATCATATACTACCATAGGTCAATCCCATTTCAACAAATTTTTGCCAGTAGAAATCTCAGCATAACCAAACACTTCTAACATGTCAATAATTTAAAATAATAATAGCCTATATATAAAATAGGTAAACAACAAGGACCTGCTGTATAGCACAGAATTATATTCAGTATCTTATAATAACCTATAATGGGAAAAATCTCAAAAAGGAATAAAGATAACTATATAACTGAATCACTCTGCTGTATACCTGAAACTATGCAAATCAACTCTACTTCGGTTTTTTTTAAAAAGAGTAATACTTCAGTCAGTCAGTTGTGTCCGACTCTGCGACCCCATGGACTGCAGCACACCAGGCTTCCCTGTCCACCACTAACTCCCGGAGCTTGCTCAAACTCAGGGCCTTTGAGTCGGTGATGCCATCCAGCCATCTCATCCTCTGTCATCCCCTTCTCCTCCTGCCTTCAATCTTGCCCAGCATCGGGGTCTTTTCTAATGAATCAGTTCTTCACATCAGGTGGCCAGTGGCCAAAGTTATTGGAGTTTCAGCTTCAGCATCAGTCCTTCCAATGAATATTCAGCATTAATTTCCTTTAGGATGGACTGATTTGATCTCCTTGCAGTCAAAGGAACTCTCAAGAGTCTTCTCCAACACCACAGTTCAAAAGCATCAGTTCTTGGTGCTCAGCTTTCTTTATAGTCCAACTCTCACATCCATACATGACTACTGGAAAAACCAGAGCTTTGACGACATGGACCTTTGTTAGCAAAGTAATGTCTCTGCTTTTTAATATGCTGTCTAGGTTGGTCATATCTTTTCTTCCAAGGAGCAAACATCTTTTAATTTCATGGCTGCCGTCACCATCTGCAGTGATTTTGGAGCCAAAAAATTAAAGTCTGTCACTGTTTCCATTGTTTCCCCATCTATTTGCCATGAAGTGATGGGACTAGATGCTATGATCTTACTTTTTGAATGCTGGACTTTAGGCCAGCTTTTTCACTTTCCTCTTTCACTTTCATCAAGAGGTTCTTAGTTCTTCACTTTCTGCCATAAGGGTGGTGTCATCTACATATCTGAGGTTACTGATATTTCTCCCAGCAATCTTGATTCCAGCTTGTGCTTCATCCCGCCCAGCATTTCGCATGATGCACTCTGCACATAAGTTAAATAAGCAGGGTGACAGTATCCATCCCTGACACACTCCTTTCCCAGTTTGGAAAGAATCCTTTGTTCCATGTCCAGTTCTAACTGTTGCTTCTTGACCTGCATACAGATTTCTCAAGAGGCAGGTCAGGTGGTCTGGTATTCCCATCTCTTGAAGAATTTTCCACACTGTGTTGTGATCCACACAGTCAAAGGCTTTGGCATAGTCAATGAGGCAGAAGTAAGATGTTTTTCTGGAACTCTCTTGCTTTTTCGATGATCCAGTGGATGTTGGCAATTTAATCTCTGGTTCGTCTGCCTTTTCTAAATCCAGCTTGAATGTCTGGAAGTTCTTGGTTCACGTACTGTTGAAGCCTATCTTGGAGAATTTTGAGCATTACTTTGCTAGTGTGTGAGATGAGTGCAATTGTGTAGTAGTTTGAACATTCTTTGGCATTACCTTTCTTTGGAATTGGAATTGGAATGAAAACTGACCTTTTCCAGTCCTGTGGCCACTGCTGAGTTTTCCAGTTTTGCTGGCATATTGAGTGCAGCACTTTCACAGCATCATCTTTTAGGATTTAAAATAACTCAACTGGAATTCCATCACCTCCTCTGGCTTTGTTCATAGTGGTGCTTCTAAGGCCCACTTGACTTCTCATTCCAGGATGTCTGGCTCTAGGTGAGTGATCACACCATCGTGGTTATCTGGGTCGTGAAGATCTTTTTTGTACAGTTCTTCTGTGTATTGTTTCCACCTCTTTTTAATATCTTCTGCTTCTGTTAGGTCCATACCATTTCTGTCCTTTATGGTGCCCATCTTTGCATGAAATGTTCCCTTGGTATCTCTAATTTTCTTGAAGAGATTTCTGGTCTTTCCCATTCTATTGTGTTCCTCTATCTCTTTGCATTGATCACTGAGGAAGGCTTTCCTATCTCTCCTTGCTATTCTTTGGAACTCTGCATTTAAATAGGTATATGTTTCCTTTTCTTCTTTGCCTTTCTCTTCTTGTCTTTTCTTAGCTATTTGTAAGGCCACCTCAGACAACCATTTTGCCTTTTCGCAGTGTCTTTTTCTCAGGGATGGTCTTGATCACTGCCTCCTGTACAATGTCACGAACCTTTGTCCATAGTTCTTCGTCCATAGTTCAGGCACCAGATCTAATCCCTTGAATCTATTTGTGACTTCTGCTGTAAAAAAAATTATAGTAGATGTAATAAAAATGCTAGTGCAATAAGAGAAATGGGTTAGCCTGGAATTGATTGTAATGGCATATGACCTGTATATGTTATTGTCAATAGGTTGAATTTTAATGCAGTGTAGCCAGATATTAGAGACAGTGCAGTGATGGTAACTCCTAAATGAGTAGTAAAAAAGCAAAATACTGTTATATTCAAAGTTTACCACTGGCATCTATTTTGAGCATAATATCCTCCCATGTATTATAAAGAGACCCCCTAGCTTAAGTTCATTATCTAAAAGTTAGGTCACTTGGGCTAAATCTACTTTCCATTATATTAATAATCTTATATTCTTAAAAGCCAAAAGCAATGTGTTTCCTCTTTTTTTTAATAGATGCTGTGAGAGAAGTAAGAAAATATTCCTCGACTCATACTATTGAAAAGAGCTCAGCCAACAGACCTGCTGCCTATGAACATACACAAATGAAACTCTTCAGGTCTCAAAGAAATCTTTACATTTCTGGATTTTCATTATTTTTCTGGCTGTAAGTTTTTTTTAGCACAATTTTAAAACGTGATTTATGTTTCTCATTTTTTCCACCTATAGTGTAGATTTTTCTTCTCTACTATTTAGCACACTAACATCTTTTTTGAAAGAACTCAGATGGCAGACCCAAATAACACATAGGAATCCTGGCTTGTAGATTTGATAGGCCCAGAGGTCCCGCAGGATCTCGCGCCTGCTGCTGTCTGGAGCCTCGTCTTGTACTCTTTTCTGACACATGTACCACCGTTGCACCCACACTGTCCTTTGCTGCTCCTTCATTCATTCATTCATTGTTGCAACAAATATTTATTGAGTTCCTTTTGTGTACCCAGCTCCTTCCTACTTCAGGAACTTCACACCAACTTTCCCTTCTGCCAAAACACTCTTCCCTTCCCTCTCTCCCTGGGTAATTTCTGCTCGTCCTTCAGCTCCTTCCTCAGGTAAGCTGAGGCCTGTGACCCTCATTTCCCCAAAGTAGGTAGGTCTCCTACTGTACACTCCCATAGAGTGTATACTTTTCTTCCAAGTCTCATTTAATTACTTATGGTTGTAATTAAATACTGTTTTAACTCTCACCTCCCCAACTAAAGCCTAAACTCTTTGAGAACAGGGCCATTGTCTTGTTTCCAATTATATCCCCAATGCCTGGCACAGTAATTAACACTTAGCAATTCTTGAATTGAATACTTGAAGATAACGATTACTATTAATAACAATGGAGGTTACCCATCAATACAAGTAGGAGAGTAATTTTTAGGTTTAGCCAGCCTTCCATAGTGCTCTTTTTATTTATTTTTACTAAGAGGCATGTGGGATCTTATTTCCACAGCCAGGGATTGAATCCATGCCCTCTCCATTGGAAGCACAGGGGCTCAAGTCTTAACCCCTGACCACAAGGGAAATCCTGCACAGTGCTCTTTACGTAGCAGATTTTGAACTGAGGAGGAAAATTTCTTACTGGCCCTACCACAATGTCCAAAATTCTCTTTCTGCTCCTCCTGGCCAAAGTCCTCTACAGAGAAAAATAATAAGTCCCACTGAACCCACATTCCAAAAGTTAGTCTTCTGGCAAAAATTTCAAAGAAATGAGACACAAAAAAAAAAGAAATGAGACACAGGCTTGTTTTAACTACGACCTGGACTATGTATTTGTCTTCTTTAAACACTGGAGGAGGACATGGCAACCCACTCCAGTATTCTTGTCTAGAGAATGCCATGGACAGAGGAGCCTGGCAGGCTACAGTCTATGAGGTCACAGAGAGTCAGACATGACTGAGTGACTGAACACACACTTCTTTAAACATCCTCCCTTGCTTAAACATTACCACACTCACCCGTGAAGGGGAGTTACTGGATAATTAGTGCTTAAAGTCACAGTTCTTGGAGATTAGTCTAGTTATACACTACTCTGACATTTGTTTGATTTTCTTAGGGTGTTGAGACGTCTGGTTACCCTTATTACTCAGCTGGCAAAAGAGCTGTCAAACAAAGGAGTACTTAAACGTCAAGCAGAAAATATTAACCAGGCTGCCAAAAAATTCATGGAAGAAAATGAAAGACTGAAACGGGTATTTAAATTTTTTTTTTTAAAAAACTGGTGTAAATATTTTTGGTATTCCCAAGGGGTGGTGTGTTTTCTTCAGCCTCAAAAAGAGCATTTTTCTATTTTATAAGCAGAAAATGACCATAAATAACAGTATTCTACAATATGATTGTTCCAGAAGTATTTTATTATCTTTAGATTTGTGAATTCTCACAGTTTCCCTCAGTAGTAGACTAATGCCATTGGACCTACTCCCTATGATTCAAGGAGAAAACAGTTCTGGGAATATGAATTTTAGTTCCTTTATTACCATTAATTTTACTTCATAACTTAAAGCAAGTTTTAATAAGTCTCTCTTTTAAGTTTCCATTTCCCATTCAGTTGAATTACTGTTAAGACTTTATGTGTGTGTGTTTTTCTTTAAATGATGTTTATGTAAGAAGCAGATAAAAATAGTTGCTACAGATTGAAGACTGCATATAATATTTTCAGTCTCTAATTTGGATTATGTTGGTAATAATTCATTGAGAACCCTATGCTGTCTTTCCCCTGCTACTCAGGGAGAGTGAAAATCAGGTACTGATGTTTTCCATGTTAAGTAAAAAGAACAAATGAGAAAATGGAAGATACAAAATTACTTCGGGTATTTTTTTTCTTAACTTTAAAATTTAGGAGTCAGATCTCATAGCTTGAGTGCTTTCAGCTCATGTTAAGCCCTGTAACCTATAAGTTTTCCTATTTCTGCTTCTTAGAAAAAAAGTCAAAAGAACCATTCAGAAGTGAAACATTTTCTTAAATAATTCCTAACCTAATGTAATAAGATTATTTCCGTATTACAGATTAATGAAGTGCAATCAATTATAAATTACATCAAATTGTATTTATGTAAGGGCTCCCATGATAGCTCAGTTGGTAAAGAATCCTCCTGCAATGCAGGAGACCCCAGTTCAATTCCTGGTCAGGAAGATCTGCTGGAGAAGGGATAGGCTACCCACTCGTTTTCTTGGGCTTCCCTTGTGGCTCAGCTAGTAAAGAATCCACCTGCAATGCGGGAGACCTGTGTTTGATCCCTGGATTGGGAAGATTGCCTGGAGAAGGGAAAGGCTACCCACTCCAGTATTCTGGCCTGGAGAATTCCATGGACTGCATAATCCATGGGGTCGAAAAGAGCTGGACTCAATTGAGTGACTTTCACTTTCACTTTTCATATTTATGTAAAAAGTAAGTCTAACAGTAGAGAATTACCCAAATCCTAAAGCCTAGCCTCTTACAGAAAGGACTGTAAGCATCACCTTTTATTAATTCTAAAATAGTTACCTATTAACTAGAACAATATAAAGCTCTCTAAAACTATTGTTGTTCATTTGCGAAGTCGTGTCTGATTGTTCACCACCCCATGGACTGCAGCACACCAGGCTTCCTTGTCCTTCACTATCTCTGGAGTTTGCTCAAACTCCTGTCCATGGAGTTGGTGACGCTATCCAACCAACTTGTCCTCTGTCATCCCCTTCTCCTCCTGCCTTCAGTGTTTCTCAGCATCAGGTTTTTTCCCAATGAGTTGACTCTTCGCATCATGTGGCCAAAGTATTAGAGCGTCAGCTTCAGCATCAGTCCTTCCAATGAATATTCAGGGTTGATTTCCTTTATGATTGACAAGGTTTATCTCCTTGCTGTCTAAAGGACTCTCAAGAGTCTTCTCCACCACCTATTAAATAAGGGAAATGCAATAAGGGATTATTAAATCCCTTATTAAATAAGGGATTGCCAAAAAATATGTTTGATGCTACAGTATCATGGTCACCTGTTCAAAAAATGCATGTTTTATTTATGATGTCTGCCTTATTTCCACTACACAAATAGGATTCAGAAATGTTTCTTTGGGTAGATTTTAACAGCATCTTTTAAGGAAACATTTAAAGAATAAGCACTGGTTTGTATTTTTACTTTGTTTTGTTCTGTTTTGAAAAAAGCTTTGGTCCATAGACGTCATGTAACTTTCCGTTGGTCATCACGCTGTGTCAGTGTTTCTGTGTTCAGAAGCAAACAGTATGTCACCAGTGTTTCAGCAACACAGTCAGACTTATTTTGTATGTTAATATTATTTGCTTCATTTTCTGTCCTTTGATCTCATTTTATAATGGTAAAAACATCTCTTCATTCTCTATAAGAGACACATTATCTAATGGAAAGTGTTTTACCCTAAAGTTTAAGAGATTTGGGTGCCACTCCCAAATCTACCAGTAATTAATTAGCATTGTGATCTGGCAAGTCACCATATTTGTTCTGGGTCTCAAGTTTATAAATAATAGCTAACATTTTCACATGCTTCACAGTAAGGTATTAACTCTTTGAATTGTTGCAACCACCCTGGGAGGTTGGTGCTGTTAGTATTTGCATTTTATAGATGAAGAAATGGAGGCGCAGAAAGGTTAAGTGTCTTGTATAAAAATCATTCCACTAATGAGAGACAGAACTAAGGTTTGAATCCAGGCAGGCAGCTTGCCTCTAGAATCCACACTCTTAACCACATTGTTTTGTTCCCTTCGATCATATGCTAGCCCATGAAATGAATTGCAGATGATGCATGGGACCCCATTCTGCTATGATATTCAGTTAATGAAATAATTATGAAAGACCAATTAACTTATATGTGACTACTTTAAAATAACAACAATGATGGAGCTTTACTTCTTAGTTGTTTTTTCCCAACCACTTACCCAGGTGGGGTAAAGTGGGCAGGACAGTTTACATATGTATTACTGTAGCTGGTAGCTATAAAATTTCAGATTCCAGGGGTCTTGGTCTTTCTCCAGCATCAAGTTACACATAATAATAATTCAGTAATAAAGTTGAACAGGTTTATAGGTGCATTAGTGAAAGCTTATTTACAAGACCAACACCAAATTCAACTTTTCCAAGTCAGTGGCATATTAATTCAGTGTAAGCATTCCTGTAACTCATTGGTTCTCTTCCAATTTGGATAATCACTGAAGACTGTGTGAAATGAATTCAAGTGAAGTAATAGCAAGAATTGTGTTAAGTGGTCAACAGACCTGTAGAATTCAGAGGGATTTTTTTTCCCTAGTCTCTGCTCTAAAAAAAAGAAAAAAATTTTTTTATGTTAAAGATGTGAGACTTCTTCGATTTTAGTAGGTACTTTAGTTCTTTATCTCTTAAAAAAATATTCTTGGAATTATATATTCATTCAAGTTTTAATTCCTCCTTTGGATCTGCCTGATCTCTGTTGTAACACAGCAGTATTGTATTTGATCTTGTGCTACAGTATTTATGCTCATCTCATCGTTTCCACTAGCCTGAGTTTACCTGCGAGCAAAAGATTGTATTTCTGTTATATTTTTACTCCTTATACTACATAGTATTGTAGAATATTTGCATGTAGTAGTAGCAGTGCTAAGTGTAATTTTGTTTTGTTTTGTTTAATATATCAGTGTTTTAATATGTCAGTTTACATCAGGAAAGGAATCACCCTGCAGTAGAAATTCTTTTCTATGTCAGTCTATTTTAAATTGTCCTGAGTTAATTTTTTTTTCCTGACTGTTGAAGTTTTCTGTATCAAATTGCTGCTTTTTTACTTAGTCAAATAACCTATGTCAATATGTACATGTTCTGTTTTTCAAACATTAATTTAACATCTTTAACTAAACATCTTAAAATGTCTTTTTGATGTCAGCTACTTACTTCTATTAACACTGATGATTTCCATCCAGGCTATGAAATTTTTACCCTATGATGTTTTTATTTTAGTCAAATATTTTACTATTCAGATCTTAATTTTTCTTGCCTAGAAAAGATAAGCTATAAACATAAACACTTTAAAAGCCAGAATAGATTTGAAAATACAAAGAATATTATGAAAGATTAACTGAATAAAAGTAATTTGGAGACCATTCAATGTAAATTAGGTAGAATTGTCCAAGCAGAAAGGTGGCCCTGTCATACTCCACTTACCCATTTCTATCCTGAAAACATATTCTTTTACAAATCATCAATATAAAACTAGTCTGAGTAGACAGCTGTGCAGTTGGGACATAGAGGCTTTCCAAGTAATATTATCCTCAGAACTATTTTTTTCCTTAGATTAACATCACATATTAAGGAAAAGATATGTTTTATCTGAATACTTTTGAAAATATAATTTTAATTGTAGCCCAGCCAGAAACTCTTGTTATTTTCATGTCAGAGGTCTCAGTCATAGAAGAAATTGTGTGTGTGTGTGTTTGCCAAATACCAAGTTTCTGTTAACAGAAGTTTACATTGTAAAAAAGTATAAAGCACTGAAAAGGACAAAGAATAAAGGCCAATAATTTAAAATACGTTATTTAGCTCTTTTCCTAAAAAAATGCCTGGCTATTACAATCTAAGATTACTTCTTTCTATAACTCTCTTTTCTGATAGCTCTTGAAAAACTATGGCAAGGAAGAAGAACACGTTTTGGAAGCAGAAAATAAAAAACTAGAAGAAGACAAAGAAAAACTGAAAATTGAATTAAAGAAGGCTTCAGATGGTAACGTTGTATGCCTGCACAAAAGTAGAAGTATCATATTTTATGCTGTTAAACTTCACTGCTTTTGCTAAAACAAAACCAGTGGCTACATGTTCTTCTGGCTAAAATACCAAGGGTGACCTATTTACAAATTCCTGCTCAGATATGAAGATAAAACATTATTTCAGCCAAGAGAAACATGCTCTGTTTTACAGACAAACATGTAGGTGTTTCAGATCTGTGTTGTAAATACAAATGTTCCTGCCTTAGCAAAAGACCTGTGTTCCTGGAAAGTTGCTTGTAAACACATTTGGAAAATTATCACAGTTTTTCATCATAGTACATTGCTGCTAAAAGAAGCAATGACAGGAGGAAAGTTTTGGTTATAAGATAAGGTTATAATATTAGGGCTTGAGATAAGCCCTAATATTTTCTACTTGCCAGATATAAGGAAAACGTTCCTTGAAAGAAATGATATGGACAGAGTAAACCACAGGCTGGGATGTCAGTAGAGAGTTCAGTGTCTCATTCCAAAATACACTGCAATAAGGACTTGGGGTAGGGCGTCCCAACTCCCATTTCCCTGAAGGCAGCTATTTCTTCTGCATTTTTTGGTTTTTTGAAAAACAGTTCTTTTAGTATCTTCTTATTCTTAGACAAGGAACAAATTATTATTGCCTGCATCTGCATAGCACTGAAAAGTTCTAAATCTGATGTCATCCAGGAAACTGCCGCAAAGTTGATGGCTTGACCCCTGAGCAACATTCCAGCTTATGACAGATAGTCCTTGATGTTGTCCAGATACTGGGAACCTCTCAGGCAGAGTCAAGATAGTGATCAATGCATAGGCCTCTCCAATTTCAGATCTCTTCCACTGCTTTGTGTTGGAAATAAATTGGAGAACGTTCAGTGATTGAATAAAAAATACTTTATGCCGTTTGTAAGTTTAGATTTTTTTTTAAAAAATAAGGCCTCAGTATAAGTTTCTGTAATACACCTTGCCATTGTTGATTATGTATACTGTTTGGACAGAGTTGAGTTCATCAAGATGTATTTGCATTTGAAATGGAAAGCCTGAAGATAAAAGCTAATTGCTTAAAAAAATCGGTAGGATATTTCATCTGATATAAAATATATAGTCACTTTCCTGCTTCTTTTTTAAAGTAAAAAAAAAATCATTTAGAAGCAGTAAGTTAAAAAATAATTTACTCTTCCAGACAAAGTGGTAGATGGTGTGTTTGGTATAATATAGCTCAAAATGCTAAATCTCATAGTTGTACTTTTGGCTCTTCTGCAGTTCCAAACAATTTGGAACATGAGAACGAAGTTTTAACATTTGTATGAAAATAAATTTAGTAATCAGACATTTCAAAAGAGAAATAGTGTTCTTTTTTTACCCAACACAAAATATTGCTGGTAATCCTTATGAAGAATGCAAGGGACTATTTCGAAAATACCTTTAATTAGTTTAAAAAATGATTTTAAATTCATGCTTTTTTTTTTTTAATATCTGCCAAGGCTCCTTTTGCTTAAGTTGTAAGCAGAGCAGGACAGAAATAAAAGGCAGACAAGAGGAGGCTGTGTGCCGCTGCCTCTTAACCCTGGCCAGCTTAGCTTTTTTCTCCCTCTGCTTTTTAAAAAATCCAACTCATGTATTTTGAGTTTTAACTTCACAAGTCTGATATATAACTCTAAACGCAGTGTTATTTTGAGCAATATAAAGAAGCTCAATATTTCTTTGACAATTCAGATGTTTGGAGAAAATGAACTCTTTTATAATACAGGCATTTTGTTTACGATCTGATAACAAGCAATTCCAAGTTTCCTATTTGAAGTGTAGGCTGCAGAATACTTTCAAAGTGAATCAAGGTTGAGGTAAAAGCAGATTTTACCTGTTTGAGTATGTTCTGTTTGGTTTCCGCAAGGAGTGTAGTATTTTATGAACATGTTTTATTTTAGATAACATTGTTACTGACCTTGAGAAGATTCAAGTTCCATTTCTAATGGAGATATAACCCTGGCTGTGTTCTCTTGACCTATACTAGTCTTAATTCATTAAGACAAGAACTAAGAAATACATTAGTAGTTCAAGGTATGGATGAGTTCAGCAGCACAATGCTTTGTATATAGTACCATTCAAATAATATTCATAGATTTCTAAAAATTGAAAGTATTAAGACTGATGGTGCTTAAGAAATGTTTCAGGAAGTTCTCTTATATTTCAAAATTGAATAGAAAGGCAGTGTGGTGTATTTTTTAAAAGAGGTAAATAGAATATTGTCCTTATGCATGGTCTTACCCTTAGTGTTTCTTTATAATCTTAGTGAAACATTTTCTCCAAATATATTAGTGGAAGTGAAGCACAGATACAAATATCTGTTTAAACTGATTCAATCCAAATTGGGAAGGTATTATTCTGAAAGCAGATATTAAGAGCACTCACTCTATCAGCAGTGCCAAAATCTCCATCAGTTTTTAACCACCAGCTCAGATTTTTTACCAGTTAGTAAAAATTACCTGTGCTCCAATGCAGTCATATGACCCTAGTGAGCCAAAGGAGAGCGTGCATGTCCCCAAGCATCCAATTTACACTCAAGACTAACTTAGTCAGGTGTAAAGACCTGATCTGTCATTTTTAATGATCTGTTTAATGGTAACTCTGATGTCCCAGTGTGTGGAGTAATTGGGAAAGGGCACTGCCATGAAAAATGAGAACTTAAGCTCTGAAGAATTTACAAAGTTCACAAGCCCTCATAAGAAAAATACGTTGTATGTAGCAAAAAACTTTCTGATACCCAAGGAGATTGACTTCAAAAGATTCTTCCCAGGAGAGATTCCCAGGATTTATTCTTAATACCTTCTCAGTACTTATTCTTAAAACTAGAGGAAATACATATCATTCAGTCATTGCATGCATCCAGGCAATGATTTTAAGTGTGATTGAGTTGTATATGTCTCTTCCTCATTCCTTTAAGAGCAGAAGTATATCCATAGCATGCTACATTGAAAGTTCTCAGGACTGGCAGTCTAGTAGTAGAAGTTGAGTACTAGTGTATGTCTCCTACATAAAGGGAAAAGAAAAAGAAGAAAAGAAAAAAAAAGTGACTGAGGCAAATTCGTTGACCCTGCCGTTATTCTTTCTTCCTTTTCTTCCTTTCTTTTTCTTTCCATCAGCAATTTTGGAGGGAACTATTCAAACAACATTCATTGTAAGGTTGAATGTAAGAATCTGCCACATTGCAGATGAATTCTTTACTAGCTGAGCCACCAGGGAAGTCCGAGAATGCTGGAGTGGGTAGCCTATCCCTTCTCCAGCAGATCTTCCCGACCCAAGAATAGAACCGGGGTCTCTTGCATTGCAGATGGATTCTTTACCAGCTGAGCTACCAGGGAAGCCCATTCAAATAACTTATTCATTGTAAGATCATTTAACATGGAGCATAACTATCCTTAAAAAGCAACCTATTGAGGATACAGCAAATTTTTCTTTATTTTTCTTCTAGTTTTATTGAAATATAGCTGACAAATGGCACTGTATAAGTTTAAGGTGTGGAATTCCCAGGTGACTCAGTGGTCAAGAATCCACCTACCAGTGCAAGAGATTCAGGAGACACTGGTACGATCCCTGGGTTGGGAAGATCGCCTGGAGTAGGAAATGGCAAGCTACTCCAGTACTCTTGCCTGGGAAATTCCATGAACAGAGGAGCCTGTCAGATTACAGTCCATAGGATCACAAAGAGTCAGACACAACTTAGCAACTAAGCACACATGCATGCAAGTTTAAGGTGTACAGTTTAATAATTTGATTTATCAATACATGCATCATGAAATGATTATCACAATGTTTAGTGAACACCCTTCTCATTACAAAATTAAAGAATAGAAAAAACATTTTTTCTTGTGTTGAGAACTCTTAGGATTTGCTCTCTTCAGTTCAGTCACTCAGTCGTGTCCGACTCTTTGTGACCCCATGAATCGCAGCACGCCAGGCCTCCCTGTCCATCACCAATTCCCAGAGTTTACCCAAACCCATGTCCATTGAGTCGGTTATGCCATCCAGTCGTCTCGTCCTCTGTCATCCCCTTCTCCTCCTGCCCTTATCCCTCCCAGCATCAGGGTCTTTTCCAATGAGTCAACTCTTCGCGTGAGGTGGCCAAAGGATTGGAGTTTCAGCTTCAGCATCAGTCCTTCCAATGAACACCCAGGACTGATCTCCTTTAGGATTGGCAGGTTGGATCTCCATGCAGTCCAAGGCACTCTCAAGAGTCTTCTCCAACACCACAGTTCAAAAGCATCAATTCTTCAGCGCTCAGCTTTCTTCACAGTCCAACTCTCACATTCATACATGACCACTGGAAAAACCATAGCCTTGTCTAGATGAACCTTTGTCGGCAAAGTAATGTCTCTGCTTTTTAATATGCTATCTAAGTTGGTCATAACTTTCCTTCCAAGGATTAAGCGTCTTTTAATTTCATGGCTGCAGTCACCATCTGCAGTGATTTTGGAGCCCAAAAAATAAAGTCTGACACTGTTTCCACTATTTCCCCATCCATTTCCCATGAAGTGATAGGACCAGATGCCATGATCTTAGTTTTCTGAATGTTGAGCTTTAAGTCAACTTTTTCACTCTCCTCTTTCACTTTCATCACGAGGCTTAGTTCCTCTTCACTTTCTGCCATAAGGGTGGTGTCATCTGCATGTCTGAGGTTATTGATAATTAATCCCAGCAGTCTTGATTCCGGCTTGTGCTTCTTCCAGCCCAGCATTTCTCATGATGTACTCTGCATATAAGTTGAATAAGCAGGGTGACAATATACAGCCTTGACGTACTCCTTTTCCTATTTGGAAGCAGTCTGTTGTTCCATGTCCAGTTCTAACTGTTGCTTCCTGACCTGCATATAGGTTTCTCAAGAGGCAGGTCAGGTGGTCTGGTATTCCCATCTCGTTTTCCACAGTTTATTGTGATTTGCTCTCTTAACTTTCAAAACTAACATATACCGGTGTTAATTGTATTAATCATCTTGTACATTACATCCCTAGAACTTACTTATCTTATAACTGAAAGTTGGTACATTTTGACTGCCTTCTCTAATTCCCCCCGCCCCATATTGCTCTCTTTTTCTATGAGTGTGTTTTTGAAGTGTAATTGACTTATAGCACTATACTAGTTCCTTTTACACATCATAGTGATGTGATGTTTTAAACATTTCAAACTGATCACCACAGTAAGTCTTATTACCATGTCACCATACAAAGATAACACATAATTAATGACTGTAAATTTGCAACTGAAAATTTGTACTTCCTTTTTTTTTTTAAGTTTCTTCTCTTCTCATTATTATTATTATTATTATTGTTATAATGCAGGATGCAGGATCTTAGTTCCCCAACCAGGGATCTGACCTATGCCCCTTGCAGTGGAAGGGCTGAGTCTTAACCACTAGACCACTTGGGAAGTCTGGAAATTTGTACTTCTTAATCTCCTCACCTGTTTCTTTCTTCTCCTTAACTTCCCCCTCCCCCACCCCCACCCCTGGCAAACATTGTTTATTCTCTCTATATATAACTTTGTATCTTGTTATACAAGATACAAAGTTTTATCTTGTTACATTTGTTCATTTGTTTGTTTTTTTTTTATTGCACATAAAAATGAAATAATACAGTATTGGTCTTTCTCTGTGTGACTTATCTGACTTAGCCTACCTTCTAGGTCCAACCATGTTGTAACAAATGGCAAGATCTCATTCTTTTTTATTTATTTTTTTTTAATTTAATTTTATTTTTTTTCTCATTCTTTTTTATAGCTGAGTAATAATAATATTCTTGCCTGGGAAATCCCATGAACAGAGGAACCTGGCAGACTACAGTTCATGGTATCGCAAAGAGTCAGACACAACTTAGCAACTAAACAATAACAACAAATATTCCATTGTGTGTGTGTTTCGGTGTGTGTGTCACATTTTTTTTACCCATTTATCTATTGATGGGTAATTAGGTTGTTTCCATATCTTGACTGTTGTAACTAATGCTGCAGTGAAGTACATATATCTTATGTTCTCTAATTGGTGTTTTAGTTGTCTTCAGAGGAGTGCTATTGCTGGAGATAAAGCAAATTTTAAACGTTATTTAAAGTCTATACAAATAGAACAGAAACTGAGTGTAAAGGCCCATTCCGTGTACCAAGTATTGGCAGCATATAACGGGGACCTTAGATTTGAATCAGGAAACAGAATCTTCTAATCCTATTTAAACTTCAAGTTTATTAACTAGTTATTTTATTCAACTCTCAACTAGTTTACTCAACTCTGTTCCTGGATAAATGCTTCCATTTCACCATGGCTTTCCTTGAAAAGAAATAACATTCTAGCATTTCCTTTTACAGACTAATTTCTCTACCCTTAGGCTGTTTGAGTTTTAAAAAAAAAAAAAAAATCATCCTCTAAAGCCAGTGATACACAAATCATAACTAACATGGGGACCAGAGAGTAAAATAGTTGAAGTGCTTTTACAAGAGACATTGAAGATCAAGATAAGAGAAAATTACAGAAAAATTACTATTCTTTATATCAGTAACCCTGTATTTCTGCCTCTTGAGTCTTAAACAAGAATTATACAGATTTAAAACTGTGGGGTTTCTAGTTTCTTGCAAAGGAACTATTTGAGCCATCTATCTATCTAAAAATAAATTCTCGAAGTCCAAACTAAGCATATCTTACAGTTGAAAATTTTTGTGGGTGTAAACTCAACTATCTTTAACTTGCACTTATATCAAAGCCACCATCTTATTTTTAATTTTGCAGTGCTTTTTTAAAAATTGGTAGGTTTAGTCTTGTTATGTTTTTTGCTTTATGACCTTTAACAAATGTTTTTATGCTTTGAATGAGAAAACACATGTATTTTCTCCTCTGTTTACTTATCTGGAAATTTCTGCTTCTTTAATATCTCCTTCTTTTCCTTTGAAGCAAAGTCCATATTTTAAAAAAATAACAGATTATTTGATGGATATGGCAATAGACTATATGTTAATAACAGTACATCAGTTATTTAAATCAAATAGAATATATGACCCATCCCTTTAGTCAGATTTTAACTCTTAGGTTGTTTTTTTAATGTTTAAATAAAGGGTGTATTGCCATTTATTAGTGTATATTATCTCTACATGCAGTTAGTATTATTATCAAATCAGAAGAAGGAGACTTTCTTGTTGTGGACTGTTTCCTGTAACAAATATGTCATAGTGATATGTCCTCCTGCTTGGTTCCTGTCACATTCCCGTTTAGTTGTAATGTTTTCCAGTTTTTGAGATTCTTATCTGCTTTCAGGTCCTTTTCGTGTAAAATAAACTGTGTAATTGTTATACAGTGACCAAGAGGAATAGCTCCAGGGAAAGTAGTAACTGAAGACGGAAGCTCCAGGGTGATGTAATGGCTCTGACAGTGTGTGTGTGCTCAGTCGCTCAGTCGTGTCCGGCTCCTTGTGACCCCGTGGACTGTGGCCACCAGGCTCCTCTGTCCGTGGGATTCTCCAGTCAAGAATACTGGAGTGGGGCCCTCCTCCAGGGGATTTTCCCAATCCAGGGATCAAACCCAGGTCTCTCACAATGCAGGCAGATTCTCTTCCATCTGAGCCACCAGAGAAGCCCCACTGGGGTAAGTAGCCTATCCCTTCTCCAGGGGGAACTTCCTGACCCAGAAATCAAACTGGGGTCTCCTGCATTGCAGGTGGATTCTTTACCAGCTTAACTACCTGGGAAGCCAGCAACCATAAGTGATGCAACCTAAAGAAAATCTTTCGTTAGCTCTACAAAGGGGCATTAAAGAAGAGAAAATATTCTTTTCCCTGGAGAGCTTATATCCTTGATGAATGGATCCAACATATATACATGAAGTGACTACAATTTATTCCTTCCTCTGTGTGACATATGAGTTAGTTTACTTAAAAAAAAACTGGAGTAGAGAGTGCTAAATGCATACCAAATAATGGAATGTTCAGATGATTAAAATGTGAAAGTGAAGTCGCTCAGTCATGTCCTACTCTTTGTGACCCCATGGACTGTATCCTACCAGACTTCTCCATCCATGGGATTTTCCAGGCAAGATACTGGAGTGGGTTGCCATTTCCTTCTCCAGGAGATCTTCCTGCCCCAGGGGTTGAACCCGGGTCTCCCGAATTGTAGGTAGATGCTTTACCATCTGAGCCACCAGGAAAGTCTGATTAAAATGTAATCAAGCATAATTCTCTGAATATGTTGATAGGCATATTGATTGAATCAGTTTGTTTCAGGTTTATGTGTAATTGCCGAGTGCAGTAGAGAAATTGAACTGGACAACTCTACTTTAAAGACACCTTTGAAATGGATGGAAAGCATTCAACTATGAAAATGAGCTGAAAAAGGAAGAAAACCTTTCCTTCCTAAAGCGAAATCTCATTGCAGGATCCTATATCTATATAGTATTTGTCCTTTCTATAAGCAAAATAGATAAATGGGGAACTTCTTAGGCAGTTTCTTAAAATTTCAAGTGTAATTTGAGTCCTCTCCTCTCATCTTCTGATACTTTATTTTATAGTTCTTTTGAATAAATTGATAATCTAAGAGAATCTGATAAGACTTACAAGTGTGTTTTAGGATAGGGATCAGCAAACTGTGGCCCATGGGTCAACTCCAGCTTGCTGCCTTGATTTTAGAAATTAAATTTTATTGGAACAAAGCCCTGCTCATTCATTTACATGTCTTCTGGGCTGTGGAGTTAAGCAAACTGGGCAGACTCTGCATGGCCTAGAAAGCTAAAAATGTTTGCAATCTGGCCCTTTATGACTCCTGTTAAGGGTCTTTAAATAAAGAATACCTTTTTCAGTATAAATGAGATGATATTGAAGAGATTGATTTCTGCTTTAATATTATTAGAAAATTTGCTGTACACCTAAGTACTCATTGAATGAATGTTGATCAGATAATTTAAGGAATTATATATGCTTATATATAGTAAAACTGGTTCTTTTTTTATAGTCAGAGTCAATTGATTCCTTCAGTTCTGCATACATGATGATTTGTAAATTAGAGATTTCACGTGTTGCTTCTACTTTCACATGAAATTGCTTTATAAAACATAAAACTCTTTGAAGCAGTATATATAAGCTATACCTACACAGTGCTTTGCCTAAAACATACACCCTGATTTTCAAGTGCAAAACTAGCATATTTATATAATTTGTAATTATTCTTTGCTAAGCAACAGAGCCAAAATTTTCTTACATACATATTAGCAACCTAACTTAAGATTCATGAAAGAAGTCTTTATGCATTTATTGTTGCTTTTGCCAACAGCATAACATAGGCCTGGGTTTATTTGTTAAATTATAAAGCCTGCTCATTGGTTCCTTGGTCCAGAGTCCCAGTAATCTTTATAAGTATCATCATGCCTTACATTCATGTCTTTTCTAAAACCCAGAAGCACTTCACCCACAAACCTCATTCATGTTCATAGTCCCCCAGAGGATGGGGCAGGCACTGTATACCTAATGATAGGTAGAAAAATACCTAACGATACCTAACACACACAAAGTCATTCATTTCCCCTTTCTCTCTGCATATGAAAAATAGAGCTATTTTTTGTTTTATTCATTAATGTTTACTCTTTAGTATAATTATTTTTGCCCCTTTGTTTCCATTCCAAAAAATATCTTGCTCCTTCTCGTGCGAAGCAAGCAGTCTTCTAAAGCATGTCACTCCTGTTAGTTTGGCATCTTTACTTTGCCACTAGAGTGGCAAACCATCTGGGCTATGGATGGTCACCGTCAACACCATCAATTTGATTTGGCTTCTTCAGTGTTTAAAACTCTGTATTAGTTCCTGTTGCCTTTATAATAGCGCTTCAGGAAGGCACACGTGGTCTTCTGTGATCTGCCCCCAGTTCATCTCCAGTTTTGCCAGCCCCATCCTTGTCCAGTCTTAATTTTAGGATGGCCTGGTGTGCTGCGATTCATGGGGTCGCAAAGAGTCGGACCCGACTGAGCGACTGAACTGAACTGAACTGAATTCTATTAAATATGGGAGCACGTAGTTGTCCGAACAGTGGTGTTTCATCATCTTTCTCCTTTGACCCTTTGGACTGCAGGTCTGTCTGCCTCTACTGCCCTCATCCTTCAGCTTCCCCATCACCACCTCTAAGAAGCCTCCCTGAAACTCCCTCCTTTCAAGCTGGGTTGAATGGCCTCCTTCTGGACCTCCATAGTTCTGTGTGGATATGTATTTAGTAGTGTACTCTGTAGAAATTATTTTTCATTTTTTATCTTTCTTACTAGATTGTAAGTGCTGGGAAGGCAGGGCCACATCTAAATCAACTCTTTGTCCCTAGCACACACACAGTATTCCAGGCCTGGTAGCTAAGATACTAATAAATCTCACCCCCAAATACTGATGCTCTCTCTTCCCTCCTTACCCAATTTAGATTTCAAGGTTCATCATAATTAGGTTCTTGCAAACTACTTACCCCCTTTTTCCTCCCATCTCCCCTCCCCCCCGCCCCACCCCCGTCGTCTACTTCTCTTGTGTCTCTCAAGGTCTGAGCCTTGGTGAGTCTACTTATCCATCTACTTTGTATCTGCACACAAGCATCTCAACATGGCTGAAAGAACTAACTTCTTGTTTTAAATGTACAGTCCGTGCATTCACATGGTCCCTAAACACGGTGGCAGTCCTATTGCACGTCTCTAAATTCTCACTTTTTCACTCTCCAGAACTGTTTTAGATCTTTTTGTCTCACTTCTAAATTCTAAATCCATCATACTTCATTGAACTCAGAGGGTTAATTTAAAAAGTCATCTTCTTACCACCAAAACTACCGTCCTTCCCCAACTGGACTCAAACTCTGAATGTCATTGGGTTACAAGTTTTAGTTCCTCTTCTACTGCTGTGACTCTCAACCCCATTATCCTTCTCAAGGGCTCTTTTTTCTGCAATTACTTCCTCACTTCCTATCACCCTACCGGCATCCTCTGACACCTCCTATCCCAAAAAATAAAAGTAAAATCCTCCTTTTGTCTCATATTCCTTCACTTACTGCCCCATTTCTCTGTTCTGCTTCACAGCAGACTTTTTTTTCCTTTTAACTTTTTAATCAGACATGATAAATTCAAATCACAGAAGAGATGCAGAAATACTACCAAGAAGAGCCCTGTAGCCCTCACTCAGTTACCCAAATGATAATATCTTATATTTGCCCTATCCTTTTCTCTCTCTTCATATTTTCCTTGCTATTATTTTTACAGTTTCTAAATGGTGATTTTCTAATTTCCTTATTCCTTCTCCATTTTTTAAATGCCATTCTATTGTTAAAGGAGGAGCTTTTTCATTTTTCCCACAGTTATTTATTGATTTGCCTATTTAATATATTCAGTAAATTTTATTTTATTGTTCAGATTGTCTCAGATTTGGCCAATGGGAATCTTTTCAAGCTGGGTCCCCTATCATTTTGTCATGCCCCCATTCTGTAAGCATTTCCATTCTGGTATAACATTAGATATTCCAAGCTTATCTTGTTCCTTTCCTCCTCCATCCTTTGAATCAACCATTTCTCTAGTGAGCCTTAAAGTGAAGAATGGTAGATAGAAAGTAAGATCTGGACCCTCAGTGTGCTACTGGGGTGTCATTGCTTCTAGGTGCCCTTAGCAGACAGAACTGATAGTAGCTTAAATTTCACCACTTCAGAGAAGCTTTTCCTGAGTACTCCATCTCTGTGTGGCTGTACGTGCTCCATCCTGGCATTCTGTTTGAACTTCCTGCATGACACTTAGCACTCACTGTTGGGTGGGTGGTTGGCTTCTTTATTGTCTTCCTCCCTGACTAGAAGATGCGTATTGTGAGAACAAGGACCTTAGCTATCTTTCCATCCTCAGCACTTAGCTGAAAGTCTGATGCCCAGTAGGCATTCCATGTGTTGACGCATGGATAGATGAATGGATGACTCCCTTGTCTTACAGCAGTTTCACCTGTGTAAAAGCTTCATCTTCTCTAGTCGTGAAGACTAGGAATCTTTAGAGGGGCTCTTAGGTTTCATGAACTCTCAGAAATTAGAGACTGGAAGAAACTTTCCTTCTTCATATTCTTGATGTAAATAGTAAAGATTTATCATCATTGTTAAGGAGCTTAATTCTCACCACCCTTGTATATTTGTTGTACATACTGGCTCTAATGTAGATTTCATAAAAACTATTTTTATAAGCCCTAACTTTAAGTATCTTTAAGATATTTATAATCATACTGTCCCTCAACCCTCCTCTTTTTTTTTTAACCCTCCTCTTAAGTAACTTAAGCCTTTTCTATGTAAGACTTACTCATGAAGATGAAGAAACCTATACTTTGTTATTCTTGAAATGTATTAAGTCCATGCTTTACTAGAATTTTTGCTTTTCTCTACTTCCTCACTCCCCACTCAGTGACTTTTTTAATATTACCACTTTGGTGGGGTTTTTAAATGTATAATATAATAATTTTGAAACATCAGAAGATTTTACACTAAAGAAAAGTTTAAGTTTTTCTTTCTTTAAGCAAGGGAATTTAAAAAATCATATCAGATAGGTTCTTACTAAGATATTACTTATATCCTAATGAATTTTATTATAGCATGTCCCATATATATATTTTTTGTGTGGGCTTTTTTCCCACTGTAATTTTTTAAAACTAAACTTTATGTTAGGATGTGTGCTGTGTGCTAAGTCACTACAGTCATGTCTGACTCTTTGTGCCCACCAGGCTCCTCTGTCCATGGGATTCTCCAGGCAAGAATACTGGAGTGGCTTGCCATGCCCTTCTCCAGGGGATCTTCCCCATCCAGAGATTGAACCTGGGTCTACTGCATTGCAGGCAGATTCTTTACCATCTGGTAAACCAGGATAGTGTAGATTTATACAAAAGTAGGCAGTATAGCACAGAGAATTATCATATTCCCCATACTCAGTGTCTCCTAATATTCATGTCTTACATTAATATGTTATATTTATATAATTAATGAATCAATATGGATATATTATTATTGAAAAAATCCATAGTTTATGCAGATTTCCTTAGTTTTCAGCTGAGATCTTTTTTGTATTCTAGGATCTCACTCAGGATACCACGTTACATTTAGTTTCATATCTCCTTAGGTTTCTCTTGGCTACAGTAGTTTTTCAGACTTATTTTTGAAGACCTTGACAGTTTTGAAAAGTACTGGCTTTTTGCAGAAAGTTTCTCATTTGGAATCTGCTATTTTTCATGATTAGACTGAGGTATGGGACTTGAGAGGAAAGTCACAGAGGTAAAATGTCATTTTTACTACATGATTTCAAGAATATATTATCAACATGATTTACACTGTTAATGTTGACCTTGATTTTTTGGTTAAAGTAGTCTTTGACACTACCTCACTAAAAAAAGTTACTTTTTTAGCCCCTTATTTCCACAATGTAGTCTTTGGAAGGAAAGTCACTATTTGTAGCCCAAGATTAAGAAGTAGGGGGTTATGCCCTATCTCCTTGAGGACAGAGTATCTGAATAAATGTTTGAAGCTCTTCTGCACAGATTTGTCTACTTACCCCTATTTATTTATATCAGAAAAACTCATGAATGTCTACTTTGTAGTTCAGATTATAATTTAATACTACTTGTTTTGTTGCTCAGGTTATTTTTTACAGCTTTAGTCATTGGGAGCTCCTTCAGTTTACTCCTGTGTCTCCTTAATGTATCTTCATCATTGTGGATTTTTTTTTTTTTTTGCTTTATCTTTTTTGAGTACATCATTCTAACTCTACAACATACTCCAGGCTTATCTTGTACATATCTTGCCCCATTACTAAAATAAGTATTTTCTGTTTTGTGTTTTTTTTTAACTCAACTGGATTCTATGATAGTATTTGCTTTTGGTTTTTAATTCTAAATTAGCATGAGATAATTGTAACAATTATATTTTTATCAAAATATCATGAGTGGTCCGTTTCCTTTGTGAATTTCCAACTAGCCTGAATTTTTTTTCATTAAAGATATAATTGGTTTTAGTTGAAACCAAGATTCCTATCAAGTGATTAAAATGGTCCTCCATTGTTTACCTGACATTTATCATATTTTCAGAACTGAACTGATTTCACACAAGTGGATTTTTTACATGCTTAAAGCTTAGACTTTTCATTTGCTCTTTAATTCCTTCAAGGAACATATTTTAAATACCCAACAAACACTAGGCACAGTGCTGGGTGCTCAGAATAGCAAGACAAGACACAGCTTCATTTTTTTTTCTTTTAATTTTTAAAAACATTTTTGGCTACCCTGGGTCTTTGTTGCTGCACTCGGGCTTTCTCTAGCTGTGGCAAGCAGGGGCTGCTCTCTTGTTGTGGAACATGGACTCTGGGTGCAGGGGCTTCAGTAGTGGCACATGAGCGCAGTGGTTGTAGCGCACAGGCTTATTAGTTGCTCTGCAGCATGTGAAATCTTCCTGGGACCAGGGATTGAACCCATATACCCTACATTGGCAGGCAGATCCTTAACCACTGGACCACCAGGGAAGTTCAACTTTGTTTCTTGAGTAGTCCATGATCTGCTGGGGAACATAGTTTGTTGTTGTTGAGTTGCTATATTGTGTCCAACTCTTTGCAACCCCATGAACTGTAGCTTGCCAGGCTCTTCTGTTTATGGGATTCTCCAGGCAAGAATACTGGAATGGGTTGTCATTTCCTTCTCCAGGGGGTTCTTCCTGACCCAGAGATCAAACCTGCTGAGCCACCAGGGAAGCCCAGGGTTATAGTCACACTTCAGCATAAGTGATATAATAAGATTAAGCTCAAGGTGAAGTAGAAACCAACAGAAGAGATCAAGGATAATTTCTTGACATTTTAAAGGATAAATATTAATTAGCCAGATGAAGTAGGAAAGCATGAGTCAGGCAAGGAGGTTAAAGGAGATGAGCAAGGATGGTTTAAGAAAATGAGCAGCATGTAACTGAAAGAGTAGTACTTTCTGAAATGCTACAAGGAACTGACTGTGACTGAACCGTAAAATAAGATGGAGGCAGTGATGCAAGTTGAAAAGTAGGTCTCGGATTTATGATGGCATAAAGGGTCTCGTGTGCCATGTTTACCTGTTACATCTGAGGGGCACTGTTGTGGGGTTTTCAGGCATGGGAGCGAGCAGTCTCTTTGACTTGTGGACAGTGAACTAGAGTAGCCAAGAAACAAGGTGAGGAATCCATTTCAGTAGAGGTGAAGAGAGTGGTAATAGTGACTGAGTGGAGTGGATAGATTGGAGAGATGTAAAGGAAGTAAAACCAACACACCTTATCAACATATGGGTGTGGGGTTAAAAGAAAGTAGGTAATGTTTGAAGTAATAAATAAAACAGACCTTACCTGCATGTACCTGACAAGATAGGCACATACAAAACTAAGCATAATATAATTAAAACCACAACTTATATCCCTTACTGAACAGATGTTTGTGTGTCCTTTCCAAGTATTTTGGAAGTATTACTGTAGATTAGTGGTCCAGTGATGATCCCTGTAAAGGAACAGTACATATAAGGATTAAGTATACTGAATAGTCTGGTGTGTCACTCTCGAGTTCTCAAAAATAGAACCAAATGGACTGAAAGGAAATCAAAACCAGATGTATGAACACTTTTCAAATTAGTTTTCCTCTAGTGTAGTCCTTATACCTCGTATACCACAGCCAGCTTGAGCTCTATTGCCAATGGGTCTAAAAATGTTTTTTTTAATGTTCCTTGCAGAGTTTAGTTGATACTGTCTCTTATCTCGGATAGAAATCATAGTGATACATTTACACAGTGCATCGGTGTCACCAACTCTTCCCACTGTGCAAATAGCCCAATAAATGTAAGTTTGGCACTTGGAAAACCACAGGTATTTTTGGCCTGCTTACATGTCATTTTACAGAAATATTTTGGCTTACTACATGTCACTGTAATATTAATTAGAGTTTTTCTTTATATTAATGATTGGTGCCTCTAAAAGTTCCCAGTGAGCATAACTGAACCTGTCCAGTAATCTCATGAAATATCTCAATATTTCCATACCACTACTGGAAAGTGATAGCTCATTTTGGCAGATGGGAAGATTGAAATAGTGACTTAGATGTATCACCTCAAGCCTCCTTATCTGATGTCTTCCCTATATATGCTGTTTCCAAAATAACATGGTTTGAAATAAAACGAGAAGCATATTCAAATGTCAGATAACAACTTTATGTAATCGCTTAGTCATAAAGGCAGTTCCAGAAGGAGGTAGAAGACAACCAAAACAGAATATTGTAGTTTTTATAAAATGAGAGGTAAAGAAAGAACTGGGAAACAGTCCAGAAGGCTCCTAGACAGTAACAGCCTCTCCTAATTGGAGTAAATCAGTAAGCTAGTAATCATTAGGTTTACTAATATCCACTGAAATACAGAATAAAATAAGAAACACAGTTCATGCCTTGGCTTGATAAGTGCTAGAAAAACAGGATTTGCCTGCAGTTGTTTGTTATAGCTTTGTACTTTCTTCATAATCAGAAGAAACTTCTGGATAGGCTATATACACATGGTTTCTAGCTTTTCTGACAGATTCGTAGGGTCACCTGATTCATTCTTTCTCCTAACAATTCATAAGAAAATAGTATCTTTTAATAAGGAAGTTGTAATAGTATTTTTTAATGAGTTGATACATGATTTATTAAATCTCCTAATTAATTTATTCATGTCAGAAATTTAAGTATAAGTCATTTTTAACCTTAAGAACTGTTCGATACAAGCTCCTGATCAACATTTTTAAAACCACTGTTACAGACTACTCAGATGTTACTAAGTTGTAGAATCTTCTTTGCTTTTTATATACTCAAGTCCAAACTCTTAAACATTTTTTAGTAAGGAAGGTCCCGAAAATGACACCATGCTCTATTTTTTCGTGTCTTCTAGGAAATGCCTTATGCCCAAATTGAAAACTAATGCATCGTCTTTATGTTGTGGCTATGGTCCTTATGAAATCTAACTACCAGAAATCTCTCTTCCACATCCAACCCATGCCTTTCTTTACTAAGTGACACATTAAAGTTGTCAAATTCAGTTTTTAATACCTAATTTAGATTATGGATCTGTAGAAGTAGTGTGAGGAAATTATAAAGCTATGCTATCTAATATCACTAGGCATTAGCTATGTATGGCTATTTAAATCAGAATGTAATTTAAATGTAATTTAAAACCCAGTTCTTCTGTTGCACTTGCCATATTTAAAGTGTTGCAGAGGGAACTCAGCCCAGTGCTCTGTGATGACCTAAGGAGTAGGGTGGACGGAGTAGGACGGAGGCTCACAAGGGAAGGAGCATATGTGTACATACAGCCAACTCACACAGTGTTGTTGTGCAGCAGAGAGTAACACAGCATTGTGAGGCAGTTATATTCCCATTACGAAGATATGCTAAATGAAGTGCTCAGTAGCCGTATAAAGCTAGTGGTTACCATATTGGACAGCACAGATGTAGAACAATGCAGAGTTTAATTAGACAAAATAGTCAAGAAAGTATTGATACAAAAGGTACTTCAGTTGATAGTGACTTACACATTTATATATAAAAATGCCTTTATAATGGCTTCTCAGGAGGGAAGACAATCAAACTGTTTATAAAGAGAACCTAAAATTTAATTTTATTTTGCAAAACAAGTGACTAAAGTTTTATAAATCCCACTTTCTATCCTCAAATCCTACCCTCAAAGATTTACAAATGCAGAACTTCTGAAGGCTGCATGTGCAGAACTGTATGTAGAGCTAGTTCAGGATTCCCAGAATTTCTCCAGTCCATCTTATACAGTTCTTCCCTTCTGCACATTTGCTCACTAGCTTCTACACAAAGTGTTGACTTAAATGTATATCTTTATATATATATTTTAACTTCTGTCTAATCTTCTGACTTAGGTCCTTGGTAGACAAAGACTAATATATAGCCATATCTGTGTATCATCTTGAAGTAATGTCTTTAAACGCCACTTATACACCCCATATTTTTCTACTTTGTATAAGAAAGTGATCATTCTTAAGGAAATAGGGTCACCCATCTCTTAGTAAAAATGATAAAATATTTTTCCACCCTCAGTTTTTTCAAAAGCAGACCCTTCTGATAAATTCTATTTGGTAATGCTTGAGTCCAGGCTAAGCCTGGGAAAGGTTAGAGTAAATCTGGAACATCTTGTTCCAGGAACTGTTGGGAGCATAGTCAAAGGGCATAAATGCCAGCCTGAAAGAGGTTCTCCCTGGCCAGACCTGGGGGAAATTAAGTATATTAATGAGTTACAAATCATTTTTAAAAATAGCAATCTATTTTTAGTTCATACTGATGGTGGGTGGATGGATATGAAAGAAAGGAAGACTCTTCTTTATACTATAGTGCTGACTGATAAATTTGGATTGCATGGTGAAGTTGGAAAATCACTGTTTTGCAATCATCATAACAAAGATTGGTTTTAGGAAAGAATCATCTGTAGATGCTGAATATAAACTTGAAGTTTTGACAAGAAACAGGATGTTTTGTTGTTCAGTCACTCAGTCATGTCCCAACCCCATGGACTGCAACACGCCAGGCTTCCCTGTCCTTCACTGTCTTCCAGAGCTTGCTCAAACTTATTTCCATTGGGTAGATGATGCCATCCAACCATTTCATCCTCCGTCACCCCTTCTCCTCCTGCCCTTAATCTTTCCCAGCATCAGAGTCTTTCAGTGAGTCGGCTCTTCGTGTCAGTTGGCCAGAGTATTAGAGCTTCAGCTCAGCATCAGTCCTTCCAGTGAATATTCAGGGTTGATTTCCTTTAGGATTGACTGGTTTGATCTCCTTGCTGTCCAGATGACTCTCCAGAGTCTTCTCCAGCACCACAGTTCAAAAGCATCAATTTTTCAGCACTCAGTCTTCTATATGGTCCAACTCTCACATCCATACATGACTATTGGAAAAACATAGCTTTAACTATACGGACCTTTATCAGGAAAGTGATGTCTCTGCTTTTTAATACACCGTCTAAGTTTGTCATAGCTTTTCTTCCAAGGAGCAAGCATTTTTTAATTTCATGTCTGCATTCACCGATTGGAGTGATTTTGGAGCCCAAGAAAATAAAGTCTCTCACTGTTTCCATTTTTTCCCCATCTATTTGCCATGAAGTGATGGGACCGGATGCCATGATCTTAGTTTTTTGAATGTTAAGTTTTAAGCCAGATTTTTCACTCCTCTTTCACCTCCATCAAGAGGCTCTTATGTACCTCTTCGCTTTCTGCCATAAGGTGGTGTCATTACATAGTCTTAATTGTCTCATCACTTCTTAGTTACAGGAGGAAAATAACTATAAAAATGGAAAAAACAGAGGCAGATGGGCCTCTAAATGTGATAACCTTGAGATACATTCAGTATCAACATACATTCAACATTATGTCGTATTTGCATATAAGAGGGAGATATAATCTGAATTTAATCAGAGAACATCAGGCAAAATCAAAATGGAAAACATTCTATTAAAAAGAGGGGGCTGTGTTCTTAAAAATATCAGTGTCATTGAAGAGTAGGGAGAAGAAGGCAAGGGGGAAAGCTAATGAACTATCCCAGATTAGTGGAAATTAAAGAGACATGACATCTTAATGCCAATCTTCAATATAGGACTAGATATCTGGACTAGAACTGAAAAAAATGATAAAAAGGACGTAAGTGGTACAGTTGTGAAGATCGAAAGTGGATGGTAGATCAGATAAAAAGTATTATATTGATGTTAAATTTCCTAAATTTGGTAACTATACTGTGGATATCTTGGTTCTTAGGAAATACACAGTGATTTCCTAAGGGTAAAGGGACATGAAGTCTGTAATTTGATCTCAAATGGTTCAAGAAAATAATTGTGCTTGTACAGAGAGAATACAATGTCAAATAAAGGCTACAAAGGAGTTCTCTTTGCAACTTTCCTATAAATTTGAAATAATTTCAAATTCAAGATTTTTAAATTCTTTTCAATGTTCTCTAGCCCTTTCTAAGGCACAAAATGACGTGATGATAATGAAGATGCAATCAGAGAGACTTTCAAAAGAGTATGACCGGCTCCTGAGAGAACACTCAGGACTTCAGGTGGGTGACATCCACTTTATGAGCCTCAGCTTTTAAAAAATAATTACTTAAGTCAATTATTTGGGCTGTTCACCTTCCCAAGTCAAGGTGTTCTTAATTCTGACTTTGCTAAATGATTAAGCCAATTTTTACTTGAAGATTTAAGAATGGGACATTGCATCAATATGCAAGATAATAATGACATAGAGATTTACAGCATGCTAACTTAGAGCACTCTTGTTGCAATGATGTTTTAAGCAAAAGAATTGAGCAGCATTGAAAAAAGGTTGGTCCTGAAATAATTTAGTTTTGACATTTTGAATGTTTGCCATATGCATGTCAAAATACAACCAAAAATCAAAGACCTACATCACACTACTCTTCAGTCCTACTGTTTTAAACATCTTAGGACAAACCCTGCAGCATTCACATATATGTTTTTCCTCCAGAGTTGAGTTGAAAGATGGACATAAGGAAAACCTTTTTGTCATTGAAGCCACAAAGTTGGGGCCATGATTTTCTTTCTCTTCCCCTTCAGTTCATCAAGAGCCAGTTCCCTACATTCACCCATGGAATGGGCTTGTCTTCCTTCCCTCTTGGGCTGCCAGGTCATAACCTGAATTGATTTGCCAGCCCACTGGGAAGACCCACCCATTCCAGAGGCAACCCTGGCTTTCCTAGTTCCTCCCAAAGTGGACTGTCTCTGCTCTTCTGCTTTCAGGTTGGGCTTTTCCTTAGAATTTGGCAGTGTTTGTGGCCTTCAATCGAGGCTTTTTAGCAATTACAGCTCTACAGTTATTTCACTGTACAAGAAACCTTAGTCTCATTTCCCTGCTTGTCAGTGGTCATTGTATCTTCAGGATCTAGCAATGTACCTCGTACAAGACAAACAAGCACTCTACTCATAGGCCTTGGAGTCGGACAACTGGAATAACTCTTAACTCTCATGCTGGCTTTGTGATCCCAAGCAGTTTATGTCACCCTGCTGGGGCTCACTTCTCTTCATCTGTAGAATCAGAACAATAATAGCACCTGGCTCACCAGCTTGTTGGAAGGATTAAAGAAAATGTGTAGGCCACTTAGCATTGTACCTGGCCAGTAAACACCCAAGGAATGAGAGCTTTTACCATAATTATCACCATTATCAGTATTAATTCTTCTGTAGAAATTTTACTGAAATAATGAATTACTCTTATCCAGGCACTCTGGCCTTGATTAGAGCCAGTCAAGAGAAGGTCCAAAGCACATTGGCAATCTGTTATTCCCAGCCGAGTTGCATGTTTAACTAACCTGCTTTGACAATAGGACACCCAGAGACAGACAGATTCTTTATGTGCTCCAGACCCAGGACTCCCAAAGCTCACTTCACAGGGTCTGGAGAAACCAGTTCGATTTTCAGCAAGACCGCCCTTTCCCCATCTCTAAAACAGAGTACCTGAAATTGTTGGCTTTATCATGGCATGATGAGATGAGAATTATTCCTTTGCATCCTTCAAGATCCTCCATGGAAAGTGGAGAAGCACTTTAGAAGCCTGTCACCTGAAAAAAGAACTTTTTCACCTTCCCATGTGTGAGGTCAGAGTATAGGCAATGAGGATGAGTACCTTACACCAGTGGACTCTGCCTAGGTGTCAGAAACATTTAGATCCCTAGATGGAGAAGCAGCAGGAAGACTCCATCATTGCTGAATATCCCATTGTGGCAGCATCCAATGATTCTCTTAATCCCTAAAAAATGTATGTTACTGAGATTCACTCAACCCAAAAAAAGCGTTCCCAAAAAATTTCAGCTTAAGGTATACGTTCTTGATAAAAGTGTTCAAAAGCTTTTATGAGAAATCCCCTCCCAAGAAAGTGACTGTTAAATCTGTGTCTTTGAAAAAATGATCTCATCCCAAATATGCCAAGTACCAGGCTGAGAGTTGGGCGTTGATGCATTTAGGCCTTATATCCAGGTTTTTGAAGTATTTAATGGATAGTACTTACTAAGGATGTGCTCTGGACCGAGCACTTAGTTGATGGCTTCATATAACAATCCTCGTACTTTCTGTCCTAGCTTATCAACTAAAATGTACATTATGTAAATGAGGAAAATGAGACCTGTAGATGTTAAATAATGTACCCAAAATCACTAACTGAAAAGTGAAAGCATTCACAACTGGATTCAAAGTCAAGAAATCGTCATCATTAACTGTTACGCTCTTTTACCTGCTGGTCATTGGACTTTGAGTTCTGGGATCTGTTCTCTGGCTTCTGGGCAGATTCAGCCAAAGGGAGGCATGGGTAAAAGACTAAAGGCAGAAAAAGGGGAAAGCCAGGAACTTCCCCTGCTCTCTCAGCTTTGGGCAGCATCTGCCACAGCAGCCTCATCTCTTTCCACAGTCCCAGTTCCCACTGGGGGCTTCCACCTGGTGTCCCTCATTCCTGGAATCTGTAATACTGTCTCCTCCATTGCCCTCCAACCCAAAGAGTGGTTTTCTCCTGTTGCTAATTCCTAAGTTGCCTTGCCATCCTCTTTCAGTGTCTACTCTCTTACCACCTATAAAACCAGTTCCCTGTAACAAATATCTATTTGAAGAAAAAAACTCTTAGCCCCATGGTTAAACAATTCTGTAAACCACTGGTGAATCATTTGACATTCATGCACCTTGGCTTCTTTAATGCTTAGATAAAGATTTTAATATCTCATGAGCATTAAATCCTAAGCAAGAAAGCCCTTCAAATATCTTTAAACAAGATAAACTCTCTACAACTGTTCAGTTCAGTTCAGTTCAGTCGCTTAGTCACGTCCAACTATTTGCGACTTCATGGACTGCAGCACGCCAGGCTTCCCTGTCCATCACCAACTCCCAGAGCTTACTCAAACTCTTGTCCATTGCGTCAGTGATGCCATCCAACCATCTCATCCTATGTCATCCCCTTTTCCTCCCGCCTTCAATCTTGCCGAGCATTAGAGTCTTTTCAGATGAGTTAGTTCTTTGCATCAGGTGCCAAAGTATTGGAGTTTCAGCTTTAGCATCAGCTCTTCTAATGAATATTCAAGACTGATTTCCTTTAAAATGGACTGATTGAATCTCCTTGCAGTCCAAGGGACTCTCAAGAGTCTTCCCCAACACCACAGTTCAAAAGCATCAATTCTTTTGTGCTCAGCTTTCTTTATACTCCAACTCTCACATCCATACATGACTACTGGAAAAGCCGTTGCTTTGACTAGATGGACCTTTGTTGGCAAAGTAATGTCTCTGCTTTTTAATATGCTGTCTAGGTTGGTCATAACTTTTCTTCCAAGGAGCAAGTGTCTTTTAATTTCATGGCTGAAGTCACCATCTGCAGTGATCTTGGAGCCCAAAAAAATAAAGTCTGCCATTGTTTCCCCATCTATTTGCCATGAAGTGATGGGACCAGATGCCGTGATCTGAGTTTTCTGAATGTTGAATTTTAAGCCAACTCTTTTCACTCTCCTCTTTCACTTTCATCAAGAGGCTCTTAGTTCTTCTTCGCTTTCTGCCACAAGGGTGGTGTCATCTGCATATCTGAGGTTATTGATATTTCTCCCAGCAGTCTTGATTCCAGCTTTAGCTTCATCCAGTCCAGTATTTCTCATGATGTACTCTGCATATAAGTTAAATAAGCACAGTGACAATATACACAGCCTTGACGTACTCCTTTCCCGATTTGGAACCAGTCTGTTGTCCATGTCCAGTTCTAACTATTGCTTCTTTACCTGCATATAGATTTCTCAGGAGGCAGGTCAGGTGGTCTGGTATTCCTATCTCTTGAAGAATTTTCCACAGTTTATTGTGATCCACACAGTCAAAGGCTGTGGCATAGTCAATGAAGCAGAAGTAGATGTTTTTCTGGAACTTTCTTGCTTTTTGATGATCCAGTGGATCATCCAATGGATGTTGGCAATTTGATCTCTGGTTCCTCTGCCTTTTCTAAACCCAGCTTGAACATCTGGAAGTTCATGGTTCATGTACTGTTGAAGCCCAGCTTGGAGAATTTTGAGCATTACTTTGCTGGCGTGTGAGATGAGTGCAATTGTGTGGTGGTTTGAACATTCTTTGGCATTGCCTTCCTTTGGGATTGGAATGAAAACTGACCTTTTCCAGTCCTATGGCCACTGCTGAGTTTTCCAAATTTGCTGGCATATTGAATGCAGCACTTTCACAGCGTCATCTTCCAGGATTTGAAATAGCTCAACTGGAATTCCATCACCTCCACTAGCTTTGTTTGTAGTGATGCTTTAAGGCCCACCTGACTTTGCATTCCAGTATGTCTGGCTCTAGGTGGGTGATCACACCATCGTGGTTATCTGGGTCATGAAGATCTTTTTTGTATAGTTCTTCTGTGTATTCTTGCCACCTCTTCTTAATATCTTCTGCTTCTGTTAGGTCAATGCCATTTCTGTCCTTTATTGAGCCCATCTTTGCATGAAATGTTCCCTTGGTATCTCTAATTTTCTTGAAGAGATCTCTAATCTTTCCCATTCTATTGTTTTCCTCTGTTTCTTTGCATTGATCACTGAGGAAGGCTTTCTTATCTCTCCTTGCTATTCTTTGGAATTCTGCATTCAGGTGGGTATATCTTTCCTTTTCTCCTTTGCTTTTCACATCTTTTCTTTTCTCAGCTATTTGTAAGGCCTCTTCAGACAACCATTTTTCATTTTGCATTTCTTTTTCTTGGGGATGGTTTTGATCACAGCCTCTGAGCTATGAACCTCCGTCCATAGTTCTTCAGGCACTGTCTATCAGATCTAATCCCATGATTCTATTTGTCACGTTCACTCAATAATCATTAGAGATTTGATTTAGGTCATACCTGAATGGTCTAGTGGTTTTCCCTACTTTCTTCAATTTCAGTCTGAATTTGGCAATAAGGAGTTTGTGATATGAGCCACAGTCAGCTCCTGGTCTTGTTTTTACTGACTATATAGAGCTTCTCCATCTTTGGCTGCAAAGAATATAATCAATCTGATTTCAGTGTTGACCATCTGATGATGTCCATGTGTAGAGTCTTCTCTTGTGTTGTTGGAAGAGGATGTTTGCTGAGACCAGTGAGTTCTCTTGGCAAAACTCTTAGTCCTTGACCTGCTTCATTTTGTACTCCAAGGCCAAATTTGCCTGTTATTCCAGTTATCTCTTAACTTCCTACTTCTGCATTCCAGTCCCATATTAATGAAAAGGACATCTTTTTTTGGTATTAGTTCTAGAAGGTCTTATAGGTCTTCACAGAACTGTTCAACTTTAGCTTCTTCAGCATTACTGCTCAGGGCATAGACTTGGATTACTGTGATATTGAATGGTTTGCCTTGGATACAAACAGACCATTTTGTCCTTTTTGAGATTGCATCCAAGTACTGCATTTCAGACTCTTTTTGTTGACTATGATGGCTGTTGAAATTAACAAACTAAAATGGACTGGTTGGGTGAATTTAACTCAGATGACCATTATATCTACTACTGTGGGAAAGTTATTTCTTAATTGGCCACATTTTTTTCCCATTCACCTACTTAACCCCTCATTATCCAATATGAGAGCCTGAATAATATTCTGAGATTTAGGTGTCATTATATGAGAACCATTTTCTTAAAAGTCACTCTTAAACTTTGATATTCACTTTCTGAACCCATTTGAGAAGTAAAAGATTGCTCTAGACCAGCCACAGTAAAAAGCTGTGCCAAATTGTCCTTTATGAATTTTACTTCTGTTGTCAGACCAACCTCAATAATTGAATTACATCATAAAGTTCATTGGAAAACAACTTTTCAGTTTTATATACTTGATTTATTTTAAATAAAATAATCTTAAAGGACTGTTAAAATATTAAGGAAACAGGTGGAAGATGGGAAACTGGTTTCTCTATTGTAAACAAATTCCACTTTATATCTTGTAAACCTCTTTGGATTTCCCCATCTGATCCCCTGCCTGTTATAGGCACTAAATAAATATTAGAAAACAGTACCTTCAAAACATGTAGTCTTTGCCTTTCCTTGTTTGCCATGGCTCTCTTCTAGAAAAAAAAAGAAAGCACAGTGTATTCGGGGTCATTGACAGCACAGACTTGTCAGCACTATCCACTTTTAAAGTTTCATTTTGGAAAATTACCCTTCGCTTAAGGGACTCGTCAGGGTAGCAGCTCCATTAAAGCTATGATTTTTATCTAAAGTGGTAAGATATATGTGAACACATAAGAGCTATACCTTGTTATTCAGATGCCTCCTCTAATGCTGTCCTCTGACTCAGCTGCTTTAATTTAATGTTACTGTAGTTGCCCTGAAAGCAAGAATGCTCATCCCAAAAGAAAGCTTGATAGCTTCTCTGTTGCAGCAATAACCACACAACTCCATTGTTTGTTTTATTTTTTCTCAATGTAGAAAATGATCTCTTATGTTAATGTCTATCCCATTTTCCTCCAGTTTTAAATGATGTATTATAGTCATCTTATGATCAGCAAGGAGTGTAATTTGAGAAGCCAGTTCTATTGGCAAATGTCAGAAGAACAGCAACAAAAAAAGCCACCCGTATGGATTTTTTTGTTTCCTTCATTCTTTCTTTGCCAAAAATCTTAATTAGGTTTGCACGAGGGGAATTTTAGAAATTTTGTTCTCCTTCTATAACCTGTGAAATGAAAGCAAAATAGATTAAAGCCAGGGAAAAGATGAACTTAACAAGAGTGTTATTTCTTTTCCTTTTAAACACATTAATACATTTTGTAGTTTTTTAAAATATGAGACTTTGTATTTTCATTTGATTATCCTTATGATTAATAACTATACACAGAAAAGAATGTTTTTTATTTTTTTAATTTATTTTAATTGGAGGCTAGTTACTTTACAGTGTTGTGGTGGTTTTTGCCATACATTGACATGAATCAGCCATGGGTGTACATGTGTCCCCCATCGTGAACCCCCCCACCTCCCTCCCCATCCCATCCCTCAGGGTGTCCCAGCGCACCGGCTTTGAGTGCTCTGTTTCATGCATCGAACTTGGACTGGTCATGTATTTCACATATGGTAACATACATACATGTTTCAATACTATTCTCTCAAGTCATCCCACCCTCACCTTCTCCCACAGAGTCCAAAAGTCTGTTCTTTACATCTGTGTCTCTTTTGCTATCTTGCATCTAAGGTCATTGTTACCATCTTTCTAAATTCCATATATATGCTTTAATATACTATATTGGTGTTTTTCTTTCTGACTTACTTCACTTTGTGTAATAGGCTCCAGTTTCATCCACCTCTTTAGAACTGACTCAAATGCATTCTTTTTTATAGCTGAGTAATATTCCTGTGTTGTATATGTACCACAACTTTCCTATCCATTCGTCTGCCGATGGACATCTAGGTTGCTTCCATGCCATACGACCCAGCAATCCCACTGCTGGGCATACACACTGAGGAAACCAGAACTGAAAGAGAATGTTTTTTAAAAGTCCCTGTCATATTTGTGAATCTCTTTCTCTAACTACCCAAGCCGTGTTTTTTTCTTACAGGATCGTGCAGGGAAAGACAAGAAATGCCTGTGAACCCTGTGGAAGGAGAGTGTGAGTGCACCAGGCCAGGGGGACGTGTCATCACGCCAGCCTCCAGGAAGCTTAAAACTCAGCTCAGAAAACATACTGTGGCCAGCAGTATTTTTTTAATGCCACACACATAGACTTATCAGAATGGCATTATCACAGTATTGATGATGTTTCAGATATATTGTAAAGCCTGTATTCCAGCTCTTAAATAAAATATAAGCATGTTAAACACCTTATTTAGATACTGATAGTAACACTGGTGTATGGTGGCTGAAAGAGTGAAACATGAAAACAGTGACCTTAAGTGCTTTTTTTTAAGCCTGATGGTACTAGTTAACTCTTTTAAGACAGCTGTATTGATAATTATATTTTCAGTATTGTGTTTCTGCACCTGTTAAATTATTTTTGTTGACATTTGTGTTAATACATAATTAGTAGGCATTCTGCTTCTTTAATGTTCATCTGGGAATGGAGTTTACATCTATTTGCATAATTGCCATAGCACTGAACTGAAATTATTTTACAACAATGTGGAATTCTTGAGATAGAAAGTTTATGTATAATGTATCCAAAAAGCAGTGTTTCCCATTGCTGTGAGAGTTGCTAATTATACAGATATTACCTCATATATATACACACTGGTGTCACAGTTTCTCTGAGGTGTTTCTATTTTCTGAAAGCTACATATTAAATACTATTTTCCATTCATATATTCATTTAGTTTCCTTTAGGAGAGGATGATTGTTATATTAATGTGATTTAGGTTGCTCCAGTGTTTAGACTTGAAAGCTATCTTCCTTGTTTCTTAAAGACCTAGATATAAAAGAAAATGAAAAATAATTACTGGACTCTTTACTTCCCTGATGTTTGTTTTATCCTTTGTTATGATCATTTTAGCACCAACTTCATGCATAATTAGTTTTTTTCATTGTAACGTGGCAAGTACATAAGAAATGAGCAAGTACATAAGAATTTTATTTCAGATAAAAGGAGTTACTGCTAGAAAACAGACATGTAGGAGACATTTAACAAAGTAAGAAATGGGAGTTAGGCCATATGGGCTGACAGAACCATAAATAACAAGGCAAGGGAATGCTGACAGAGGAGAGAACTGAACAAGTAGCAACTTAAAAATATCAAAGTGCCAGCCTACCAGAGTGAGATATAGATTGTGTGTATTTATGATCTTGGCCTAGTCAACAAATCAAGTCTAATGACAGAATAACATACAGAAAAATAGAAATTACACAGCTTTAGAACTGACAGAACCAAATAATAATCCTATTCTCACCACTAATTTAGCCATCGGATTTTGCACAGATAAATCAAACTTGCTAGATTTCCATTTCCTTATCTCTGAAATGGGAATCATAACATTTAGATCGGGATTAATATATAAACTGAGATAACACAGTGATTCTCAAAAGTTGTGCAGACTGTACAGGTGCTCTTTGAAGGGCATAAGGATTTGAAAGATTCCCAGAAAGCACTTTATTCAAGTAGTCTTGGTCCTCATCTCAATTGTACAGGTCTGCAAACAGTCCTCAAAAGTGTATGCAGTTTTCCCAAGTTAACATGAGTAGTTAGATCCAGGGCTAGGATTTGAGTCTAGAATTTAGGTGTCCTGGTTCCCGAGATACTATTCCAGTTTTTATACACAAATTAGCTATAATTTGCTAAATAAAATACTGCCATGTACTAACCAAGGATTGGACCATGGAGTCTGGCTCTCGAGTGTGTCTGTTTTACACCACGCTGAAGGCCTCTTGAGCTGTGCTTGTTAATTCTTTTGACTCTCCTTGTCAGTGAGGGTGTTTAGCAAATCCTATTATTATAAATAAACACAGACCTAGTCGAATTGCAAACTAAGTTCCTCCTGTCAGTGATGACTTCCTTATATCTTAGGCTGTATTATAGGTTCAAACAGAAGGGTTACACTTGCCCTTTTCTATCAGTTAAGAGTTTTGTCAGATTCCCTCCCTCCCTGCAAATATACCTTGAAGTCTCAGGTTATAGAAAGTCACACTTAAGAAGCTCTAGCTGAGGGGCTTCCCTGGTGGTCCAGTGGTTCAGACTCTGCACTTCCAGTGCCAAGAGCATGGGTTCGAGCCCTGACTGGGGAACTAATTCCCGCATGCCACTCAGTGTGGCCAGAAAAATAAAATCGTAGCTGAGCATCTAGAATGTGGCTTTAGTCATCTTCATTTGTTGTCTGACTCTATATTGGGCCCCTGCACTGGTAACTAGATTAAGTCTTGATGCCACCAACCTGCCTGGATCTGTAAATTCTCATGCTGCAGTCCCGGTGGGGCTCTGCCGAGAGCCTTGCCTCCTCAGACCACACAGTTCCAGCCTCCTGGATGCACCTGCTCCCGTTACCCTGCTCCACTTCTGTGGCTTGGCCTGGTTCTGCATTCCCATCCGGTTCATTGCCTTCTCTGTCTGTCCCGTCTACGTACCACCAGAGCTGAACGGCCATGCCTGCAACCAACATGTGTTACACCATGTGTTTGAGGACCCATGATGCAATGTGTAAATACAGTGGGCTTTTTATGCCTTGCTTATGTCTAGAATGAGTTATCTGAAGTCCATGAAGCCCTTTTGAATTTCTTTTATTCTTCAGCCTACCCTTCCTAGAGTTCTTGACCCCCACTAATGAGAATTCAATTTTGTTTTTGTTTTAGCATTTCTTAAATCAGTTAACTGGGGCTTCCCAAGCGGCCCAGTGGTAAAGAATCTGCCCGTGATGCAGGAGACATGGGCCGGGAAGATCCCCTGAAGAAGGAAATGGCAACCCACCCCAGTATTCTTGCCTGGAAAATCCCATGGACAGAGGAGCCTGGCAGGCTACAGTCCAAGGGATCACAGAAGAGTCGCACACGACCTAGTGACTAAATAATAACAACTTACTAAGTGCATTTTATTATTTCATAGTTCAGCTCTGGTGGTATGTAGATGGGAGGGACCGCCCATCTCTTTTCTACTCAAAGAGTCTCATCATGCCTGCCATTTACATTTGGATCATGATTTTAAATTACATCCTCTACTTTCTCTGCAGTCCAGCCTTTTATATTTAACTTAACTGTTATTAGTCCATCAGCAGCATGCAGTGTGCCCTCACAATATCTGTGCATTTTACACAGGAAGAATTTACAAGGGAAGTAGACTTCTGGTCTCTCCTTTTTTATCTTTACTGTGACTTTCACCACAAGGAGGACGAAGCACACAAAACACAAGAGCTTTCAGTTACCCCTTGTGTACACACACACACGCAACGTAAGAGCTTGACTTCTGATTGTGACAAAATTGGGAAAGACTAAAGTTCCTACATCACTTCATGGGAAATAGATGGGGAAACTGGAAGCAGTGTCAGACTTTATATTTTGGGGCTCCAGAATCACTGAAGATGGTGATTGCAGCCATGAAATTAAAAGACGATTACTCCTTGGAAGGAAAGTTATGACCAACCTAGATAGCATGTTAAAAAGCAGAGATAAAAAAATAAAAAAAAAAAAAAAAAAAAAAAAAAAAAAAAGCAGAGATATTACTTTGCCAACAAAGGTCCGTCTAGTCAAGGCTATGGTTTTTCCAGTGGTCATGTATGGATGTGAGAGTTGGACTGTGAAGAAAGCTGAGCGCCAAAAAACTGATGCTTTTGAACTGTGGTGTTGGAGAAGACTCTTGAGAGTGCCTGGGACTGCAAGGAGATCCAACCAGTCCATCCTAAAGGAGATCAGTCCTGGGTGTTCATTGGAAGGACTGATGCTGAAGCTGAAACTCCAATACTTTGGCCACCTGATGTGAAGAGTTGACTCATTGGAAAAGCCCCTGATGCTGGGAGGGATTGGGGGCAGGAGGAGAAGGGGACGACAGAGGATGAGATGGCTTGAATGGCATCACCGACTCGATGGACAAGTTTGAGTAAACTCCGGGAGTTGGTGATGGACAGGGAGGCCTGGTGTGCTATGATTCATGGGGTCACAAAGAGTCGGACATGACTGAGCAACTGAACTGAACTGAACTGAACTGAAAGTTCCTACAGGGTTTTTTGTTCTTCGTGGTCACCGGTTTTCTAAATTTGAGCAAAGAACATATTTGAAGTTTTGGCTTTGCTCCCTAAGCCAGATGCCTTCCTGGTCAACCAGGTTTCTCCATACTGTATTATCACTCCTTCAGAAATCTTTGTTCCTCCTGAAGCAACACCCATGGTAAAGAATTTAATTCTCATTCTCAGTGCACTGATGACTTCCTGCCACATCTCAGCCAAGGGCTTCCTGAAATAACACTCTACAAGGATTTACTTCCTGAAAGGTTTTTTTTTTTTTTTTTCCTCTTGAAACAAAACTGACACACAACATAGAAAACAGAGAAAAACACAGTTCGGTTAATGCTCTTACATACAAATATTTACAAAAATTAAATCATACCATACATACTGTTTTGTGACCTGCTTTTATTCCTCCACATCAATACATATTCTTCTACAGCAGGACCTCCAATAGGATGTATAAACATCACCCATCACCTGATGGGTCAGGGTTTTTTCAAGTTACATACAGTCGTACCCATATGCCCCGTTCACTACTAACCACCATTGAGAATTACCCACCCAAGCAACAGGACTGTGCCATAACCACCTGTTATGTGAGGACAGAAAAAGGAGATGAAAGCCACTGTCCTGCGACAACAAGCATGTGATTCATCCTCTGTTGTTGGACATTTAATGAGAAATTTTATAGGCAGAAAATGCTCTACAAGCAGACAAGCATAATTAGTATATGCATAAATCACCTGAAATCAAATCCCACTTTGACTCCTAGTTTCTTCATTTTTAAAGTGAAAGACTACCTCACCACCTGGGGTGGCTCAGGGTAAGAATCTGCCTGCGATGAAGGAGACCACCTCCAATCCAGGAGACACAGGCTGTATTCCTGGGTTGGGGAAAGATTCTGGAGTAGAAAATGGCAAGCTACCCCAGTATTCTTGCCTGGGAAATCCCACGGACAGAGGAGTCTGGCGGGCTACAGTCCATGGAGTCACAGAGTCAGACAGGACTGAGCAACTAAACCACCACCAAGACTCCACCTCAGGGACTTAGAGGATTAGATGAAGTAAAACAACTTTTTCTGGAAGAAAGCGACTCAATATTATACAAAAACTGGTACCCAATGGAACATTGCCTTCGTGAAGAAAAGAAGAAGAGAGAAGGAAGAGAGGAAAAGAAAGAAAGATAGGGGAAAAGAGAGGAAGAAAAGGGAGGGAGAGAGAGAATGGGATGGAAGGAAGGAGAGAATGGGAAGGAAGGAGAGAAAGGAAGAAAGAAAAGGATAATCCGAAAGGAGAATTTATACATGTGCTTTAAAAGTGAACCCCCTAGTTCTACACAAGGAAAATGCACCATAAGGCAGTTTCTGAGAACTTTTTCCTGACAACTCTGGGTTATCATTCCACTAACACCTCTCCTCCTGCCCCAGGCAAAGCCCAGCATCTGATTTGCCTAGAAATGAATAAATATTTATTTGGATTTAATTCTATTTCTAATGTATCAGATTCTCTTCAGATAATTCTTCCCATTCCTTGTCTTTAGAGTATATCCTATTGTTTTAAGATTACCATAAAATTAATTACAATTTTGACCAACTGTCTTAAAATAATACATCCCTGTTCCAGACCAGTGACATATTTCCCTTCAATTTCCATTGGCAGAGTTGATCTTGTGGAAGGGCCTGGGTCTGGGATGTTTTAGTAGCCACTTGAACCTTTATTGCCACTTCTTATTTTTCCTTTCCCGATAATTAAAATATATATACACACCTGTGCAGGTGTGATATTTCTAACTCTTTGATAAATAAGAGAAAGGCAGTGGTAGGGCCAGATCTACAGTTGGTGGGGCATGGGGTTGCCCAGAGCAGATAAAATTTGTGGAAATCTCTGTAAGAAAAACAATATAAAATTACCAAAGCAAAATTAGGTTTGAACATGAGAATTTCTTCAGAATAAGAACAAAAATGACAACAAATTGCTAGAGCCTTGGAGACCCAGCTCCATTTCTACTAAGATCTCCCTGGGCAATTTATCAGGAATGCTTCCTGGCTGCACTCGACCACTCCAGTATTCCAAGAGTAACTGTGTCAGGTGAGAGGCCCAAAGCTTAAACTTCATTAACTCACACAAATCTACCTCTAGGTGGTCAAGTGGCTAAGACTTCATGTTCCCAATACAAGGGACTTGGGTTCAATCCCTAGTAAGGGAACTAGATAGATCCCACATGCCACAAATAAGAGTTTGCATGCCACAGATAAACAACAACAACAACAAAATTTCACATGCCACAACTAAGATCTGGTGCAGCCAAATAAGTAAATATTAAAATAAGCAAATCTGCCTCTAGGCGAGAAATGAGAGGGAAAAGTTAATGTAATCAACTTTTTCAAAATTTAGTGGAACAGGCGTCACAATCGCTGCTTTACTTCATAATACGTATATTAGTTTCCCAGGGCTGCTGCAATACATTATCACAAATGTTGCTCATAACAAGTGTATTCTGTTAAGATTCTGGGGATTAGAAGTCTGCAATGAGTGTTCAGTTCAGTCGCTCAGTCGTGTCCGACTCTTTGCAACCCCATGGACTGCATGCAGCACGCCAGGCCTCCCCGTCCATCACCAACTCCTGGAGTCTACTCAAACTCATGTCCATCGAGTCGGTGATGCCATCCAACCATCTCATCCTCTGTTGTCCCCTCCTCCTGCCTCCAATCTTTCCCAGCATCAGGGTCTTTTCCAATGAGTCAGTTCTTCGCATCAGATGGTCAAAGTATTGGAGTATCAGCTTCAACATCAGTCCTTCCAATGAATATTCAAGACTGATTTCCTTTAGGATGCACTGGTTGGATATCCTTGCAGTCCAAGGGACTCTCAAGAGTCTTTTCCAACACCACAGTTCAAAAGCATCAATTCTTAAGCGCTCAGCTTTCTTTATAGCCCAACTCTCACATCCATACATGACTTAGTGGAAAAACCATAGCCTTGACTAGACAGACCTTTGTTAGCAAAGTAATGTCTCTGCTTTTTAATATGCTGTCTAGGTTGGTCATAATTTTTCTTCCAAGTGTGAGGGAGCTAAAATCCAAGTGTTAGCAGGGCGGGTTCCTTCTGGAAGCTCTAGTGGATGATCTGTTTCCCACCTTTTTGAGCTCTGCACTTGTCTGGCCCCATTCTATCCTCAGATTCAGTTACAGCCAATGGAGTCCTTCTTATGTCACGTTGTACTCTATTGGTCTTCTGCTTCCCTCTTTTACATTTAAGGACTCTTGTGATTACATGGTGTCCTACCCAGAGAAGCCAGGATAATCTTGATCTTAAAGGCAATTGATTTGCTTACCATCTGCTTTTGATTTAATTCCACCTGCTACCTTAATTCCTCTTTGCCACATAATTTAACACACTTAACAGTTTCTGAGGATTAGAATATGGTCCTCTTTAGGGGAGAGGGGTGTTATATTTCTATCTGAGCTCCCCTGGTGGCTCAAATGATAAACAATCTGCCTAAAATGCAGGAGACCTGGGTTCGACCCCGAGTCAGGAAAAACCCGTGGAGAAGAGAATACCCGCTCCAATATTCTTGCCTGGAGAATTCCATGGACGGAGGAGCCTGGCAGCCTACAGTCCATGAGGTTGCAAGAGTCAGATGTGACTGAGTGGCTAACACTTTCACTTCACTTTATTGTGCTAGCTACCACAGTGAGGAAACTATGTGAATGCCAAGTACTTTTGAAAGTGTGATTTGTAATCAGATTCCCATAACATTTTATTTGTTCTTAGTGTGGAGAATTTGGTGGGGTGTGTGGGGGGGGTGTGGAGCGTAGAGGGAATTTTATTTTTTTAATTGAAGTATTAGTTGATTTACAATGTGTAAATCAATGTGTAGTTTCAGGTATATAGCAAAGTGACTCAGTTATACATACATATTTTTCAGATTCTTTTCCCTTATAAGATTATTATAAAATACTGTGCATAGTTCCCGGGAGAATTTGTACTTTTAATTAGACTATCTATGAGGCAATCCAAAGTGCAGTTGTACATTTCAAAACTGAAACAGAGTGGGACCCAAGCTCACCATGCCCAGAGCCTGCTGCCTTTGGTTTTCCCTAATGAAGGCAGTTGCAAAATTCTGTCAACACTAGAAGATATCAGATGCAGGATTTTATCTAAAGAAAACAGAATTTCAAAAAGATAGCTGATTGAACACTCACTTTTACTCTCTCCTAAACTGCATTAAAACTAAAGAAAGTTTTTAAAAGCATAAACCTATAAGAATAAAATGAGTATGAGAAGGAACAGCACCAATGTTCTAGGAGCTGCAGAGCAGATGAATAAGGGGTACTGACTTGGTAGAATTGAAAAAGAATGAATTCTACTTTCAGGGGAGGGAGGAGGTGGGGGGGAAGGGGCAAGTCAAGAAAAGGGCCAAATAACAGAAGCTCTGGGAGTGACGACACCAGCTACTCCGGGAGAAGGAGGGCAGGCATAGGCTGAAACGAGGAGGGTTAGTTGAAAGCTGTCTGAAAAGCACTTAGATCCCTAGATTCACCAGTCTTCCCGCGGCGCTGGGTGATGGCCCCCCTCACCCCAACAGAGATGATTTGTCTCTCTGAAGAGGCTAAAGCAGAAAATCTTTTTCCAAAAGAGAAAACACATGAGTTAAGTAAATGACACATCATACTAATTGCAGAACTTCTTCCTCAACCCACCATGACAGCAGCCAGTCCCTCACTTCCAGGCAGAAGACCAAACAAGTCTTTTTCTAGGTGGGGATCTCTCGGGCCCTGGAGGAAAGACCTTATGAAGCAGCCATGAGAGTTGACATCAGGCATTCCCAGTCAACTCTCCCTGCAGGACACCTCATCCTCTCGCTCAGAGATTCTGGGCAGCTCTTGAGGCCCCTACTTGTAAATACAAGGAGGCAATCAAATCTGAGGAGACCTAAGAAAAGCCTCTGATATGAAAAAATGGAAACCAAAAAAACAAGCTGGGAAAAAAAAAGTGATGAAAATACAAAATATGCAGGAGGAAGAAAAGTACAGTAAAAATAATAACAACTCAATGTCTTCAGAGAAACTGGATTCTTATTTCAATACACCCATGAGATCAGAACTAGAAGCTATAAAAAAAAAGATCTTTTTTGCAGAAAATAAAAATGAACCCTTTTAGGAAGAAACAGAGGAAAGTCCATCATATTATCATATCCCTAGCATACTGTCTAAAAAAAGACCTACCCAAATGACCTGAGTTAAAAGAGAAGATTCTACAAGTTTTAAGTGAGAAAACCAACACACAAAGGTGAAGGGAATCCAAACTTCTCAAAAGGAAATCTGGAAGGTAGAAGATGATAGAGCAAAGCTTTCGAAAGTCTGAGAGAAAAACATTTCTAACCCAGAATTCTATACTCAATCAAGTTATAAATCAAGTATGAAGGAAGAATAAAAACATTTTCAGGTTCTTACATTCTCAAAAAATTTACCTCCCACACACTCCTCCTCGGGGAACTGAGGCTAGAGGATGTGCTCCACCTAAGTGATGAGCGAACTGAAAAGGAGGAAGCCAGGAATCAGGAAAACAGAGATCAGCTCAGCGAGAGACAGAGGGCAGGAGGGTGGTGAAGTGAGATTCTTAGCTAGGAGGCAGCTCATATGACTCTGGAAGAGGTTTTTTCAGGAAGATGTTGTTAATCAAATTTCTAATGTGAATGAACACACTGGATATAAGGAACATACGGAAAGGAGACTTTGATTATGCTGGAGGAGTGTTTGAGGTTAAATGGTGATGTTCCGGTGGTCATGGAAAACTAGGCAAATAACACAAGAGGAGGAAACCAAAAATTACCCAAGAAAATAAAAACTCAAAGCACGGGGCTTCCCTGGTGGTCCAGTGGTTAGGAATCTGCCTGCCAGTGCGGGGAACATAGATTCAATCGCTGATCTGGAAAGATCCCACATGCTCAGGAGCAATGAAGCCCATGCGCCACAACTACTGAACCCATGCGCCACAGCTTTGGAAGCCTACACACGCTAGAGCCTGTGCTCCACAACAAGAGAAGTCACGGCAATAAGAAGCCCACACACCGCAGCTAGGGAATAGCCCCTGCTCACTGCAGCTAGAGAAAGCCCATGCACAACAATGATGACCTAGCACAGTCAAAGATAAATAAATAAATCTTTATAAAAAACAAACCAAAAAACTCAAAGGAACACATCCAAAAAAAGTCCAGGAAATAAAAAGCAATAGAAGCTTGCCATATAGTTCATTCTGAATAGAAAACAGAATTATAATAATGTGAATCCGCATTCTTTGGGTTGGATTTGGAGCCTTTTCACTCCAAACGCCACCAACAGCACATATTAGCTGTGTAGCATTAGCCAAATCATTTAACCATGGTGAGCTTCAGTTTCCTCTTTCTTAAGTATGAGTGATTGGGTTTTTTTTCAGGTAAGTTAGATATCGCATGTGGTAAGTGCTGGTGCTTAGTTGTTACCACTAGTGCTGCCTGAGAAGTACCCTTGTAGAACTAGTCAATTCCTGAAATCATAACACTGATTAAAAAAAGAAAACAATATTGCTAACTTAGGAATCTATTTCACTCCTCTAGAAGTACTGTTGAGATGAAGACGATGTTTGTAATGCATTATGAGCTCTTTGAAAGAAAGCCTTGTTTAGATTTGTTTATATTGGTCTTCCGCCCATATTAGCATCTCCATTTGTTCCTAGTGTAATTAGATTAACACTATATCAGCATATGACTTTGCCTTTTCCAGAACTCTAATTAAGATTTTAAAGAAGATGTATACCAGTGGGAATCTCTCATTCACCCTCTGTTAAACACCTTTCCTATTTGATTATGATTTCACTTACTAATTCGTTCTGGCTTTTGTCTTGCAAACAATTTTTGATTTTTATTACATGAATGAGGTTTGAACTGATCCAGCAAATGGTTTACAAGGTCCAGGTGTCAGATGAATTGGCAAACGAAATAGAAGACAGCCATTGAGTAGAAAATTGTGACCAAGGTTACCTCTGCTGATCTATTAAAAGGACTGTGCTATGAATTTTTCCCCAATTTAAGTATTTTTTTAGGCACCAAATCTACACTGAGTATTATCATAATAGTAACAGCCAACACTGGATGAGTACTCAATGTTTGCTGCGTTTTCATTACTTTACTCACTACTCATTTGATTATAGCAGAAATCCTATGACGCTAATACTTTTATTATCCCCAATTTGCAAGCAAGAAAAATAAGTCTTGGAGAGGTTAAATATGTCTCCTGAGTTTCCCAAGGAATGGCACAGCAGGGTCTCAAACCCAAATCCCTTCCCTGAAATCCAGCATGAGCACCATGGAGGGGACCACAAAACCAAAGCAGAAAGAGAAAGGAATGAACTACCAAGGTCCAGAAAGTTCTCTTGAGTTTAATCATCACAACAATACCATGAAAGATAACTACTTCCTTAAACCTGTGAGACAGGTTAGGAAACTTTCCCAGGGTCACAGATAAGCTTCTGCCCTCAAGAAACCTATTTCTACTGGGAGTTAACACGCACAAAGAGAAGGAACTGGCTCAACTACAAAGTGAAGTGAAATCGCTCAGTCGTGTCCGACTCTTTGCGACCCCATGGACAGTAGCTTGCACCAGGCTCCTCCATCCATGGGATTTTCTAGGCAAGAGTACTGGAGTGGGTTGCCATTTCCTTCTCCATACAGATGATGTCAAATGTGTGGTAGAAAAAATATATATAATAAGATCTCCAAAGAAGGAGCATTCAATCCAAGGGAGAGGCTAGGAGACTTCCTAGAGGAAGTTGATGAGCAAAAGCTTGATGTGTCCATTTCTGATAGACAGAGAGAAGGGGAGAACAGCATCGTTTTTTTCTGCACTTGCAATTTTCCTCTTTTTGTAAATGTTCACTATTTTTCATGATATTGGCTTTGATGACAAAAACTCATTTCCAGATTCCTCCCTTTTTATAGGAATTTCAAAGCAGAGACAAATGCCTAAGCTTAGAAAATGATAAGCATGAGTGGAATACATTCAAAAATTAAAAAATAAAATAAAAAGCATGATTGGAAGAGCAGAATATGGAAACTCAAGAGAAGAGAGGATGTTCTCTTAAGGTTAGAATAAAGGGAGGGAAAGGATACATGCTGAGAAATGAAGGGAGGGAAGAAAAACAAAATTCAGAGTATGGGGGGAAAAGTGCAATTCCCTGAGGGAAGTCTATCTTGAGACAAGAATTGGATTCAAAGCCTTTGTGGCCCAGACCGTTGACCTCCATGCTGTTGGAGAGATTTTCATAAATAATAAAGTGCTGCCACTTTAAAACAAAACAAAACAAAACAAAAAAAACAGCATTTCAGTGATGTAGGGGAGAAGAAAGCTTTCTCTCAGCCAAGATGTGTGCATTTCCTCCAGATAAATGGCACGTTGTCTCAATCTAGGAAAGTATTGCCACTGCTTAGCATTTGGGATGAAGTCAACAGCAACGTTCAGCAAATATGGGTTCCATCTACTGGAAAATAATTGCCTTTACATCTTGTGACATCTTCCACGGACTCTGCAATGAAAATCAATTATAATCCCTTTTGGTGGGAGAAACTAAATTAGAAAGAGAAGTGATTAGAAACAGAAGGCAGCTTGACGCTTGTGATGCCAGATTTGCTCAACGTGTGATTCAAAAGCCGTGGATAAGTTTTTCTGGCCATTCTCCCAATTAACAACCTTTAGCTTACTTAAAAGCCAAAATCCATGACTCAAAAGAGCGTGCTAGGAAGAAATTTTTGACAGATAAAATTAGCAATTCCTGGCAACATCAAATAGCATATACATACACTCATGTACCTTTTTTTGAAATGAAGCTCAAAATATACCAAGATCTAACTCAAATTGCTCCCCAAGGCTCCAAAACTCAGTTATAAGAGTTAACATTTATCACGTGTTCACTATGTGCCAGGCAGTGCATTTAATTCTCACACTAACATAATGAATTAGGCACTATTCTCACATAACCTTATTTTTTAAACTATGAGACACAATCAAGGGGAAGCTACACAACTGTCCAACATCACAAAGGTAGAAAACAACAGAGCTCTGGCTGAAACTCAATCTGACTTCACTACACTCTGGATAAAGTCCTTACCTTCAAAAGAGTTTAGAGTCTAATAGTGAATTCAGACAAGTACCCTTCAGTGTGGTAAGACTGCTTAAGACCAGTGTAGGGAGATCATCTAACCTTGCTTTTGGCTCCTGGGGAAGGATTCATGAAAGGAACAACAAAACCAAGGCAGAAGCTAGGAATGGCCAAAGTGGGAAGGAATTCCAAGTAGAGAAAGAAGCCGATCTCCAAGCTCAGAGATAAAAGAGAGATCAGTATCTTAGGTGTATAAGAGGAGAGGGCTAATGGCAATGAAGAGTTATTTTGGAAGATTTTAGCTAAGGATAGGTTTAACTGGATTTGCCTTTCTAGAACTGTTTTTGACTGGTTTGGAGAATGACTTTTGAGAAGAGCAAGAAGAAAAGGAGGGAGATCTGATAGGAGGCTATTGACTTAGGGGTAATCTATTCATCAAGGTGGAAGACCCTGAAAGAGGCACAGGTTCAACAATGGGGCTGAAAGAAGATAATAAATTCCATTTGAATTGTATGGAAGTTCTTGTGCAACGTATGGATACAAAGGGGGATCATTTTTTTACTTTAAAAAAGGATAACTCATATAAGCCATTTTAATCACTTAGTTTTCCTAATATATTTTAAAAAGCTTGACTCACAAAATTTTGATTATATGGTCTTTCTGATAGAATTTTTTTTTTTGCATCTAGTAATCCACAACTATCAAGACAGATATATATACATATGTACAATTTTTCTTAACACTAGGAAATTTCAAACATTATTATTATTATTATTTTGGCTGTACTGGATGGCTTGTGGGATTTTAGTTCCCTGTTCAGGGATGGTACTCATGGCCCCTGCAATGGAAGAATGGAGTGCTAACTACTGGACTGCAAGGGAATTCCCATATTATTTCTTTTCAAATAACTGAAAACTTAAAATATGGAACTAAAAAAATAAACTCAAATTGCACAAAACACTGCAAAATAAAAGTATTAGTTCATTGTGTATGTGTGCTTAGTCGCTCAAACTTACGTTAGTTTAATGGGCTTCCCAGATGGTGCTAGTGGTAAAGAACCCACCTGCCAGTGTAGGTAGATGTAAGAGACACAGGTTTGATCCCTGGGTTGGGAAGATCCCCTGGAGGAGGGCATGGGAATCCACTACAGTATTCTTGCCTGGAAAATCCCATGGACAGAGGAGCCTGTAAGGCTGCAGTCCATAGGTTCCCACAGAGTCGGACACAACTGAAGCAATTTAGCATACACGCATGCACATGTTAGCTTAATAATTACAGATGGCCACATATAGAAATATTACATATATATGTCTATATATGTAATATCTTTTTTAGGCATTAGTTCTAGAAGGTCTTGTAGGTCTTCATAGAACCATTTAATTTCAGCTTCTTCAGTATTAGCGGTTGGGGCATAGACTTGAATTACTGTGATATTGAATGGTTTGCCTTGGAAATGAACAGAAATCATTCTATTGTTTTTGAGACTGCACGCAAGTACTGCATTTCAAACTAAAACCAAGGAAAGATGTCGTTTTCATCATAGGGGACTGGAATGCAAAAGCAGGAAGTCAAGAGATACCTGGAGTAACAGGCAAGTTTGGCACTGGAGTAGAAAATGAAGCAGGGCAAAAGCTAACAGAGTTTTGCCAAGAGAATGCTCTGGTCACAGCAAACACCCTCTCCCAACAACAAAAGAGATGATGCTACACATGGACATCACCAGATGGTCAACACAGAAATCAGATTGATTATATTCTTTGAAGTCTATACAGTCAGATGCAGAAACTGTATATACCCAGCAAAAATAAGACTGAGCCACAGTCAGCTCATTAACTCCTTATTGCCAAATTCAGACTGAAATTGAAGAAAGTAGGGATAACCACTAGACCATTCAGCTATGACCTAAATCAAATCCCTTACGACTATACAGTGAAAGTGACAAATAGATTCAAGGGATTCTATCTGATAGAGTGCCTGAAGAACTCTGGATGGAGGTTTGTATCTCGGAGGCTGTGATCAAAAGCATCCCCAAGAAAAAGAACGCAAAATGGCAAAATGGTTGTCTGAGGAGGCCTTACAAAAAGCTGAGAAAAGGAGAAAGCAAAAGGCAAAGGAAAAAGGAAAAGATATATCCATCTGAATGCAGAGTTCCAAAGAATAGCAAGGAGACAAAAGAAAGGCTTCCTCAGTGATCAATGCAAAGAAGAGGAAAACAATAGAATGGGAAAGACTAGAGATCTCTTCAAGAAAATTAGAGATACCAAGGGAACATTTCATGCAAAGATGGACGCAATAAAGGACAGAAATGGCATTGACCTAACAGAAGCAGAAGATATTAAGAAGAGGTGGCAACAATACACAGAACTATACAAAAACAATCTTAATGACCCAGATAATCACAATGGTGTGATCACCCACCTAGACCCAGGCATCTTGGAGTGTGAAGTCAAGTGGGACTTCATGACAAACAAAGCTAGTGAAGATGATGGAATTCCAGCTGAGCTATTTCAAATCCTAAAAGATGATGCTCTTAAAGTGCAACACTCAATATGCCAGCAAATTTGGAAAACTCAGCAGTGGCCACAGGACTAGAAAATGTCAGTTTTCATTCCAATCCAAAGGAAGGGCAATGCCAGAGAATGTTCAAACTACTGCACAATTGCACTCATCTCACACAATAGCAAAGTAATGCTCAAAATTCTCCAAGCCAGGCTTCAACAGTACATGAACCAAGAACTTCCAGATATTCAAGCTGGTTTTAGAAAAGGCAGAGGAACCAGAGATCAAACTGCCAACATCCGCTGGATCATTGAAAAAGCAAGAGAGATCCAGAAAAACATCTGCTTTATTGACTATGCCAAAGCCTTTGACTGTGTGGATCACAGCAAACTGGGAAATTCTTCAAGAGATGGGAATACTAGACCACCTGACCTGCCTCCTGAGAAATCTGTATGCAGGTCAAGAAGCAACAGTTAGAACTGGACATGGAACAACAGACTGATTCCAAATTGGGGAAGGAGTACATCAAGGCTGTATATTGTCACCCTGCTTATTTAACTTATATGCAGAGTACATCATGCAAAATGCCAGGCTGGATGAAGCACAAGCTGGAATCAAGACTGCCAGGAGAAATATCAATAACCTCAGATATGCAGATGACACCACCCTTATGACAGAAAGAAAAGAAGAACTAAAGAGCCTCTTGATGAAAGTGAAAGAGGAGAGTGAAAAAAGCTGGGTTAAAACTCAACATTAAAAAAACGAAGATCATGACATCCAGTCCCATCACTTCATGGCAAAGATGGGGAAACAATGGGAACAGGGACAGACATTATTTCTTCAGCTCCAAGAGCACTGCAGATGGTGACTGCAGCCATGAAATTCAAAAGATGCTTGCTCCTTGGAAGGAAAGTTATGCCCAACCTAGACAGCATATTAAGAAGCAGAGACATTACTTTGCCGACAAAGGTCTGTCTAGTCAAAGCTATGGTTTTTCCAGTAGTCATGTATGGATTTGAGAGTTGAAACATAAAGAAATCTGAGTGCTGAAGAACTGATGCTTTTGAACTGTGGGGTTGGAGAAGACTCTTGAGAGTTCCTTGGACTACAAGGAGGTTAAATCAGTTAATCCTAAAAGAAATCAGTCCTGAATATTCATTGGAAGGACTGATGCTGAAACTCCAATACTTTGGCCACCTGATGCAAAGAACTGACTCATTTGAAAAGACCCTGATGCTGGGAAAGATTGAAGGCGGGAGGAGAAGGGGACGACAGAGGATGAGATGGTTGGATGCCGTCACTGACTTGATGGACATGAGTTTGAGTAAGCTCCGGGAGTTGGTGGTGGACAGGGAAACCTGGCGTGCTGCAGTCTATGGGGTCACAGAGTCAGACAAAACTGAGCAACTGAACTGAGCTGGTACATAATATGTTTCATAATATATAATATAAAATGTTATTTAATAGTATAATAAATATGTTTCTTTCTTCTGTCAGCTGAGAGGGCCTGTAAGCAATGACATTCCAGTAGCAAAGAGCACAACCATTACCTACATCTTGGTTTCTATCACCATTTCCCAATAAAGTGAACCAGAGTTCCTTGGAGAAATGGCTGATTTCAGGACTGACACAAAAATGTGTAAGATAAGCCTGGAACATGTTGTAATGCCAGAAAGTAAGAGAATGCTCCAAAAACAAAAAACTACCCTACATTAATGGTGCGTGTTAAAGGAGCACAGGAGCAACTGAATATCTCCTAATAACCAAGCAGGAACAATGTAATTAACAAATAAAGTAGCATTGGGTTATAATACAAGGACCTCCCCAGTGTCTCAATGGAAAAGAATCTGACTGCAGTGCAGGAGACGCAGGATATGCAGGTTTGATCCCTGGGTCAGGAAGGTCCCCTGGAGAAGGAAATGGCACCCTATTCCAATTCTTGCTTGAAAAATTCCATAGGCAGACGAGCCTGGCAGGCTACAGTCCATAGGGTCACAAAGAGTGAGACATGACTGAAGTGACTGAGTACACACACACATAAAGTAAATACGAATAATTCCATAAAGACATCAAGAAATGATTGATTGAATAAATGAATAAATGGGGAAAGGAGAAGACAAAGCTCCCTTGCAGAATAATTCCAAATAATTTATGTAGATAATCTGTCCTCGAGGAGGTGGACTTTAGCTTCCTACTCCTTAAGTGTGGGCTGCATGTAGTGAGTTTCTTCAAGGAGAACAGTATAGAAAGGGGAATGGTGGTGAGAGAGAGTCATGTTATGGTGGAGAAGCCCAACAAACACCACCTCAGCCAGGTGCTCAAGATCAATGTCAACAGTAAGCCACGTTGATACTATGTGACCTTGATAGGTGATAAAAATGACTATTTGCCTCTGTGGTTTTCCTCTCCCCAAAAAACATATCCCCCATTAAAGTATGAGAAAAAACAGACAAATTCCAATAGAGGGACAACCTACAAAATACTTGGCCAGCACTCCTCAAAAGTGTCAAGGTCATCAAAACCAAGGGAAGTCTGTCACAGCCAAAAGTATTATCAAAGGGAACTTGGGTCCACTTGCTATACAACAAAGCCAATCTACTGACACGGGGTTGTGATGAATGAAAGTAGTGAATGAAAGCATTTATTTGCAGGATACCCAGCAAGGACAATGGGTTGTCTATGCGCAAACCCTTCCAGAATTCCCCCTGGGAAGGGTTTTTAAAGTCAACATTTGGCTAGAGGGATGTGGGATAGCATGACTTCCTTCTGATTGGTTGGTGGTGAGGTAACAGGGTAATGTTTCAGAAAACTCAATCATCAACTTTCTGGTTCCAACCAATCTAGGCTCTCCAAGTAGGCAGCATCCTCCACCTGGTGGGGGTGGGGGAGTGAGGGATGGTCTCAATTTCTGCATAGGAGCTCAACGATGTGCTTTAAATCATTGAGTATATTCCTTGAAGGGGAACCAGGACTCTGCTTTATCCTTGAACAATTTTTCTTTTTCTTTTTGAATGATTTTCTATTATTTTTATTCATATGTATTTCAGCATCATTGGGACCATGAAAATGAATCAATTGTACTTGTTTGTCAACATTATCTTTTTATAAAGCTTATTTATTTCTTTATTTTTGTTGCACTGGGTCTCCAGTGCTGTGCCTGCGCTTTCTCTACTTGTGGCGAGCGGGGGCCACTCTTCCTTGAGGTGTGTGGGCTTCTCACTGTGATGGCTTCTCTTGTTGCGGAGTACAGACTCTAGGCACACAGCCATCAGTAGTTGTGGTGCACAGGCTCAGATGCTCTGAGGCATGTGGAATCTTCCTGGGCCAGGGTTGAACCCATGTCCCCTGCATTGGCAGATGTGTTCTTATCCACTGTACCACCAGAGGTGTTTTCAACGTTATATCATACCAAGAAAGATTAATTTCTAACTCCTTTTCTTTCTTCTTCTTTCTCTTCCAGGCTTCTTCATCAGGCATCATGAGTCTTTAGAGGTCTATCCTGTAAAGATGAGGTCTGGATTTACTGGGGCTTAAGCTCAGGTATGGGGATTTAGTGTTCATAGTGACTCTGAAACCATCTACCACTGAATGGGACTTGAACCCATGTGCTGGGACTCTAACCCAGCCAAATCCCAGTCTGGGACTCGAACCCACACGGCTGGGACTTGAATCCAGCCAAAAGCCATGGTACCTAGTTTCTGGACCTAATGAAGCTCAGGTTCTTGATGTCTCATCACAGAAAGAATTCACTGAGAGACAAAGTGATAGGTAAGAAGTGGATTTATTCAGATTCAGATAGAAGCACACTCCAGAGTGTGGGCCATTGCAGAGGGCGAGAGCAACCAGGAAATAAGTTGGGTAATTTCATATGCTAATGAGTGGGAGGATTATTCCAACTATTTTTGGGAAGGGGTGGAGAACTCCAGGATTTGCGCCACTGCCCACTTCTTGATCTTTTGACATTGCCTTGGAACTGTTATGGCACCTCTGAGTGTTTCATTTCACTTGCTGATTGAGGATTAAGGTCTAGTCTTGTCTGCCATGTTGGTCCCAATTCAGTTCAGTAGCTTAGTCGTGTCTGACTCTTTGTGACCCCATGGACTGCAGCACGCCAGGCTTCCCTGTCCATCACCAACTCCTGGAGCTTACCCAAACTCATGTCCATTGAGTCAGTGATGCCATCCAACCATCTCATCCTCTGTTGTCCCCTTCTCCTCCTGCCTTCAATCTTTCCCAGCATCAGGGTCTTTTCCAAAGAGTTAGTTCTTCACACCAGGTGGCCAAAGTATTGGAGCTTCAGCTTCAACATCAGTCCTTTCAATGAATATTCAGGACTTTAGGATTGACTGGTTTGATCTCCTTGTAGTCTAAGGGACTCTCAAGAGTCTTCTCCAACACCACAGTTCAAAAGCATCAGTTCTTCAGTGTTCAGCTTTCTTTATGTTTCAACTCTCAAATCCATACATGACTACTGGAAAAACCATAGCTTTGACTAGACAGACCTTTGTCGGCAAAGGAATGTCCCTGCTTTTTAACATGCTGTCTAGTTTGGTCATAGCTTTTCTTCCAAGGAGCAAGCATCTTTTGAATTTCATGGCTGCAGTCACCATCTGCAGTGATTTTGAAGCCCAAGAAAATAAAGTCTGTCACTGTTGCCATTGTTTCCCCATCTTTGCCATGAAGTAATGGGACTGGATGCCGTGATCTTCATTTTTTTGAATGAAGTTCAAAAAGCTCTTTAGTTCCTCTTTTCTTTCTGCCATAAGGGTGGTGTCATTTGCATATCTGAGGTTACTAATATTTCTCTTGGCAATCTTGATTCCGGCTTGTGCTTCATCCAGCCTGGCATTTTGCATGATGTACTCTGCATATAAGTTAAATAAACAGGGTGGCAATATACAGCCTTGACATACTTCTTTCTCGACTTGGAACCAGTCTGTTGTTCTTGGTCCCATTTGATTCCAACTGGTTTATGTTGTGTCCTTGGGCTATGTCATTCTTTCAAAAGTTGTGCCCTGCCGCTTTTCCTCCTATTACAACTCCAAGACCCTGAGGAAGGAGTAAGGGGGAACAGAGCAGCACAGATTTACACTAGAAAAGGAAGCTATCCTTGAACTATTTTTCTTGACTACTTTTTCTTTGTTTCTGCATTCCCTCCCTTCCAGAATTAGTCATTGTTTGAGTCTGCTTTTTGAAACTCAGAGAAGGTCTAGGAGACCAAATATTTTTCAACAAGCCAGAAATGAGGGGCTTAAAGGGGCTTTTGTATCCAGGAGGGCCCCACAGGATCCTGCTTAGTTCCAAAAGAAGCCTAATGAAACTTACTGCAATGTAGTATCCTGGAACAAAAACGGTGTTAGCTAAAAGCTAAGGAAATCTGAAAAAACTATTGACTTTTGGTGAAAATTAATATGAGAATTCTTCATATTATCTTCTTAAATTTTCTGTAATTCTAAGACTACTCTGGGACTTCCCTGGTGGTCCAGTGGTTCCACTACAGAAGACACAGTTTCAATCCCTGGCGGGGGAAGTTCCACATGTCATGTGGTGCAGCCAAAAAATAAATAAATAAAATAAAACTGCTCTAAAATAAAGTATACTTTTTAAAAAGTCCCTTGCAGGAATTCTCTGGTGGTCCAGTGGTTAGGGCTTGGCCTTGCAAGGGTCCAGGTTCAACCCCTGGTTGGGCAACTGAGGTCCTGAAAGTCAAGCCATGAGGAAAAATAAGAAATAAAAATCACCCTTGCTTCCATCAGACCCTAATATCTTGTGAATTTTTCCAGAAACATTCTACTTTTACATATATGGAGTCTCCATGGGCCCCTCCCTATCGTCTCTGCAGCTTTCTCTGCTCTGCTGTGTGCCCTGGAGACTAACCTGATGGGTAATGCCAACAGGTTTCTCAGCTCTCTAACTTCTTCCAGTAGAATTTGGGCAATGCAGGAAGGGAGGTTGGGGAAGTCCCTAGCCGCAGGCCAATCAGACGGGAGGGAAGAAGTAGAGGTACTTCTGTCCTTAGCTCCTTCCTCCTTGGACCTGGAACCAGCAGGCCTTATTCCTGTACTGAAAGCTCTCCAACCACACTGGGTCTGGTAACAGCTCCCTCCTCACTGCCCCCTAAGGCTAGGACTGCTGACTGCTCTTTTCTCCAGATTTTTAACACTTCCCTTCAGGTAACCCCAAGGGGCGTCACCAAGCCTTATTGGTTTTCCTTGAGCCTACCCCGCACTTTTGTAAACAGTGCCTTCGTTAACTCTACCTCAGTGTGTTCTCTCTCTCCTCCTAGGACTCTGATTAAGATCATATGCAAATGTATATGCCCTTCAGGAATGCAAATATGAGTATACTCTACACATTTTTTTGAACCTCGTTTTTCTCATCTACAATACACTCTGGGTTTCTTGCTGTGTTCCTATACATTATACATCCTATACATTAACCCACCTTGTTAATATCCCATGGTATACCATTGTCTGTATATATCATACATCTAAATATCATATCAAAAGGGGAGAATTAGAAGCTGAAATTAGCAGAGGGACCATGAAGCCTAGGCTGCTAATACACAACTAGAAATTCTATGCTATGATGGGGGGTGGGGAGGTGAGCAGATGTTGCTAAAGCCCCAGGATATTTTCACAGAAGTTAAGAGAGTGGTTTTTGGAGTCAAACTGCTTGGGTTCAGATTCCAGCTCAGCTAGGCTGTGTGACCCTTGGCAAATTACTTAACTGTAGGTATCTCCTCATCTATATAATGGGAATAACAATATTCATCTCAAGGTAATACTTATGCTCAAAAGCAGTTGAGTTTTCAAATCATCCAGTGGAAAAAATGCCATGAGTCTCCCCCTCCCATCTCTCTCTCCCATCTCAGTCCTTTGATTCTGTTTCTTCAGCTTCCCTCAGCTTCATCCTTTCCTCTTTTTTTTTTTTTTTTCTCTTCATCAACCTGCCTGTCCCTTGACAGGCTTTCTTTCTGTTGATATTTAAGATTCATTCTTAAATGAAAAATTAGACTGTAGATTCTAGGATTAATTGTGCTGCTACTAATTTGTAGATCAGTAGAGGTAGGAATGAATTTTAAAAGCATATTCTTTATAAAGCAAAGCAGCTGTCAGCCAGTGCCCCTCCCCAATAAAAGAAAGGTAAATGGCCTCAGACAATAGGCTGTTGTTTTCCACCAAAAGAATCTAGTGTGATTAACTGGATCAATTTCTGTTCAGATCTACAGGAGTTACCTTGATTACTGAAAACTTCCTGAGCGTAAGGCATTACCAGTACCCAAAACAATAAAATTATTAATCACACATGCAATAATTAGAAACAAGAGGACACATTTTGTTGGTGGTGGGGAGAGTTCAGCACTGGGTCTAAAGTGCTGTGCCGGGGCTTTCTTTAGATGCAGAGAGCGGGGCTGGGGGCTGGAGGTGGTGGTTGGGGGGCTTCTCTTTGTTGCCGCGCTCCGGCTTCTCATTGCAGTGGCTTCTCTTGTTGCAGAGCACAAGTTCTAGATGCACGGGTGCTGCTTAGTTGCAGTGCACAGGCTCTAGAGCATTGGCTCAGTACTTGTGACACACGGGCTTAGTTGCTCCGCAGCATGTGGGATCTTCTCAGACTAGGGATTGAACCTGCGTCCCCTGCATAGGCAGGTGGATTCTTATTCACTGTGTCACCAGAGAAGCCCATACATTTTAAATATTAATTTTTCCCATTTACTTGATATATGTTATTTAAAAACATAGCTACCAAATACCCCTTATTGAGAGAATAGTTCTCCAAACCATTCAAAGTATTTTATTTTTTCCTCACCACCTGAGTTCAATTATCTGCATTTTACAGAAGAAGAAAAGCCCCTCTCCCTCCTCTTGTGACCTCTCAGGGACTGCACAGGCCTTGTTTCATCTGTCTGTCCTCTCTCCCCAAGTGAGAGTTGTCATTTTCACATGCTGCTGAGGTCTCTCACTCTGGTATCTCCAGATCTGCATTATCTGGATCTCACCCACACTGCCTTCCTTTTAGTTTCTCAAGCACATCAAACCCCTTCCTGACTTTGAGTTTTTGCATTTGCAGTTTCCTTTTCCAGAGGGCTGGTCACCTTCTGAGAGGTCTTTCCTGACCACTCCATTTAAATCCTTCCTCCTTCACCCTCTGGTACCACCAGTAATTCTACGTGACATCGTTCTGTTTCTCTAACAGATTTTTATCATCACAGAGTATTATCTGATTTACTTATTCGTGTATATGACTGTCATCAACTAGCCTATAAATTCTTTTGTAACCGAGCAGCACGCTATGGGCCTTCCCAGAACAGACCCCGCCTCCCTCACTCCCCACCAATGTCCTCTGCCTGCCTTTTGTCTGTATGCTGTGTTTAGTCGCTGTCTACAGAAAAACTTTAATCAAAGAATGAATTTAATTAGAGAAGTGAGACAATGCAGGAAGAACAAGTCAAACAAGACAAATAATAATAGTTTAGTCATTAAACAAAGACAGGGACCATTAGTTCCTCCTCAAGTTCTATAGATAATATACTGAGTCATGTCCTTTGAGCTGTTTCGCACATACCAAAACCCTCACCAGGCAGAAGAAGTTTACCGCATGCTGCCCACAAGCACATAGACCTCAGATTGGTTGGAATCAGAAGGCTGATGATGTTGTTTTTGGATTATTTCACCACCAACCAGTCAGAAGAATTTCCATGAGCTGATCACATACCCTAGAATCTCCTCCCTAAAAAGCTTTCCCTGAAAACATTTGGAGAGTTTAGGCCTTAAAAAAATTTTTTTTTTATTATTCATTTTTTTGGCTATGCAGGGTCTTTATTGCTGGCTGGACTTTTCTCTAGTTGCAGCTAGTAGGGGCTACTCTCTAGGTGCGATGCAGTGGCTTCTCTTGAGTGGAGCAGGTGCTCTAAGGCACCAAGGAACAGGGGCTTCAGCAGCTGCGGCTCCCTGACTCCCGAACACGGCTCAGTAGTGCTGGTACACGGGCTTAGCTGCTCCGTGGCATGTGGGATCTTCCCACCAGGGATCGAACCCTGTCTCTTGCATTGAGAGATGGATTTTTACCACCAGGGAAACCCCGCATTCAGGTGTTTTAAACTTCAGCTGCCTGGACTCTTTGCTTGGCCCTGCAAGAAACACTGCTCTTCCCTTCATCATAACTCCACGTTAGCAGATTGTCTTTACTGTGAACATGTTTTGGTTTGGTAACATTTTGAAGGCAGAAACTTTGTCAGACTTGTTCAGTGCCCTATCCCCAAAACTTACAATAAGATAGTCACTGAATCAATAAATGTATCTATGTATCTATGGATGAATGAATGGATGGAATTACTTAAACATCCAACTCAGGATAACACAGCACATTAGTGTTTTCTTGAAACATTTCTCAAGTTTCCCTTTCTTCCCCCATTGACAAACCATGTTCATAGAATAGGTGTGCAAAGATAACTTTAAAAGTTAAAGGATAAAGAAGATGTGGTATTAGATATATAAAATGGAATATTATTTGGCCATAAAAAGGAATAAAATAATGTCATTTGTGGCAACGTGGATGGTCCTAGACATTATCATACTAAGTGAAGTAAGAGAAAGACAAATATCATAAAAACTTGAGTGGGCCCTCAAATTACTCTTTGCTTAAAAAAATGTATAATTATTTCATTTATCTAATGAGAGATAATTTTACTAAAACAATATCAAATTTGGATTTATATTAAAGAATGTGGTGTTTCTTCCACTATCTGAAAATTTATTGAATTATATACAAATAAATTTTTATTGGCAGTGGAATTTGCTTTAAATTGGAATGGACTGCTATATTGGTTTGGAAAGAATTCTTTTGTTTAATGATTTTCTTTTAGAAGCCTAAATTCTCTTTTTTTTTTTTTTAACAAGTTTCATTTCTATCTAATAGTTTCTCAAGATCCTATCATTAAATAATAAATCAGTCAATAATTTAACAAATATTTTCTTATCTATTACATTGTCATAATTTGCCAAGGTATTGTGTAAAGACACAAGACTAGCATTAAGACTAGCATTATATATATAAAAAAAAGACTAGCATTATAATCTTACCTGCTTGATATATATACATGTGTGCACATAGGAAAAAAAAGTAAGAAGGAAATAAGCAAAAAACTTAAGAGACCATCTGGGTGGTACAATAAGAAACAATTGCTATATTATCCAAGCTGCTCACTACAGGCTATATGTAATTTTTTAATACCATAAAAGATATATAAGATACTATTTCTGACTTTAAGGAGCAGATCTTATATCTGGAGAGGAGGAAAAAGGTAACATACAGGAAATAAATAGAAAACAATAGTGTACAAAGCTGTATAATTACTGAAAGCAAGCCAACTCAGTTGTTCAGAGGAGAGATCAGAAAAAGAGAAAGTTAAAGTTCTCTTTCTGTTTAAATATGGCAGAAACTTAGCATCCATTGTCTTGAAAAAATTAACAAATGTGATAAAAATAAAACTCAGGATCAGAGTTGAATCTCCCAGGGAAAAATGATTACCCTGGGCAACTGGTTTTTCACCAATGCCAGTGTGAAGAGGGTGTAGTTTCTGTTTGAAATGTGATTAACAGTGGATGAAATGCTGCATCCAAACAGAAGTGAGTCAATTCAATTCTACATTAAAAAAAAAAAATTAAGGCATAAGCTACAAACATTACAATTTAAAGGTAGAAAATGATAAAAACCAAAAAAAAAAAAAGAAAAAGATAAAAACTAGAATCTAGATTGATTTTAAAAACAGACTTTGGGGCATTATTTGTATGTTTCCATTATTTTTCAATTTTTCTGACTAAAGAAAATTTTAAGTTAAAAAAAAAGAGGGGAAAAAAAAAGGAGGAAGAAGAAACTATGTAAAAATTTGCCCTCTAGACCAGAAAAAGTTAGCAAGACTGACTGCTCTCAATTTAGACTAACATAGGACTCAAATCATTCTCGTATAACAGGAAATCACTCAAAAATATAGTTCACTTATGATTTTTTATATATTCATATTTTATCAATTCTATAATGCCAATAATTGTAAAACTCACAATTATTTTATGAACCACTAAGAAAAAAAGTGCTAATTGAATTATAACACATCATTAATTATGAGTCCTGATAAAATGTGGAAAATGTGCATTTTATTTTTTATTTAATAGGAGGTTAATTACTTTACAATATTGTGATGGTTTCTGCCATACATTCACATGAATCAGCCATGGCTGTACATGTGTTCCCCATCCTGACCCTCCCTCCCACCTCCCTCCCCATCCCATCCCTCTGGGTCATCCCAGTGCACCAGCCCTGAGCACCCTGTCTCATGCATCGAACCTGGACTAGCGATCTGTTTCACATATGATAATATACATGTTTCAATGCTATTCTCTCAAATCATCCCAGCCTAACCTTCTCCCACAGAGTTCAAAAGCCTGTTCTTTATAAATGTGTCTCTTTTGCTCTCTTGCATATAGGGTCATCGTTACCATCTTTCTAAATTCCATACATATGCATTGATATACTGTATTGGTGTTTTTCTTTCTGACTTACTTCTCTGTACAATAGGCTCCAGTTTCATCCACCTCATTAGAGGTGCATACAAATGCATTCTTTTTAATAGCTGAGTAATATTCCATTGTGTATATGTACCACAGCTTTCTTATCCATTCATCTGCCGATGGACATCTAGGTTGCTTCCATGTCCTGGCTATTGTAAATAGTGCTGCGATGAACACTGGGGTACATGTGTCTCTTTCAATTCTGGTTTCCTTGATGTGTATGCCCAGCAGTGGGATTGCTGGGTCATATGGAAGTTCTATTTCCATTTTTTTAAGGAATCTCCACACTGTTCTCCATAGTGGCTGTACTAGTTTGCATTCTCACCAACAGTAAGAGGGTTCCTTTTTCTCTGCACCCTCTCCAGCATTTATTGTTTGTAGACTTTTTGATAGCAGCCATTCTGACTGGAGTGAGATGGTACCTCATTGTAGTTTTGATTTGCAAAAAATGTGCATTTTAGAGTCAGTAAAACGTGATATACAATTTGTGACCATGTAGTAATGTTTGCTGCACCTACAGATATGAGACGAGGGTCCATACTTCTTTCTTCATCATTGTATCACGGCCAACATAATTCTTAATAAATCCTTGAATGAATAAATGAGTGAATGAATGAATGAATGAGTGTGCAGATCTTATAGAGGACTCTGTCTTACACTCCAAATGCTTAAAGGATATAAATAAGAAAATGCATTTTAAATCAGCATTAATTGCTAAATAAGTGCTGGAAAGTAACGATAATATTGTCTGACATTTATTTTGAAATGACACATCTATCTCTTTGGAAAGAAGTTCTGGAAATGATTAAATTCCGGTAAATAAGAATTTACCTCTGTGAAACAGGTGAATTCTAAAGTGAGTAATTTGAGGTGTTTAATATAACAAATAAATTGGGTGGAGAGAGCCAGCTGTTACCACCTCCCACTCTTCTCTGTTTTTAAAGGACAGCCAAATTCAGACCAATGAGAGAAGTAGTTCTTTATTTTTATAGAAACCTGTAAGGGAGAGGCCATTCTGTCCATGCACCGCTTGTTTCTTCAGTAGAAAAGGCATTTAACAAACAAACAAGCAAAAAGGCAATATATTCATCCAGGTACATGCAAGTCTTATTGTATTTTGATAATTGTTAAACTGAATCCTTACCTGGAAAAATGCATTTCGAAGAAGAATTCCGTCTATTCTCCAAGGAAAGTTACACCATTGACTCCTAGTGTTATTTGATAGCTTTTTTTGTCCTCTGTCCTTCTGAGACCTCTACTCTATCCCTTGTTCCTTTGAATTGCTACCATCAACCTATGATCACCAAGTTACAAAGTGGTCCACAGAGCTGAATGAAGTAGACTAAAAAATGTTCAAAACAGCAAATGACAGTGAACAGAAAGGCCTATCAGAATGGGACATGGTTTATATTTATATTTACACAGAATGCCTCCAAGTTAAATCATTAAAGAATTGTGAATCGTCTAGAGGAGTTACCATGGAACTGAGCTATAGTATGAAATCCTAGGCAGCTATTAACAAAATTAAGGAATTTCTATATGTACACACCTGGAAAAATATCTGTGACACAGCCTTTACTACAAAGAAAAAAAAGTTGTTGACCAATACACAGTATAATTTTTAGTTGTTTAAAAAAATATGTTTGGGTCAAAGATTTATCCGTTTAGAATATGTTATAGAAGGTAATATAGGACATATAAGGAGTCATCGTGCTTGCCCTCATGAAGTTTTGTCTAGTGAGGGAGATAAAACTTGTGTGTAAATAAAATTATTGTCCTAAGGTAGATAGTAAAAGGTGTCTTGAGGGAGAAATTCAGATAAGGTGCCAAAAGAATTTAGAGAAGTAGTTGGATTAATTCTGAGAGCATCAAGCACTGTTCATGGAGGAGAAGGAGTTTTAACTGAATCTTGAAGGTACCTGGTTTGTGTGAGGGTGTGAGGAGTGGGGACATTAAAAAACTTGCCTCTATTTCAGTGTAGTTGAATTTGATATCCAATGATAAATGTGCTACTTACAGAAAACGCATGTACACTATAAATATGGAGAGAGATGCATATATTTAGTATACATAACAATTTATTAATAAATATACATTCAAATAACATACAGAAACTTAGACGGACTGAAAACTTTATCATAGGATGGTTAATAGCATCCCTGGCCTCTTTCTACTAGATCTCAGTAGCATCCCCTGAGCATGACAATCAAAAATGTCTCTAGACATTGCCAAACGTCTCGGGGTAGGGGGAATCCTATATACAAATACATTACTCTCTGCAGATGGATAAAAATTCTAAACTTAATGACCTGGATTTTCTTTTTCTTTTCCTTTTTTTTTTTTTTTCCTTTTGGCCATGCAGCATGTGGGGTCTTAGTTCCTCACCCAGGGATCAAAACCACATCTTCATTGAAAGCATAGAATCTTAACCACTGGACAGCCAGGTAGTCCCTGGACTTTCCTTTTAGGTTGTATCTTCAAGGGTTTTTAAACTTAGTCTGTGGTTCTTGTTGTTTAGTCACTAAGTCATTTCCAACTCTTTGTGACCCCATGGACGGTAGCCCACCAGGCTCCTCTGTCCATGGGATTTCCCAGGCAAGACTACTGGAGGGGGTTGTCATCTCCCTCTCCAGGAAATCTTCCCTACTCAGGAATCGAACCTGCATCTCCTGCATTGCAAGCGGATTCTTTACCACTGAGCCAGCTTTTTTTTTTCCCCCCAGAGAAGGAAATGGCAATCCACTCCAGTACTCTTGCCAGGAAAATCAAATGGACAGAAGAGCCTGGAGCACTACAGTTCATGGAGTCACAGAGTTGAACACGACTGAATGACTGAGCAGAAGCTTTGGAAGATCTGTTGAAAGCTACTGATTTATTACTCCTCAGAAAAACACACACATGGTAATACCGAGTCAAATACAACTTCAGGGGATTTACACCAAGGGTTCTCCTGAGAGGATTCTGTTTCCTAATGCTTATGAAATTGCCACTGTCTGAATTTTCCAGCTGGGTAACTGAAGGCTGGTGTTGATAATCAGGAGAGAATTTTCTTGTTTACTGAACTCCCTCCCCTCATCTTAACCAGAATAGTCGGCTTTAACAAGATTCATCCTAGCAGAAGACAAAATACTGAGGAGATAGGATAGATTCCTACTCCCCACTCTCACCCTTCTAGTCTTGATTCTTGTTTACTTCTGTGTATTCCCCCCTTCACAGTTCAGACCAATGAGAAGAAAGATACAAGAACCAAAGGGTCAGTCAAGTAAAAAAGGGGGCCACCTGGGCACTTGATTTTGATTGTGAAGTGAAACACACATAAGCACAGAAAAGTTCGTATCTAAGCTTTATGAATAAATTACTGAACTGTCTATAACCACCACTCACTGGGCACTTCCAAAGAAAGACCTTCCAGAAATCCAAAGCCTTATTAAATGCAAAACTGGCCACTGCTCCTTTCCTCCTCCCCACTTGATTTGAGAGCTGTGTGCCAGATCGTGGAGCTTCCGGATTCATACAGCCTAGGAGTCAAGGCCAGCGCTCCTCGCAGTCACTGACCTCTTCTTCCACGCTGGGCTCTGGTCTCTTGTAACAAGCTCTCCAGGGCCTGCTCCGCCCCTGGCCTCGAGGCCCACGTTAGTAATTGAGGGGCGGTGGATTTGGGTGGCCCTTGGGTGAGAGCCAGTAAGATTCTCAGCCTTCCTGTTTCGGGAAAGGGAAAGAATTAGGGAGGGGTAGATTTTTTTTTTTTTTTTTTTCCTGGTAGGATAGGTGGGGAAAGACCGCTGCCTGTGTGTCCCTTTTTTGGACTAAGGTGTCTCTGTTGCTCCGTAAATAAAACGTCTCACTGCCTTCTGAGAGCGCTATAAAGGCTGCGGAACGGCTGTCCCGGGGGCATTCCAGGCTGATCGTGAGTCGAAGCAGGTGAGATCGTCGCTGAAGATGCAACGCACGCCACGCCGCCCTGCCTTAACTCCTGGGGAGGCATCGCTGGTTGGGGATGGGACTAGTGGAGGTGGCGGGGGGGAGGCGGGGTGCGGGGAGGAGGACATGCTACGGAGCTGCCCGGCAGGGGACAGTACAGTCTTTCTGAGAAGCTGAGAGCAAGAAGGAAGCTAGGAAACAGGCCGAGGTGTGAGACTTACTCCATTCCCCAAAGTTCTGTCTCCGGGAGAGCGCGCCCGGCTGCTGGAATTTTCCTGCAGCGTGCGCGCAGCCTTGGGACCCGGGGAACTTGGCCTGAAGGCCCCACGTCCGGCGCGGGGGCTGGCCTTCTCTCCCAGGGCTCTCGTGACTCTGCGCGCTGCTTCGGGTTTAGGGAGATGGGGACGATCACAGGGGCCCTTTCCTGCCCTCCGCGCGCGCGTCGCGGGCCCCAGCCCGGGTTTGGGGAGATTTCAGGACGCGGACAGCGCCCTGGCTGCTCATCCAAGGGGACTGGGTCTGGCTCCGGCAGCCCCCCAGCGCAGGACTCACTCACGTAAGAGTCTGGGAATCCCGGGCAGCAGAAGTAGGCTCGAGACCCGAGGTCCTCAGGGCCTCTTGCAGGCTGGAGATGCGCGCCCAGCCGAGGCGGGCCTGGGCGGAGAGTGTGGCAGAGCGCGGACCCCTCTCTCGGGGATCGACTGCAGCAGGTGGGGCCGGGAGGCAGCTAACTAGCTGTCTTCACCTCCTTTTCTCCTCCCTCACCCCATCTCCTCCCTGCTCGTCGCCCTCCGCCTCGCAGGTCATGGCAGCCCCGGGCGACAGATTGGAGCCGCCGCCGCTCCCCGAGTACAGCTGCAGCTATGTGGTGTCGCGGCCGGTCTACAACGAGCTCTCCTTCCAGCAGCAGTACGAGCAGCGCCCGAAAGAGCGCAAGACGCTGAGAGAGAACCTGGCCCAGGGCTGCAGGTAGCGCCCGCGGCGGACGGGGCGAGGGGCGCAGTGAATCCGGGAATGTGGGCGCGCAGACCCGCCGGCATGCCCAGCGGCGGAGAGTGGGATGCCGCGCCCGCCCTGCAAGGGACGGCTTCGGTCAGGTCACGGACTCTGGCCTCCCTGGTGGGAAGGTCGCTCCATCACTCTCGGCCCGAATCGACCCTAGTCTCGGAAACTCAACTTTGGAGAGGGTGTGTTCGGGGAGCGCCGTCTCTTTGTGCTGCTCGCTTGAGGGCACCTGGAGTGCGCCTTGGGGTACAGCGGGTCCCTACGGTCTTCTTGTGAAGGCTAGGCTGAGGAGAGTGGGAGAACAAGGGACTTTATTACAAAGAGGTAGTGGGTAACTCGTCACCTGAGCAAGAGGCCTTGAACGCCCTAAGCTCATCCGGGAAGAATGGCACTCAGAGGCACGGAATGAAGGCGAGAGCGCAGGAGAGCACGGCGTGCTCCGAGGTGTCCACTGTCCAGGAAGTAGGGCTCTCCAAGAAGAACCTCCATCAGTCTAAACCCACTCGGGCCACCCGTAAGTAGATATCGCAAGCAGAAGGAATTGTCAGCTGCTGCTAGATTTTTTTTTTTTTCTTTTCTTAAAACATTTCAAACCGTTTAAAAAACATTTCAAATACATTCAAAAGCAGGCACAGTAGTGCAATGAACCCTCTCCCATGTTTTTACCCATCACATGGCTTCAAGGATGATTAACTCAAAGTTAATCTTGTCTTACCACATACTTGCCCCACTCCACTTTTCTTTTTGAAGCAAATTCCATATAGTGGTTTTTTTTTCCTTTGGACTGTATTTATTTCAGTATTTATCTTTAGGGACTCTTTAAAAAATGCAACCCACAATTCCATTATCACACACAAAAATGAAGCAATTCTTTAATATTAAAAAATTAAGTCAACAAAATTTCAAATTGTCTCGTAAATATAATTTTTAAAATAATTTATTTGAATCGAGTCAAATAGTGTTTGAAAAACTGAAAATGTTAATCGCTCTGTCATGTCCAGCTGTTTGCGACTCCATGGACTGTAGCCCTCCAGGCTCCCTCCTCTGTCCTTGGAATTCTCCAGGCAAGAATACTGGGGTAGCCATTCCCTTCTCCAAGGGATCTTCCCTACTCAGAGACCAAACCTGGGTCTCCTGCATTGCAGGCAGATTGTCTAGCATCTGAACAACCAGGGAAGCCCCAAATATGTTTTTTCTCTTACCTATAGGTTGTTGAATTTTAAAAACTAGGTAGTAAGGTACAAGATATGTATTCATCATGTTAAGAGTTTTGTAAAAACTGGCTCCAAGCTCCTATTGCCAGAATATACAGAGTTTGTTTCTTGAAAGAAAAAGAAGACGCCTAGGTTAGAAGGCCAAGTGTAATCTCCATTTAAAGACTCCACATTGATCAATCTGTGGCTGAACCAGAAAATGGGTTCTTGTTTGGGGGTATATTCTTAGAGGATTAAGGGTGGGGGGGGGGTTGGTTAACACTTAATCCCGTGTTTTCTAGTACAGTGCATTTAAAAGGGTAAATAGAGTTCTTGGCAAAGACATGGGAAGCCCTTCACTGTTAGTATTTTTTTCATGCAATTCCTATGCTTTTTTCTAAATAGTTAGAGACATTAGCAGACTTCGGTTCAAAACTGTGATTTGCAGTGGGTTGTGACCAAGATTGGATTGGAAGTCTCCTTTTCTCGCCTTTTGACAGTTGTTCAAGAAAGAGAACCCTTCGCATAGTGAAGACTCTCCTGCCCATCTTGGACTGGCTTCCCAAATACCGGATCAAGGAATGGCTACTTAGTGATATCATTTCAGGAGTTAGTACTGGTCTAGTGGGAACACTTCAAGGTAAGATGATGGTGGTCCCCGAAGTGATGGAGAATCACAGCCTCCAGCAGCCATTCCTAACTCCACCCTCCCTCCCATGGGTCTGCACCAAAGGCTTGCTCACCCATCATAGCCTGCATCTTTCCTCCAGAGCCTGCCCCTTAGTGGTGAGATTCTCTTCTTCCTCATCTTCCTTACACTTCTCTTCTTAGGAAACCCTGTTGCTTCTCTATCTGCTTGGCTCCAACTAGATCCCTGTCACCTAAGCAGCTGCTTCCCAGTTTTCATTGGTCACAGCTCACAGTAAGAAATCTCTATGACATCATGATATGTACAAATGCATCCCAAGTTTTGTGAAATAATACTTATTCTCACTACAAGTAATACTCTCTAATATTTTCTATTCTGTCCTATTCTATTCTGCTTAGATTTTTAAAATGATGATTGCAGTTCATTAAATTATTTTACATTTCATACATGGTCTTGACATGCCATTTGAAACTCTCTTAAAGGAAAGGGAAGGAAGTATGTTAGCCTAGACTACATGCAAATGGTTTTTTCTGCTCTTGCCTCTCCCTCCCCATTTTAAATCCATCCCTGTATTTTAATCTTCTGGCAGAATGTCGCAACACAGGACATTTTTTAAACTGCCTTTAAGCCTTATTTCCATGAACATCTTGGAACTCCATTGCAGAGCTGGTGAATAGCGTTATGGGCATTTTCCTTTGTACCCTATCCTCATCATCTTGCTTTTGCCCTCACCTCAACTTCACAAAACCTCTGGACTATGAAAACAAAAATCTAGTTTACTTATTATTTTTTCATGGCATATCTAGTAGGTGCCAGGCTCTAGGTATTCTCACATGAGTAAGATGCACCACTTGCTTTTAAGGAACTCATAGTCCAATGAAGAAATAGAAAACAATTCAATGGAAGGACCGACTGTAGGGGCAGGGGTAATACTGCTTGGGAAGGGAGTGCACACAGGGGCTCTCAACCTGGCCTTAGGGAACTGGGAATGGCTTCCTGGAGGAAGAGGCGTCAGAGCTGTTTCCCTGAAGGTTAAGTCTCACATTGCGATGTGACGGGAATTACGATGGGGTAGGAATGTGGGTAGAAAGATGACTTGAAATGGACTATTTGAGAAGTTAGTAACAGTGGTTGAGCAATGTCCTGAGCCAAAATTTGCCTATAGAACTCTCAGGATTACTCAGAGCAAGCCAGGGAGAGTCCCACAGAGAAGGAGGATGTCCTGTGGCCCCGTGTGGAGCAGCACCTGTGTTCTCACTCACAGAAGTGGATGGGAGAGCTGGACAGGATGGTACGGTTCATACAGTAAGTGGTGCCACGTGTACACAGGAGACTCTCAAGAACTGTGGCATGGCAACCTCCTCCGGCTTCTGGGGGATGGGAACTGTCTAATTCATGTTTAGCCAGTGTTGGAGAAGACTCTTGAGAGTCCCTTGGACTGCAAGGAGATCCAACCAGTCCATCTTAAAGGAGATCAGTCCTGGGTGGTCACTGGAAGGACTGACGCTAAAGCTGAAACTCCAATACTTTGGCCACCTCATGTGAAGAGTTGACTCATTGGAAAAGACCCTGATGCTGGGAGGGATTGGGGGCAGGAGGAGAAAGGGACGACAGAGGATGAGATGGCTGGATGGCATCACCGACTCGATGGCCGTGAGTTTGAGTAAGCTCTGGGAGTTAGTGATGGACAGGGAGGCCTGGCATGCTGCAATTCATAGGGTCGCAAAGCGTCAGACACGACTGAGCGACTGAACTGAACTGAACTGAGCATGATTCTGGCACCAAGTAGGTGGCCCGCTAAACATTTAGTGAAGAGGACTGAATGATGAATCATCCTTATATATGAAAAATGGTATTTCAAGCTGTGTCCTGCAAGTGTTCCTAGACAAGTATCTTATACAAATTAATTTTACCTTTAGTTTTGTTTAAGACAAATGTCAGACACTATGCTAAGGGCTTTGGCAAGTTATCTCCTTAATCCTCACAACAACTCTTAATAGCTCTTTTTCCAATAGTCAAAAAATCTATTAAATTCTGCTCAAGATCATGGAGCTGGTAAATGGTGGAGCTGGGATTTGAACCCAGAATCTAATTCCTAGGGTCTTAATTTATAAAGGACCCAGTTCCTCACTTTATGAGTGATAACGTTTTCCAGAAGCATGATCTCTAAGAAGTTATCTTTGTATGGTGAATATCTGGGAGGTTAATGTGGTCCATTCATAAATCCATTCATCTAATATTTGTAGGCTGGGCTTTCCTCATGGTTCAGTAGGTAAAGAATCTGCCTGTGATACAGGAGACCTGGGTTCGATTCCTGTGTTGGGAAGATCCCCTGGAGAAGAAAATGGCAACCCACTTCAGTATTCTTGGCTGGAGAACCCCATGGACAGAGGAGCCTGGCGAGCTACAGTCCATGGGGTTGCAAGAGTTGGATACGACTTAGCAACTAAACCACCACCGATATTTATAGGCCAGCCATGGGGATTCAGTGGTTTACTAACAGGCATGGATACTGAGCTCATGGTACTCATTTCAAGCGGGAGACTTCAGGAATTAAATAAGCAGGTAAATAGGAAAATAATTACAGATTGTGATATCTATTATGGTTGATCAAATAGGCTTTGAGTGAGTGAAGTCACTCAGTCATGTCTGACTCTTTGCGACCCTGTGGACTGTAGCCTAACCAGGCTTCCCTCTCCATGGGATTCTCCAGGCAAGAATACTGGAGTGGGTTGCCATTTAATAGGGGTTAATTTGGGGAGGGAGTGTTTGCCTTAGATAGAATGGTCAAAGAAGGCCTTTCTGAGGGGGTGAAATTAAATCAGGGTTGGGAGGATGGGAAGGAGATAGCCATGTAAGAAACAGAAAGCAGGGTGTACCAGGCAAAGATGCAAAGTCCCTGAGGTCAAATAGAGCATAGTATTTTCAAGGGAGGAAGAATTCCAGTATGGGTGGAGGAGAGAGCAGTTTAGGGGAGTGAACAGGAGGAGAAAGGTTTAGGCAGGGCCAGGATTAAAATTAGGTAAGTGAGTCCTCCAGGGACCTTCTAAATAATCGCCCCAGGCACCTCACTTGCCTCTCCCTAGTCCCGGCCCTGAGGACAGACATTTCAGCTTGAAGCTAATCAAGTAAGAGGTAGAGTTTCACAAGTCTGAAATATATTTTGGAGCAGGAATCACAGGTAACATACTGATGGATAGGGACTGGCTAACAAGCAGAATTGGGATGGAAAACCAAGTGTTTCCTTTTGCACGTGCCACATTTGAGATGCCAGATATGGAGTTGGAGCTACTAGAAGCAGGAAGGTCATTGGAGAGGTTTGGACTAGACATAAGTCAGGAAAGCATCACTCTAGAGATGATGTTCAAAGGAGTGGGAATCCCTGAGACTACCTAGGCAGAAAGGTAGATGGGGAGAAGAACCTGGTTGGAGTACTTAAAGTCAGGGGGGAGAAGGAGGGGCCACAAAGAAACATGATCTTGGGCTCAGGAAGATAGAGAAGAAGAACAATCTGAAGGATGTGGGTTCCAAAACCAAGAGAGGAATTGTTTTCTGCTCTATTTTAAAGGATGGGGTGAAAGTGGGGTGTCTGCAGTGTGGAATACTCTTGGTGATGGAACACAGGCAATACTTTTAAGAAGGTTTGCCATGAAGCAGAGTAGAGAAACGGCTCCAGAGGCATAAAAGACAATGGTAAAGTGATGGGAGGATTTATTTTTCTTATAATATAGGAGGTACTAGAACATAGATGTAACCCAGTGGGAATGACCTAGCTGATAGAAAAATCTGTGGTCCACAAGGAGGAGAAGCAACTTCTCCTGATAGAAAAATCTGGGGTCCAAAAGGAAGAGAAGTGACAAGAAGGGACAAGCATAGGTGGGTACAAGGACAGAAGTGAGGAGGCTACTCCTTAAAGATACATGGGATATTTCCTCCATTTCCAAAGGAGAAAAGACAGACAAGCACTGCATTGTAAAAAAAAAAAAAACAATGGGCGTCGCATAGATTCCAGGTTTTGGATGAAGTCTAAGGTCATCTCTGAACCACGTCTGAGAAGGGGGATGGAGAGTTTGAGGAAAGGAGGGGAAGTCTGGGTAGCTGTCTTGAGGAGAGGAAAAGCACACTTGCTGGGGAAATGTAATTGGATGGCCATCCATCCAATGGATGTGTGGCAGTGTGGCATTCCATCTGGGGCTTGCGATCATGAAATTTGCATGAAATTAGCCAGCCCAAATGTAGAGGTCTTTAGTTCAGTTATTCAGCTGTTTGAATGCTGGCATGGAAAAGGGTGATGCTTGAGTTTGGCCAGACTGGAGATTTACCAGAGGAGACAGGAGAAAAAGAGAAAGAATGAAGCAAAGAAATTCAGAATATTTGAGAAAATTCCAGGGACCGGGAGGCAAATGAAGATGGGAGGGTGCTAAGGATAGTGGCTCAGTTCATGGGTTAGAAGCCTCGTGAGGAGAAAGAAATTGTTGCACTAAGGATTCTGGATAGGTGAGCGGAAAGGCTACATGGCTGTAGGTGGAGAAAAGGAGGCTCAATGTTGAGATTTCAGAGCTGCAGTTTCTAGGGATGGCAAAGGCCGTGATATATCCAGTGGCTGGGCAGCTAAGGGGTAGGGAAAAAAACTCATCAATAATGTTACTGAGAAGCCAGAAATGATAAGGATCATGGGTTTTGTTTTGCTTTTTTCTAAGAAGTGGATTTATTTAGAGAGAAACACACTCCACAGATGGAGTGTGGTCCATCTCAGAAGGTATGTGCTGCCATGGGATCTTTTTCACTTTTATTATTAACAAAAAATTCCCTCCAGGCAGCAAGAAATCAACGCAGCACTTTCATTGCTATTTTTTGTTCATAGATACGGGGGACCTGCTCTCTTACTTCCTACTTATGCCTTCTAGATGCTTCTGAATGTTTGTTAGCACCACTTTTATCAATACATGCCACCATCCTACATAGGAGGAGCACAAACACAGAGATTCCATAGTTTAAATCAATGACAAATTTCTTTACAAATTATGTATAATTTCAAAATTGTTCTACCAAATTCCCTTACAATATGATTACAGTATACTTGAGTAGCAGTTGTCCTGAAATAGGATATTATGTGAAAACTGAAAAAGCCCCCATTCTCCAGGCCTGTGAGGACTGCAGAGCCAGGTTTAGGGAAGTGGAAATTTGAGAAGGACTTGGAAAATGTACATAGGAAATAGGCTGTTCTCATTCCTTGCTCCTTCTTTTCTTTTCTAATATTTTTTAATTTGGATTTTTTTTTTTTTTGCTTTTGTTTTTGCTCCTTCTTTTCTTGTCTTCCCTTTGTGACCTCACCTTTCTACTCTATGTCCGTGGGATGATTGCTTGTTGTAATTTTATATGAAAATAATTGCATCAGTAATACAGACTTTTCTAGAATGCACACTCTCTAAGGGCAGAGACTTTGTTTTGTCTACTCCCATATTCCCCCAAGCCTAGAACAGTGCCTGACACATGAAGGGTACATAATCAACAGTTGTTGAATGAATGAATGCTTATTGTGGGAAACTAGAAAACACATTATAGGGAACATGAAAAATACCTCTTCAGAAGTCTCCTTTGATTCTGCCATGTAGATAGTCCACTAAACCTAAATTTTAATAAATATCCTACCAGACACATAAATAAGTATCTATTTAAAAGTATAAAAAAATGTCTGAGAATGATAAACACTAGATTCAAAAGGGTGTTGCCTCCTGAGGGTGGAGGGAGGAAAAGGGATGTGATTGAGAAAGAGTACATAGAAAGTTTCAGCTATACGGCAATGGTCTAGTTCTTAAACTAGATGTTGGATACTTGGGTGTTTATTATATTATGCTTTTAACATATCTAAATTGTATGAAATCTTCCCACATTTTTAAATTCAGACAACAAACATGTTTACTTTAACAAAAGTGGAGGCATGCATACTGATTACTGTTTTGTGTTGTTGTTTTTTTGGCCATGTTGCTTGGCCTGTGGGATCTCAGTTCCCTGATCAGGGGTTGAATCTGGACCATAGCAGTGAAAGCACTGAATCCTAGCCACTGGACTTCCAGGGCACTCCCTGATCACTATTTTGAATTCTGCCTTTTCTCACTTATTTCCTATATGTCCTATATTGTTCTGGAGAGAGGTAGATTACTATTAGTAGTAAATTATTTCTATACAGCACATCAATTTCATTTCATAGATTACAGTATATGAAATATAGTGTAGTTAACCACTTCCCTGATTTGAGATAGGGATAAATACATCATTTGGGGCACCAATTTAAGTTGCTGCCACCTTTTTTAAAAAAAATCTATTTTTAATTGGAGGATACTTGCTTTACAATGTTGTGTTGGTTTTTGTCATACAACAGTGTGAATCACCCATAAGTATACATATATCTCCTCCCTCTCAAACCTTCGTCTTATCCTACCAGCACCCCCAACCCACCCCTCTGGGTTGCCACAGAGGATGGGGATGAACTCTTTGTGTTATATACCAACTTCCTGCTAGCTATCTATTTTACAAATGGCAATGTATATGTTTCAGTGCTACTGTCTCAGTTTGTCCCACCCTCTCCTTCCCCTGCCGTGTGCACAAATCTCTGCCTGCATCTCTATTCCTGCCCTGCAAATAGATTATCAGCACTGTTTTTCTAGATTCCATATATATGCATTAATATACAATATTTTTCTCCCTCTGACTTACTTTACCTTGTATATCCACCTAGGTTCATCCACCTCAATTCAACTGACTCAAATTCATTCCTTTTTGTGGCTGAATAATATTCTATGGCATATATATACCACAACTTTTTTACTCATTCATCTGTTGATGGACATCTAAGCTGCTTCCATCACTTTTTTTCAAACTGTTATACATATAACCCTTTATTAATGACCCAAAGGTCAAAGAACTTGATGTTCTGTCATTGTGAGTGAGTGAAATGTGGGGAGATAGAAGATGTGCTGACTCCCTATGAAGTATTTAAAAAAACAATCCACAGGAGAAGGAAAGTACTATGGACTGAACGTTGCATCCCTCCAAAATTTATCTCTTGAAGACTTAATCCCCAGTATGATAGTATTTGGATGGCAGAGCCTTTGGGAGGTAGGGCTTCACATGCGGCTCAGTGGTAAAAGAATCCGCCTGCAATGCAGGAGACTCTAGTTCAATCCTTGTGTCAGAAAGATACCCTGGAGAAGGAAATGGCAACCCATTCCAGTATCCTTGCCTGGGAAGTCCCATGGACAGAGGAGCCTGGCAGGCTACATTCCATGGGGTTGCGAAGAGTTGGGCACTACTTTAGCAACTAAGAGCACAGACACGCCTTTGGAAGGCAGTCAGGTAGAGTCTTCATGGTGGGCTTAGCGACCTTAGGAAACCTGTGCCTTGTGAGGTTACAGCAAGAAAGCAGCCATTTGCAAACCAGAAAAGGGTGCTCACCGGACACTGAATCTACTGGTACTTTGATCTTGAACTTCTTAGCTTTCAGAACTCTAAGAAATAAATGTTCATTGCTTAAGGCCCAAAACAAAACTCCCAACCCCCAACACATTGTTGCCTTCCAACCGCCATGTACAAGGGAAGGCTGAGATTCTCCATACAGTGTGACATTCATGGACCTAGAAACCACTTGGGGAAGCCTAGCGAAGGTGTTGATCTCCTAGTGCTATGTACAAAGGTCAGATTATTTTTCTTTGTTTGGATCTAACTTTTGTTCCCCAACAAGAAAGGAGAAAGTACATATGTTCCTCATGACGCAGAGAAACACTGAATTCAGACAAAGCCAGGCTAAACCTTTGAACAGAATTGATCAAGTTTTTAATCAACAGCTTTCCCGCCCACTCACCCGAGTAGATGGTTGAATTACTGATCAATTGTGTCAGTTCTTTTGAGTAGGTGATCTGAATCACGTTCTGCATCCTAGCATAGCCACAGACCATGTGCAAAATAAGATCACTCAAGATGAGCTGCAAATGAAAGAGACTTATGAAAAGGCTTTTCTCTGTACAGTAGACACGAAGCATAGCTTTTGTTTCTGAACGTGATTGTTTTGGATGTATTTCCAGGCATGGCGTATGCTCTACTAGCTGCTGTTCCTGTCGGATATGGTCTCTACTCTGCTTTTTTCCCTATCCTGACGTACTTTATTTTTGGAACGTCAAGACACATCTCAGTTGGTAATTATAAGCATATACAATTCTGTTTGTTCACATTGAACGTGTTTGGGCTATATTATGTGTGTTCTGCTTCCATATCTTTGTTACTGTTTTCTAGCAAGATAGGGCTTTTCCTATTCAGTGATGCAAAGGTTTCTTCTTAGCTTTCAAAATACTATGCTGTCAGATAGCTTTATACCTAACGTTTTTTGTAATGAAGAGGAGAAAATTGAAAGATGGTTAAAAAAGTATAGACTACCTTCAAATCTTAGCATGTTTGGCTTTTCAAAAATGTTAATACATTTGACTCTACTTAGAAAGTGTTCTAAAATGAAACATGATAAGGGAAAATAATCTTCAAGAGGTCTTTGAATCTGTTTTACTAGATTAAATTAGTTTTACTAAATTATGTTCATCAAATACATATTCATTGTCTTATTAAAGAACGTAGTTATTTTAAGTCACTAATATTTGAAGACTGGGAAAATTGTGCCAAAACAATTTAGAAACTAAGCTTGGCTTTCCTTCTTGATATAGCTCCAAATAGATTTATTTCCTGATGTTCCTAAAATTTGAATTTTCTTCTGCTAGAATGTTCTAGTAAATGAATGTTTTAATGCTATTTTGCAACGTTGACATTTATACTTGAGATAAGTTTTCGCCTACATCCATCTGCTGGCTAGACATGTCTACCTGGGCAATCCTCTTAAAACAAATAGAGCCATCTACTGCTCTATCTCCAACCCTTATCCTTATCCTTAGTTGTATAATATTTCGCCCAGTGTCTGGAGTATTTCCTTGTCTATAAAGAGAGATCAGGAGGAGATTATTGATTAAAGAACTTCCTTACCTGGGAGAGTTTATTAGTACAAAATGCATGACAAGGTAAGGAACATGGGAGTTGATTTTTTTTCTCTCTGGTATTCTATACATTTATACACTTCAGGTTATTGGATTTTGGTACTGAGTCCTTCTAACTGGTAAAGCCTTCCATGATCAAAGGGTAGGATCCTCATCATCACAGATAAAAATATCAGTAGTGATAGAGCAGCTGCTGAAAGAAAAGTACTTTTGAAACATAGACTCTACTATAGAGTGATATTTGATATGAAAAAATAATTTGTTTTGGAAAAAGAAAAAGAGAAACTCTACACTACCTTTGCTATTTTTTTAATTTGTTTTTTACTTTAGCTATTTCTTTAACCAAATTTTGGCCTTGTGATATTGATCAAGGTCCTCAGCTCCACAGAGATCAGGACACTGGATGCTCTAGGAAATGAACTTACATGGAATAAAAATAAGATGGAACAAGTAAGGATTCAGCTAATATGACATTTCTGCCAAGAAGCCTTTCTTGACAACTCCCCCTTCCATCCCCCTGTTCCCACCCATACACAAGAAGATCATACACAGTTTAGACAGCCTTCCTGTGTACTTATAAAGTGCCTGAAAACTGTGTTATAGTGACCCACCTGCACATCTCTCTCGCTCATTACTGGGTCATGAATGCCTTGAAACAACTGCTTTTTAGCTTCTTTTGTGAACAAACAGTATTTTTCCAATCACAGCTAATTACTTCAGATGGATCTTTGTGTAGACATGTTGAACCTAAACATTTGCAATTAATAATAATTATTATTTTTTAGTTTTTTTATGGAAGTATAAAGTTTTTTATGGAAGTGCTTAATAATTATTAATTGATAATGGCTTTTTCCCCCAGGACCTTTCCCAGTGGTCAGTTTAATGGTGGGCTCTGTTGTTCTGAGCATGGCCCCCGATGAACACTTTCTCGTATCCAGCAGTAACGGAACTGCACTGAATACCACCGTGATAGACTTTGCAGCTAGAGATGCAGCAAGAGTATTGATTGCGAGCACCCTTACTCTTTTGGTTGGAATCATACAGGTAATGGGCTTACAAGCGATATACAGGTTGACAGAATTTGTATCTGAAAGAACTGTTAAGCATGTGGACTTAAAGATTCATTTAAAAGCAAAACAAATCACTTTAAGACTCTCAAAGCTTATTTTTTAAGTTATACTGTTTTAGGTCAGATGCTAAAATAGTCAGTAAGCCGCCACTTATTAAAGCTCACTTAATCATCAAAGTCAGAGACAGAAAAAACAAGACAGAGGAACATGTGTGATTAGAATGAGAATAGGAAAAGGGAGTTGTGCCAGAACCCATAAAGAGACAAAAAATATTCTGGTCACTGGAGCCATGAAACCTAAAGTTACAGGAAAAAACCTACATGAATTTTTCTTATTATATATCTAGAAATACTTTAAGGTTCATACTACACATGATTTTCAAATTTTAGAATGGTGGATGGGAGAGATAGGGCCAGCATTTTAGTTGGTATTAAGTTTAATTCATTAATAGTTCAAAAGTGTTGGTCCTTCTCCCAGGCAAGCGTTTAATTTTCCCTTCTTTCTTGTTCTAGTTGATATTTGGAGGTTTGCAGGTTGGATTCATAGTGAGGTATCTGGCAGATCCTTTGGTTGGTGGATTCACAACAGCTGCTGCCTTCCAAGTGTTGGTCTCACAGCTAAAGATCGTCCTCAATGTTTCAACCAAAAACTATAACGGAATTCTCTCCATCGTCTATGTAAGTGTTGCTTCTCTGCAGGGATGGCTCACTTTTCCTACTGAACCTGAGTCTGGAGAGTATAAGCTCCTCCATGCCATGCTTTGGGAGCCATTGAAAACATTCTTCTCTGAAAGAAGCAGTAGCATCAGGAGTTACATTGAAGAAGGCAGAGTTTGCAAATCATTGTTTTCAGTGGGTCAGTATGGTTTCAGAAGTGTCATCAATCTTCAAAATATTAATAAAAGCAAAGTTTTATACTGAAGACTGGTTTGGGAGGCAGCACACTTGAGCTGCATTCTCAACCTTGCCTCTCACAAGCTAAGTGACCTTGGACACAGGGTGTAGGATAGTGGCTGAAAACTCAGTTTGGATGACCAAGATTAACATATACCCTGACTCTATTATTTATTATTTGCTCTATTGCATGAGCAAATTGCTATGCCTCAACTTCCTTCCCTGCAAAATGGAGTTGGTAATAATATATACAAATTAAATTAAATAAGGCTGTATGAGAAGCCCATGGTCTAGGGGCTGGCAAATAACAAAGTACTCAAAAAAAGAGTGTTACTTTGAGGGGCTTTCCTGGTGGTCCGTAGGTTAAGACTCTGTGCCTATACTGCAGGGGAGGTGGGTACAATCTCTGGTTGGGGAACTAAGCTGAAATTATTTATTATTTCACATCTCAGGACTTCTTTTCTTTTTTATTTATAAAGTGAAATGATTGGAGATGTATCTCTAAAGCCTTTTTTAACTCTGAGAGTCCATAAAATGCATAATGTAAATGTCCCAGCAATTATAGATGAAAAGGAATGTTAGATTCGGAGATGATTCAACATGCAAAAGAGATGCAAAAGAAGGATGTATTCCACACTAATTAGATTTGAAAAAGTTCTTGGATCTAAATATGTGTTCTATATAGAGCATATTATCGATGCTTGAAAAATGGTGATAATAGTAACATGATGTCACCCTAGCTTAGGGAGAATGATACCAAATACAATGTGCTAGCATTAAGAATGGAGTCCTTTAATGACCCGTCTATTCTAATGACCTTTAATTTCTTTAATAATCCATGTAGCTTTTAAAATGAGGTAAGGCTGTGCATACCTATCTTAAAATTAGTGAGGTGGTCAAGGGTTTGCTGAAGCTTGCAGCATTGCCGTAGTTCCATTCAACATTAGCATTACTTTATCCATTCAACAAATGTTACCTAGTGTCTATTATGAGCCAGATATCATGCTGAGCAGTGGGACTAGATGCATACTTGCTCAATAGCTCAGTTATCCCTGACTCTTTGCAACCCTTTGAACTGTAGCTTACCAGGCTCCTCAGTTCATGGGATTTCCTAGGCAAGAATACTGCAGTGGGTTGCCATTTCCTCCTCCAGAGGATTGTCCCAATCCAGGGATCAAGCCTGCATCTCCTGTGTCTCCTGCATTGCAGGTGGATTCTTTACCTGCTGAGCCACTGGAGAAGCCCGAGGTAGAGGCTAGGCTACCTAGCCCTAGGACTAGGTAGAGGAGGCAGTTTAACATAGTGATTAAGACTATGGACTTTGGAGTCTTGGTTCTACCACTTATGATCCTATGATTAAATATGATGTGATTCTGGGCATGTCATATTTGACTTCTTTTTCCCTGCCAAGTCCTAGGTTTGCTTTGAGATCATCTGACTGCCTTTTTCTGACAGGTTATCTCACTTTTGCAGTCTCTATGCGCTGTGGTTTTTGTTGTTATTGTTTGTTTTTTGCTTTCTTACTTTCTCTGTCAACTGTTTGTTCATTTATCCCTTATTGTCATCCATTCATCTTTTCAATAAGTATTTATTGAAACCTACCATGTGCCAGGGACTTTTCAGTCCTTGTACAAACTCACTGACTCCTGAATCCACCAAGACACCCCTGACTGAGTGTGCTCACCTCCTTGTTTGAACATTGCTAGGCCTGCGTCCTCACAGATTACAGGAGGCCTAGTCTGATAGGTAATCTGGGTCCTTGGTCACTGTTGGACTTCTGAAGATGGGGGAAATGAAATTTCACAGTTTTTCTGGTCTCTTAGGACATGTTTAAGATAAAGCTTGCTGCAAATAACCCCACTTTCAACAGAGACCAAAGTAAACTGGGAAACACTAGATAGAACAAGGTCAAAAGTAGTTATTAAACTATTATGTGCCTTATGTTGTGTTGAACATTATTCTTGAAGCTTCACGTTAGAATGTGTTAGAGAATTCTGCAAGCCATTCCTTCCAGGTCAGCCAAGTTGGATAAAGATACTTCAATCATCCTTGTGTGAGGGTGAATATAAGCTTGCTTTTCTGAAAAAAGAAGAAACAGCAGGTCTGGAAATAATTGCTAAAGGATTGAATGAGCCTCTCAGTACCTGAACAGAGAATTCTGCTTATGATATTACTGGTTGTGACTATTCATGAAAGAATCCTTCAACAAATGCAGGGCATTTGTGGATTCCTCCAGGAAAGACTGTAAGATTGTTGTAAGATGGATTTCCCTGGAATGGAGTTAACATCCCTTTTGTTGTAAACTTATGCTTTGGATCATCTGCCTGCTCCTCTCTCAAAAAAAAAAAGAAAAAGGAAATAATGAATATAAATAATTGGAGAAGGACATAATGGAAAAGAAAGAAAAACAGAAACTTCAGTTTACAAATGCCAGAGATGCTGGGTATAGGATGCAGAAGGGAGGGGCTTCCCTAGTGGTCCAGTGGTTAAGATTCCATGTCCCCAGTTCAGAGGGCACAGGTTCTATCCCTGGTTGGGAAACTAAGATCCCACATGCTGTGTGGCCAAAAAAAAAAAAGAGAGAGGCTACAAAAGGAAAATTACAAGGTGCTGGCAGAATTCAGAATTAGTAATACTCAAGCTACTGTGTAGCTACTCAATTATGTAAGTAAATCATGCAGTCCATTTCAAAGTGGTTATGTTTTCCTACCATTCACTCTGAATGGTTTGTCTTGATAGACAAGGGAAGTCTTTCTGCTTGCTGACTAAATTGGCTCTGTGTCCCCATTTCTTCCCTAACGAGAAGGAAGACCACATTGAAAAGTTCTGCCCAGATGGTGAGAGTTTTGAAAGCTACCCCTAAGCTTGATCAGATTCGTTATTTAGAACCTATTTCCGTATGTAAAAATGAAGCCATTATAAAACAAAAGTAACACTTTAAGGGTTGATCTTATATATGCACAGAAGTTCTGGTGGGAGGAAATTCCTGACAGCAAGGGGTTTGTTATATTGGTAGAGACAAGATGAATTAAAATAAATTTGGCACCAAAAGTTAACTAATGATTTTCCTCATATGTAATACAGGTATAATTTTTAACTTATGGCTTCATATACCCAGTAGGAAGAAATTCTTTAAATGAAATGGTTCTAAAATTCTCCAAGCATAGTAGGAAATATAATAAAATATCCATTTCCGAAAAGTTTTATTATCTTGATTTGCCTGGTCAGAATACTAGGCTGAAATATGGAATTGTAAGTGTATCCATATTTTAAACATATTTTAGTTAGTATTTTAATTTATTAAAATATTAATAAGTTAGAGTTACTTTTCAGTGCTTTCTTGTCTCATTTCTGTATCTTGGAGTATTAATACAATCTGACTACTTCAGTTTATATGGGTTGGTTTTATTTCCACATATATTAAGCTTTCTTTTGTATAACTTTTCATAAGAGATTCTGAATAAATATTCAATATAGGCAACTGATATATTCATAAGCTTGTTTGATGTTATTGTGTAATGTAAACTGATCTTGGCTTTTGCAACTCACATTACATTTATTTTATTTTTTTCATATTACATTTTTAATACAGTCACAGATGCTTTTTATTCAAAGGTCTAAGTGAGTCTCATAGATTACATGAGAATCCTATAGTGATCATTTTTGTAAGGTGAAAATTTTTAGGATTGGGATAGTTGTTCATATTGTTCTTAAGTTTGAATTTTTCCATCTTGTGTTGAAAGTAAACCTTTATTGTGTAGACAGTTAATTGAAGTATTATGTTTAGCTCATGAATTAATGAGGGTCATCATCAGGAAATTTGATTATATAAAGAACTGGATAGCAATACCTTGAAGACTATGTTATTTAGGGCTGTGTACTACTATGGTGTGCACACGTGTGCTAAGTTGCTTTAGTCGTGTCTGACTCTTTTTGACCTGATGGACGATAGCTGGCCAGGCTCCTCTGACCATGGGATTCTCCAGGCAAGAATACTGGAGTGGGTGGCCATTTCCTCCTCCAGTGGATCTTCCTGACCAGGGAACTGAACCCATGTCTCTTATTCTCCTGCATTGGCAGGAGGGTTCTTTACTACTAGCACCACCTGGGAAGCCTGTGCTGCTCTGGTAGATGCCTTAAATTCTTGAGTTGTTGTGTCTGCTTGTATAGTTTCTGATTTATTTTCTTTTTCACCTTGCTATCACTGGCTTCATCTTGTTACTATCAATGTATCTGCCTCTAGCAATTTTTACTGACTCTGGAAAGTGTTCAAAGTAAACATGCTAGTATTGGGTTTAAAGCAAGGACAAAAATACTCTGAAAATCCAGGAGGCTTCCCACAAATCAGATTCTTGAACTCTAGTTCAAGCACTTGGTGGAATGTATTTTGCTTACACAATGGCTTGTTCTCTGATTCCCTTACTCTTGAACGTTTCCCAAAGAATGAGGTTGCTGGCAAGATGACTCCTACGTTAGCTGTTGATCACTATACATAATTGTTACCAGATTGTTGTTATAATTATTTGAAGTAATATTTTATCTTCATTTAAAATATATATCTATCAAAGGACTCATTCAAAGGAAAGTAACCTTCACTGGGAGATTACTTGTCTGGAAGAACCTTCTAAAGTCATGCCTTCTATGGAAGTTCCTATAACAAAGGTATTAGTGTTCTCCCTTGAGATTCTTCCTTGCTAATCTCCTTTGATTCCCAGAAACCACCTATTTACAAAACAAAGCTATTTTTTCTTGAGCTGGATTGTATGTCCACTTGGAAAGAGTTCAGTTCAGTTCAGTTCAGTTGCTCAGTCGTGTCCGACTCTTTGCAACCCCATGGACTGCAGCACACCAGGCTTCCCTGTCCATCACCAACTCCCGGAGCTTACCCAAACTCATGTCCATTGAGTCAGTGATGCCATCCAACCATCTCATCCTCTGTTGTCCCCTTCTCCTCCTACCTTCAATCTTTCCCAGCATCAGGATCTTTTCCAATGAGTCAGTTCTTTGCATCAGGTGGCCAAAGTATTGGAGTTTCAGCTTCAACATCAGTCCTTCCAATGAACACCCAGGACTGATCTCCTTTAGGATAGACTGGTTGGATCTCCTTGCAGTCCAAGGGACTCTCAAGAGTCTTCTCCAACACCACAGTTCAAAAGCATGAATTCTTTGGTGCTCAGCTTTCTTTATAGTCCAACTCTCACATCCATACATGACTATTGGAGAAACCATAGCCTTGACTAGACAGGCCTTTGTTGACAAAGTAATGTCTCTGCTTTTTAATATGCTCTCTAGTTTGGTGATAACTTTCCTTCCAAGGAGCAAGCCTCTTTCAATTTCATGGCTGCAATCACCATCTGCAGTGATTTTGAAGGTCCAAAAAATGAAGTCAGCCACTGTTTCCACTGTTTCCCCATCTATTTGCCATGAAGTGATGGGACTGGATGCCATGATCTTAGTTTTCTGAATGTTGAGCTTTAAGTCAACTTTTTCACTCTCCTTTTTCACTTTCATCAAGAGGCTCTTTAGTTCTTCTTCACTTTCTGCCATGAGGTGGTGTCATCTGCACATCTGAGGTTATTGATATTTCTCCCGGCAATCTTGATTCCAGCTTGAGCTTCTTCCAGCCCAGTGTTTCTCAAGATGTACTCTGCATATAAGTTAAATAAGCAGGGTGACAATATACACAGCCTTGACATACTCCTTTTCCTATTTGGAACCAGTCTGTTGTTCCATGTCCAGTTCTAACTGTTGCTTCCTGACCTGTATACAGGTTTCTCAAGAGTCAGGTCAGGTGGTCTGGTATTCCCATCTCTTGAAGAATTTTCCACAGCAGTTTATTGTGATCCACCACAGTCAAAGGCTTTGGCATAGTCAATAAAGCAGAAATAGATGTTTTTCTGGAACTCTCTTGCTTTTTTTTTTTTGAAAGAGTTAGTTTTATTTAAATGATCATAGTTCAAGTTTGAACTAAGTACCAAATTAATTTCCAAAAATTTCTATTTGACCTATATATCAATTCAATAGCTTTTCTTTGTCATAAAGAATGGACGAGTCCATATGTATCTACATATGAAGAATTTTAGGAATTTTTATTAACATCTGTATCATTCATGTTTAGTGAAGAGTTTTACCTAAAATATTGATTAACCAGGACTTTTGATTTCGGTTTTTAATTTCAGTAATACATATCAACATGATGAAAATTAGGTAACTTAGAAGCACCTGTAAAGCTACTTAAGGTATAAACTTTTAAAGCTTTTCTGCAAGCAAAAGACAGTATATAATGATATATTTTCTTTTAAAAGATCTCATTTTTATTGTAAAAAATACAGATAAGCTAAAATAAGAAAGCAGAAATCACCCATACTTTTGCCACTCCAAGTTAACCATCATTAGTAACTTGGTATTTATATTACAAGGGTTAGACATTAATGGTGTCTGTATTAACAAACACAAATTAAAATTTTTTTAATTTTACATGAAATTCTTAAGTGCTCTTTGATGATGATATGATTTTTCATACAGGAGGTATATGAAATTATTTTTTTTACAGACACTGGTTGAGATTTTTCAAAATATTGGTAACACTAATCTTGCTGATTTCATTGCTGGCTTACTCACCATTATCATCTGTATGGCGGTTAAGGAATTAAATGATCGATTTAAACACAAAATCCCAGTCCCTATTCCTATAGAAGTGATTGTGGTAAGTAGAATGTGTAATTAGAAAATTCAGCATTAATTAGCTTTGTAAGAAAGGAACTGTTCAAACAAATGAACTCTTTTAAAACCTCTTTTGTTTTATTTCAGACAATAGCAGCTACTGCCATTTCGTATGGAGTTGACCTGCAAAAAAATTATAATGCTGGCATTGTTAAATCCATCCCAAGTGGGTGAGTATGGAGTTCCTCTTAGGCATTAATAATAAATTGTCAGTACCTCCTTTTTAAATGAAACAAGCTTCATTTCACTGGTGGTCCTTCAATAGTCTCATGTGTGTTATCTTAAAGAAATATCCCATTTGTGCAAACTATCAGCTAAAGATCAAGTCATTTGTTTAAAAGCAGTGCTATATGCTCTGTCTTTTTCTTTACACTCTTAAAACATGGCAGGACATGCACAGTTAACTCCAGACTCCTGATTTAAACTCATATATACAATTACAGTATAAGCAGAATCATGGTGTGTAACGCTTATTGTACTGAGAACAATCTGCTTAAAGAAAAAGGGAGATCTGGCCTAAATTCTCTTCCATATAATCAGCTTAAGATAATAATTATATCATTTGTTCCTATAAATAAAATGGATGATCTTTAAGGAAGGTTTGATATTTTGGTAGTTTGGTGAATTAAGAGAGTAAGGAACTAAGAGTCTTTGTCCATCTAGTTCTGTGGCGCTAGGGTGGAGGGGGGTTCTCCTATAGTGTAAGTATTAGCTGTTCAGTTGTGTCTGACTCTTTGTGACCCCGTGATTGTAGTCCACCAGGCTTCTCTGTCCATAGAGGTCTCCAGGCAAGAATACTGGAGTGGGTTGCCATTCCCTTCTCCAGGGGATCTTCCTGATCTGGGGATCAAACCCAGGTCTCCTGCATTGCAGGCTGATTCTTTATCATGTGAGCCAGCAACACAAAGATGGTGACAAACCACTGAAATCTCAACCTCAGCTTCTTGTAAAACACCAGTGAGATCCCTCATAAAGTGCAGAGTGAACCAAGGGCCCTACAGCATAATTTGATCCTATGACAGTGAAAAAGAAACACAAATGTTTATTAGATTTGTAACATTAACTTACAGCATTCATGACTAGACTTGCTATTAGATGACAAGTGAGTACTGGTTTCCCTTCCATTAAGTACTAGCTGAGGGACCTGTAACAACACTCTGTGTTTTTCATGCCCTTAATAGAAATTCCTCAGGCCAGGCCAGCCCCCGGGCTTATTCCACAGGGAACTGCTGCCTTGACATTAGATTAATTGTATGATTTCTTCTAATCTATTTAAAAAAAGGAAAGAAAAGTTACAACTGGCTACATGGGGCTTAATTTATGTATCATCCATTCCAGTGTTTCACAAACTCACTTTTTTCTAAGAATTACATAAGGCCTTAACACAAATTCCTTCCTGGTTCTCATCCTAAACCTAATTAATATTTTTCAAAGGGGCTTCACATGATTCTAATGATTAGTAAGTTTGGGAAACTTTACATTAGAGGATCAACATTTTGATAGTGAATCCTAATGCTGGTATAAATATAGTAATAAAAAGATGCAGTGTGGCTACTTGAGTTACAGTGTTTTCACCCTAACAACTAGATTATTTGAGTAGTTTCAAATAGCTACATTAAAAATATATTTTATAGATCCACGTTGTTAGGTTTCCTAGGTGTAACTCTTAGAGGAGGTCCATGGCAAATGCCCTGTCCCCGAAGTCCTTGTTCTATTACTAGATTTTGGGCACTCCCTTTTGCTGCCACAAGTGATTCTTTCTGGCCCTATCAAGAGATTTCCTGGATGCTCTCCTGCTGAAAATGGATCTCTAGCCTCTTGCTGTTGGGTTAGTCAAGTTGAATGCTCTGACAGACCGCTTGTTGTGATTGGTCAGTCTGCCTCACCTGCCTGGCCCCTGGGATATATGTAAGCTCTTCCCCAAGGGTAGTGATCTCACTTGTCTTGTTCAGCTTTTTGATACCCCAGAAATAAGTATAATAACATTAACAAACACTGGAAAAGAAAGCATGATATGGAGATTGGAAAAGGGCAAGGAAAGGAGCGTGGGATGAGTAGGATGAAATGAAGAGGAACAAAAGAATGATTGTGGAACTTCCCTGACAGTCCAATGGTTAAGACCCCTCACTTTCAATGCAGGGGGCGTGGGTTCTATGCCTGGTCAGGAAACTAAGATGCCACATGCTGTGTGGCGCAGCCGAAACAAAACAAAAAAAATATAGATTGTGCCTGCCCACTTCTTCATCTCCTCTCCATGTCAATCCCCCAATAAGGGAGTAAAAGCACAGCCATTACTGGCAGTTTTCCTTAATCCCGTTGAGAGTCAGTGCCATATGTCAGTATTGCTCAGTGTCCAAGGACACCGTCCCCCAAACCATAACCACTTGCCCTATTCCCCTACTGCCTTTCTTGGTCAAATATACAATTTCTCCAAGTGTGGTCAACTTCTGAGCATCTCACTGGGATTCACCCAAACCAGGGCCCCCTATTCTCTCACTAACTCTTTTTCTTAACCAGCAGGCTCTAAGAGGGCAAATCAGATCTGTCTACTTAGGAAATGTCTAACATTCACACTCGGACCCACTAAATACTTCACTTTTCTGGGTCTCAGTTCCCTAATCAACAAAAAGAGAAAGGTAGATTCAACAATTTCAAGGATATTAGATTTAGGATAATACTTTGGATAATATTAAGATATTAGCAGGTTCTAGATTTCTATGGCTTTCTATAAGAACCTTATTTCTACATTACCACTTCCAGTGGTAGTTTCCTATGAAAGGAGCTTCAGGCATGAGGTAGGTCAGGGATTTTTTTTTTTTTTTTTTGCCAGAGAACTGGCCATACGGATAATCATCAAGATGCAGGCACAAGAAAGGAATCCTTTCTGATGTTCATACTTGGGGATGATTGCATACTTATAAACTTGTAGATTTATTTCTTTATATGGTTGGTGAGTAGCTTTGGTTTTGTCAAATAGTAACTGCTTGATCCCACAACTATAGTGACTGTGGAGCATTCTGATAACCATATACATTTAATCTTTTGTGGGTACTCAAGAAGATTTTAAGTATCATGGCTCTTCGATAAGGATTTTCCACTTCACTGTTTCAGCATCTTACATTCTTTGTCTCTGTAACTGACCTGACCACTTCTTGTACAGGGTAAATCTCATTTAATGGCTAGGATATCTTTTAAAGTTATCCTAGATATCAAAGACCTTTGATATTAAAGATATCAAAGACCTCTGAGATGAAATTGTAAGGAGAAACACTTATGAGATGGTGCAGCATAGAATTATGTGGTATTAAAAAATCAGTAATGACAGGTTTCTTCTTGTCAGAGTGTAGATAAGGCAGCATCCATAATCTCTCAAATAGGCGACAAAGGAATCAGCCAGTGAGATAGCACCAGCTTCTGACTGAAAATTGTAAAAGCAGGTGCTACTACTTATCCATCTTATGTACCTCTTGTTCTCTTGGATTAAATTCTTTCATGTCTGACTGTGGCTGGGTTGATGTAGCATTTGGTGAGGTGGGGGAAGAGCATTGTAGTCAAATTGTCACAACATTTTTCATTTAAAAACTAGGTTTTTGCCTCCAGCAATGCCATCTGTGAGTCTGTTTTCTGAGATGCTGACTGCATCATTTTCCATCTCTGTGGTCGCTTATGCCATTGCAGTGTCTGTAGGAAAAGTATACGCCATCAAGCATGATTACACCATCGATGGGAATCAGGTATGGTCACCATTTTGCTGAACTGGTTTCTAGGACTGAAACTAAGAAGAAAATATGGGAAAGACTTTGTTGTCTGTTAAAGAAGGGATTGGTTTCTCCCATCCATCTTTACTGAGTTGGTTTCTCTCCTGCATGTGCTAATTTGAAGTTATTTTCAAATATGCTTGCTGTATCACTTCATTTAAAAAATATATTGTTGTTTATATATCCATATTTTATTAAATATCTGAAAGATAAGAATGTAAAAAAAAATAAGCATGATATACCATTATATTTTTAAAAATACTAGCTATAATTCCATAATATCATCTAATATCAAGTCAGTTTTTAGGTAGATAACCACAATATCATTATCACAACTAAAAAGATGAATAATAATTCTTTAATAACATTAACTATCTAGTCAGTTTTTAGGTTGTCTTAAGTTTTTTGAACAGTTGATTTGTTTGGCTAAATATCCAAAAAAGCTCCACGTGTTATATTAGCTAGATATATCTCTTTTTTATTTTACATTTTTCAAAGATTTATTTTTTTAATTGAGGTATAGTTGATGTACTATATTATATAAGTTTCAGGTATGCAACATAGCAATTCACAAGCTTTAAAGGTTATACTCCATTTATGGTTCTTAGAAAATAATTGGCTATATTCCCTGTGCTGTATGCATCACTTTACCTTTTAAGAAAAAAGTCAAAGTAATCCTAATTTTTAAAAAGTTAATTCAGTTAGATCATAAATAACATTTAAGCTTAACATATTAGGAGCAAGTTGGAAAACGAATTCTTCATGTAATCTAGTATCTCCTGGTAATTAAAAACAATTTTTTTCTTGGTAATTTTTTTTAAAGGCAGCTATAATATGGCAAAAGATTACCACAAACATCAATGATAATAGTTGTGACCACTTTAAACTGAGGTAGTTCATTGTGCAATTAATTGCAGGTTTCCCCCATATCCAAAAGTAGAGAGTTCCTATGAAAATCTTCTTAAGCTGAAATGGCAGTAAAGTGAAGAAGCAGTTACCTTAAGACACATCTTGCAAACAGATGCACAAAATACACTGAGATGAACAGGTGCTCACAAACACAGTTCAGAGCAATGACGGCTCCATGCTGAGATGCTGAGATGCTGAGACGCTGAGATGCTGAGATGCTGAGTGTAGTTTCCCAGGAAGGAGCGTGGTGCTGCCACTCTCTCTGCTTGGGGAGCATGCTGCCTCTATTAGGGGTTGCTGCAAAAACAAACATTTTTCGCCCTTTTTCATAATAGCAAAAATTCTCTTGAGATTTCTTTGAGTTAGCAAAAACAGGTAACTAACTTAGATGGGTCTTTTATAAAAGCCAAGTGGTGTAAAGCAAACTTTTGAAAAGCAGGGGATACCAGTAACAGATACAAGATGGGTTTTGTAGCATCTGATCCATTACCACGCTGATTTTCCACTGCTTGCAAATCTGCAAGTCTGGTTTGTGTCTCTAAACACAGCATAGCAATTACAGTAATTAAATGATTAGCCATCAGAATAATCATTCTCCAAGTCATAATATACTTCCTAGCAAATATCCAACCTCAGAAAAAATATTTTATGTGAGAGTTACAGATAGGCCACTCACCAGGAAGTAAGATAAAGCATTTCAGCAAAAGATAAGTCAATCTTCAGAACAGTTGAGAGCAGTGAAGCCTCTCTTAGGCTTTATGGAGCCCAGATTCCATGTGTGTTTCAAGGTCTCCAAGCACCTTTAATGGTAAGAATTAAACTGGGACTCCCAGGCAGGCTGGGCTTGGGAGTTTGCTTTCTTAATGCTCTTTGCTTGACCAGAGTCTTCCAAAGATTTGATTTGTGGCATCACTACCATTCATTCTCTCTCTCTCTTAGGAATTCATCGCCTTTGGAATCAGCAACATCTTCTCTGGATTATTCTCTTGCTTTGTGGCTACCACTGCCCTGTCCCGCACCGCTGTCCAGGAGAGTACTGGGGGAAAGACACAGGTATGGGGTGGCGGTGTGGTCATATCCATCTAGAATGATGTAAAGAATGAATCAGGGGAATGGTGGCTCAGAAAGGCTTGCACAAGAACTCAGTACGATTAGCCTTTGAGAAAAGTAAAACTTGCACATCCCATTCTGATTCCATCTGGGACCTCTCCATCCCTGTGACTATGATCTACTCCCTCCCTGTAAACCTCTCTTTATAGTTTTATGATGCAGTGAGTCTCAAACATTTTTGTGTCATTGCCCAGCTGGCAGATAGTGCCACTTACTTGCTTTTGCAGGGATGATAACAGCTGATAATGAAGGTGCTGATTTTTTTCTATTTGTTATATGGGAATAGAGAAGGCCTAGTAAGATCTCTTTGTGGCTTAGTGAGTTATTCTGTTTTCAGGAAAATGAAAAGCTGTCCATTTACATTTCCTTTACCAAGGATCAGGAGCTTCCTCCAGAGGCCTTGCGTCCGACAGAACCACAGTTTGCTAGCTAAGCATATTTCTGTTAAACACTTTGTCATTTCTTCCTGAGAAAGACTTTTGTTCTTGAAGTTCTGAATGTGGGTTTGATCTTGCCTTTAGCTGTGATTTTAAGTTGTGGCCTTCCCCCAAACCAGCATCCCAGTTAATCTCTGGAAAACTCCTCCTTCACTAGGCCAGGTCGCTCAGGATCTGTACTCAGGCCATCCTTTTCAGCAGGACATGAGTCAGCTATGCCAAACCAAATGGATGGGGGTGAGGGGCAGGCCCAGGGATTGTGTTTCTGTTATGCCTGGGGAGTTTTCTCCTCCCAACACAGAAAGAACTATTATTTAAGAGTAAATAGTATTTTGAGACTATAAGGAGCAACAATTCAAAGTAAATAGTTTAACACGCACAGTCTTCAAACAGGATTTTTTTCCAGGTGGAGATGCAAATAAATATAAAAAAGAGAGTAACTGAGAAAATGAATGACTCCAACGGTGAGTGGCTGAGGGCGTTTGAATTGTCTCCCAGATGCTCATGATGCTCCTTTCCCATTCATAACAGATCTTTGTGACAGTCAGAGGGCTTGGCCTTCTCCAATTTCTTGGCTCCCGATGAACAAACATTTACTTTTAATTTTCAGAATTACTCTATTTAAGACTGAGTTTCCTTCTCCATTTTTCTGAAAACATTTCTAGCTCTGAGAGAGCAAATAAAACAATACAGCCTCAAGCAGGAAGCATAACCGGAGATCTGTGGTAAGGGGAAGAGGTTGGAGGTGATTGCCAAAGCTGCTCCTGTGTTCAGGGGCAGCTGTTAGCAGTGAAGTTTTCTGCAGCTTCCACTGGACATGGAGACTTGACAAGCTCCCCAAGGCACATGGCTATAAGTGGGTGCAGGCAGATCCCCAAGAGCTGATGTTCACTGTCTGCTAACTCCAGGCTCAAATGGGGACAGCCCTCTCCCCTCTCCCTTCCCCCCAAGAATGCCCATGCAAAGTGATCCCTTGGCAGAAGGTTTGGGGATAATGGTGTTCTGGTAAGCTAATACCCCCTGCCACACACTGGCATGTATTATATTTAGGAATGAAGGATGCCAGGATTTTAGTACTGAAGAATGAAACAAGCACAGAAGTCACTTGGTATTTAATTACTGAAATGTATACTAAGTTCTGGGGTTAAAAGTCTAAGTGTCTGGACTAAAATCCAGGAACTAATGACCAACTAAACTGGCAAGTCTTTGCTTGTTGTTTGACTTTTCCTGGATTTTTGATGTTGGAGCCTCAGTTTCAGAATCTATGCAATGGGGGGTAATCATTGTATCCACCTCACAGGGACACCATATAGATTAAATAAGCAAATGTTTGTAAAATTCTGGCACATATATGTTGACTGTTGATTGTTCCGGTCATTAAGTTCTCAAGGTAAGAATAATGCCTTAGTACCTATGACACATACATTGTACCTGACACATAAGAAACATATATTTGCTGAATGAATGGATGGAATCATGAGTGTCAGTGGATACTATCAACTGTTTTCAGCACATCTATAGATGCTCAACATTGGCAACCTGTCCTTTCTCTCATCCCCATCTGGCTCCTAATGATTCATGAAAAAGTAATTCTGATGACAAACTATTCTCTAGCCTGGTTATCCTCTCAGTTAACAGAAGAATTGTCTAGCAACTGAATCTGCTCATAGATACAAAATATATAGCATTTCCTGCCAAATAAGTAATTTTCCCTTATAAATTAAGTACAGGTAGTGGGCCCCCCTGCAGATTTCAAAAATAGTAACCAAAATTAGTCTTGGTCCCCATAATTGAGGGCTAATTATTCCCTATCCTTGGTGAGTAGGTGGCCACCCTCCTGGCATGAGTTGGGCAGCTGGCTTTGGTCCCTGTTCCCAAATCTCCATCTCTTTCTCCAATCCACAGAGCCCGACATCCACAGTGAAATGCAAGCGGCTCATGATAGACAATAAATATTGGTTAAGTAATTCCACAGAACGAAAGGAAGGAAAGAAAGGAGGGAAGGATGAAGGAAGGATACCGGATTCTCTGCTTAGATAGAAGAGGGGGGAAATCTCACTAAGATACTGGGAACCTGGATGTGTGGTGTTGCAAGATACAGATTACCTAGAAGTGGGGATCTGGATGGACAGAACAGACTTTTCAGTATATCATATACATAATATGGCCTCAGGCGAGCCTAGCTATCCTCTGATCAATTTGCCAGATGGAGTGGATGAGTGTGGCTAATGCATTTCCTTACATTTTTGGATTTTTGTTTGTATTGGCTTTATGTGTCTCCTTGAATGCAAACATCTTGCATTAGGCAGTACCAGGGCCCAATGCAACCTTCTCTACTGCTTCCTCTCTGCTCGTTTGGCTTCTGGCTCCCTCTCTCCTCTCCTTCGTTTTAGTTTCTAGGCTTCACCTTGGCCAGGCCCCAGCTGTCTCAGCAGAGAATCCATTGGTCATCTAATCACACCACAGCATAGTCCCCACACCCTCAGCTTCTGTCCTAGCTATTTGTGAATCCTGGGAGAGCTTTTCTGCCAGTGAAGGTAAAGCTTTTGAAGCTTCCGTTACTCCTGCTACTGGCCCCGTCACACGGGCTGCTGTAGGAGGATGCTGGAGACGTGGTCCTACCTCTCAACAGGCTCCTGTGGTGCTTTTTAATCTGCAGGACTGGTCAATTTATTTTCTCAGAGATTATCATGGCAACCGTGCCTGCAAAGTGTTATTAGAGTCGTTATCAGGTTGCCAATTCCATAATGCAGAAGAATCAATTATGTGCTATAAGAAGTTATTTCCCAAGAATGCTTCAAGGATCTGTTGTCCAGGAACAAGGATGGGCTGGGTCTCCTGGAATGACAAATGACTGGAAGATTGACCTCTTAAATTGACACCAGAAAAATAGAGGTCTGTCATGTATCCAAGTGCAATCAAGCCAAACTGGCTGTACTCTAGCAGACCTCGCCCCCACATTTTCTTTTAGTTTCTCTGTCATAGCTACTAAATGTATTTAGTAGAGTAAATAATTCTTGTTTCTCTCAACAGGGCTGAGCAGGAGGAGGGAGGTGGGGAGTGTTGTGTGCCCGTGAACAGGCTCTTGCACACATGCATGCAGCAAGCACACATTCAGAGTGGGAAGCACAGGCCCTGACGATGGGAGATGTGTGTGTCTTTCAGGTTGCCGGCATCGTCTCGGCTGGGGTCGTGATGATCGCCATCGTCGCCCTGGGGAAGCTGCTGGAACCCCTGCAGAAGGTATAATCTTGCTTCTTGTCACACCGATTGCTTACTTTCCCTTCACTGCTCTGCTACCCAAGAAATAGCAGGGGATTTAAAAGTCATCACATGGCAAACCATTCCCCTGAATAACCCAGACTTCTCCATCTCTCCTGGCAGTCAGTCTTGGCAGCTGTTGTAATTGCCAACCTGAAGGGGATGTTTATGCAGGTGTGTGACGTTCCTCGTCTGTGGAGGCAGAATAAGACTGATGCTGTAAGTTGCTTGCCATCCTTTTTTTTTTTTTTTTCTGAAATAGGAATTACTTATGTGCTTCTTGCCATATTATTATGTCCCCTTATCTCCTGAGTCTTACTTGCATTTTGGAAAGCAGAGCAGAAATTAGAATTTTGTGGATAAGCCAAAACTGTGAAGTCTTCCACATGAGCTACAATTTGTGAAGGTCCTAAATCTCTGGGAAGATCCATTTTGTACAAGAATCCTGTATGAGCGCCTTCATATACCACTGGCCTTCTAAAGCCAAAGAACAAATTTTAAAAAAACAAAACCCTCTAATCTAGAAGGACAAATAAAACAAAACACAAAGCAGAAACAAAATGCAAAACCCCATGTCAATTATAATTTTGATTAAAGTAGTCTTTACAACTCTTCTGAGGGACTGTAAAAACAAAGAAGAAGAAGAAGAAGCTAAACCCTTCAGAGTTCTGCTGTAATTTAAACCAGAACAGATAAAAAGAATGGGAAAAAATTCCCTATATATCTGCATGGAAAGATCTCCAAGACAAACTGTTAAGTAAAAAGAGACTGGTGCAAAAGGGAAGAGTGTGTATAACACACTAAAAGAAGGGAAAATAATCTATGTTTTGCAGTGGTATTTGCCAAAAAAAAAAAAAAAAAAATTGCTGGTGAAAAATGTGCACCTGTGTACACACACACACAGAAATAAAGGAGGATGTAAGAAAGAAAAGAGGGTGGGAATGAATGGAGAAAGGAGAAGGTTGCAACCAAGATTTTTCACTGCACACTTTTTTGGTCACACCATGTTGCTTGCCAGATCTTAGTTCCCCGACCAGAATTCAAACCTGAAAGCCCCGCAGTGGGTATGTGGAGTCTTAACCACTGGACCTCCAGGGAAGTGCCTCTGCATACCTTTTTAATACCAATTTTATTTTAAACTATGTTAATACATATCAGGGCTTCCCTGGTGGCTCAGTGGTAGAGAATATGCCTGCCAATGCAGGAAACGAGGGTTTGATCCCTGGGTGGTGAAGATCCCCTGGAGGAGGAAATGGCAACCCACTCTAGTATTCATTCCTGGGGAATTCCATGGACAGAGGAACCTGGCAGGCTACAGTCTGTGGGGTCGCAAAGAGTTGGACATGACTCAGTGACTAAACAATAATATATCACCTATTCAAAAATTAAATCTAAAAATATTTTAATGGGACAGTTGGCCTGTATTGGGAAGGCCAATTTCCACTTAAAATATGTAAAGACATCAGAATATTTTACAAAGCTGTAATTTGTTCATGGACAATTATCTTATTATTTTTACAGGTAGTCACTCACCTCATGGTACCCGATGAATTAGCATTTTTCATTTTCATGTTTTCCTAGGTTATCTGGGTATTTACGTGCATAGCATCCATCATTCTGGGACTGGACCTCGGTTTACTAGCCGGCCTTGTGTTTGGATTTCTCACTGTGGTCCTGAGAGTTCAATTGTGAGTAACGTAAGATCCAAGTTATCTATAAACAGGACAACACACCCTGAAATTTCTTATACAATTTTGATAAGTATAATAAAACTACTCCCTTTCACAGTAGTTACTATTTATTAGTGCTTCTACAAATTAAACATTATCATAATTAGTCATCAAAAAAATCCTGTGAATATGTTTTATTATTCTCATTTGATAGGTAAGATAATTGAAACTCAGTAGGTTAAGAACCTTACCTAAGATTACACAGCTAGTATGTTGCAGAGCCAGCATTTCAACCCAGATGTATCCCACCCCAAAATCTATGTACTTACTCACAGGCTCTACTGCCATGTTCACCTCCAAGTCATGGTAAGACTAAAAGATACATGATCAGCAAAAGACTGAGGTTGCTGTGTAGTTTCTTTTTAAAATGAGATGAAGTCTAAGAGACATTAAGGACCCAAGTCTTGGGCCCAGATAGCTGCTAAATATATTATGGCTCATTTTCTTTTGAAGCTAGTAACCCAGAAGTTATGTAATAACCCAGAATAGGAAGCTTTAAGACAGTTGATTGTAGCCAAAATTCATTCAAATCTGCCAAATAAGGTATGTACCTAACAAGCCATACCAATAATGTAAAATAGATACAATCAGGTCATCTAGAGAGTGAAAGCAGCAGAGACACAGTTCAAAGTAATGGAAAACAATCTGTGAGGCAGCTTGGAGGTGTGTTTGTTTTGTTTGGACTCTTGAGAGGCCTTCGGTAGGTACCTTTCTATGTCTCTGGCATTTTCTGAACAGAGAGTCAAAGAGAGCTTCTCTCGAAGCCTCTGCTATCTTCCCAGACTTCTGGCTCCTTCTTGGCCTGCACTTGGGCCATGAAGGAATGAAAAACCTGGGTAAACCTAACACACACAGATGTCTACAGCTCAGCCTAGGTCCACCTTTTCCATTCCACCAAGCAATTCTCCTTCCCTTCCCTGGCATGCTGGAGCCTACCCAAAGGCTTGTGTTTACCGTTCCAGCACCCTTAAGTGGTTGCCCAGGGACCTGAAAGACTTCTCAAGCTCCCAAAACACCCAGTTTTCTTCTGGGAAACACCCCAGAAACTCTCCTTGGAAGATGATGTCTTCTGTGCTCTGGTTGCCTCTGTATTTACTGTGACTTGTGTGTGATTGAGGGGGAGAAGGGTTTTTAGAGAAAGACTACACAGTTTCTGAGCTTTAAGTTAAAAATCAGCATGGCACAGTAAGCCAAGGAGAAATGGGTGAAACCCTTTACCTGCAGATTTGGTAATGAGGCTTTGAGCCAACCAAAAGCAGTATCCTCCCCAGGATTTAATTTCCAATAATTATAAGCCTGGTCCAGAGAGCACGTTGCTGAGAGCACCCCAAACAGACATTCTTTCTTCAGGCATAGTATTTAGCATATGTTCCTAGTCACAGTTGAGGAATCCTGGCATTTATGTGATTGCATCAGGAACAGGAAATCAACAATCTGGTCCTCCCAGGCTCCTATTTCTATGAAATGAGACTAATTGGATCACTGCAGACTTTCCATACTTCAGAAAGTTGCTATAACTCACAAGGTAGTTCTAGGCATTGTGCCAGGCCATGAAGACCCACAGGTTAAAGATAGAGGCTGTGCTTCTCTTCCCTCCAGAGCCTTTTTGAACTTCTCTAAACCTCAGTTTACTTACCCTTAAAAATGAAGATAATACTGTTGATCATTCAGGGCTCAAATAAGATTTAACATGTGTGAAAGCTCTTTGCTTATCCTATAAAGTGCTACACAGATGAAAGTACGATGCTCATTACTTCTTGCAGGCATTGGAAAAGAGGCACACTTCCTTTTTTACCCCCAGGCTTGCACAAATACCAGCTGTTCACTTCAGGGTTAGCTATCAGAAAATGTCATCTGCAATAAAGACAGAGTCCCAAGACATCCAAATTATGGGCTCTTTAGAATCTGTCATTTCTTCTAACGTTTTATTCCAAAATATGCCTGTTCCAAAAAATCCTGACCTCAATTTTTCTTCTTTTAGTCCGTCTTGGAACAGTCTTGGAAGTATCCCTAGCACAGACATCTACAAAAGCACCAAGAATTACAAAAATGTAAGTGCCCTTGGGAGACACTGGCTGGACTTGGGTTTGCTAAGCTGGATTTTCAGAGGTTGCATATTTCTCTTCTAGTGTGTTAGGAATAAGGTAGCCCAAAAGGGAGGCTACTTCTGTTGGGAAAGCCCATAAGTATACTGGGCGTGTTAGGAAAACTTCTGTTCCAGTATGCCCTCTGATATCCTGTGTGTCCTTGGTTGCTCAGCTGTGTCCAACCCTTTGTGACACCATGGACTGTAGCCTGCTAGGCTCCTCTGTCCATGGGGATTCTCCAGGTAAGAACACTGGAGTGGGTTGCCATGCCCTCCTCCAGGGGATCTTCCCAACCCAGGGGCTGAACCCAGGTCTCCCTCTTTGCAGGCAGATTCCTTAGTGTCTGAGCCACCAGTGAAGTCCTCTGAGCCTCCAGGGAAGCTCTCTGATGTGTTTGTTCATGCTAGTTAAGATGTCATTTTAATGTCAAACCACTGTAAGAGGTATTTTTTTTTAAAAACAGGCAATTCAATTACTCCCAAAAGTTGAATCAAAATTCTATTTCTCTGAGTGAATGGGGTCAAAAGACACAAAGTTCCAGGTATAAAATAAGCCATGGGGATGTAATATACAGTATGGCAACCAAAGTTAATAATAGCATGTCTCAAAGTGGCTAAGAGAGTAGATCTTAAAAAGTCCTTATCACACAAAAAATTTTGTAACTACATATTGTGACAGATGTTAACTAGACTTATAGTGGTGATCATTTTGCAATATATACAAATATCAGGTTGTACATATTATGTACAATGTGAACATATGAAACTAATATGTCAGTTATAACTTTAAAAAGACAGAGCCTCAGAGACTTCTAGAACAAAATAAAATATATCAACATATGAGTAATAGCAGTCCCAAAAAAGGAGAAGAGAAAAAAACACATAAAATATTTGAATAAGTATCAAAATGTTCCCAAATTAGAAGAAAAATATGTACAAATCCAGAATGCCCACTGAACCCAGTTAATGTACACATAAAAATCCATACCTAGAAACATTACAGTGATAGGGCTGAAAGCCATGACATAAAAAAATTTTTTTAAGCAGCAAGAAGAAAAAGATTTCTATTTCTCTATGTTATCATTATCCTCTATGAAATTGTCTGAAATCCCTGTGAAATCATGTTCTCTGTCACAAAGAACCTTATTTGACATCTTTATTCTTGGCATTGGAAGAAATAATACATAATATAGAAAATAAAAAATGAAGAAAATGAACATTTCATTGATGGGCTTATATTCCCTGCAAAAAAAAAAAAAAAAAGATTGCTTAGTGACCAGAGGGAACAAAGGTGAAAAAGCAGAGAAAGAAAATTCAAAGGGGTAGTCCAAGATGGATTCCGGAGCAGGAAGATTCTTAACTCCCCTCCCACTAAGGACACACCCAACCTACAGCTACTTACTAGCAACAAGAAAACGTATAAAAGTAAAAAACTCACTGGTAAAGGCAAATATAGTAAAGGTAGATTAACCAGGTATATATTTAGAAACAAAAGCCCAACAAATAACTGTAAAATTTCTATGGACTCACAAAAGACCCTCAGTAGCCAAAGCAATCTCAACAAAGAACTAAGCAACAGACATAATACTCCCTGATTTCAAGCTCTGCTATAAAGCTATTGTCATATACTCTGGTTTCATTCAGATCATATAAATATTTCACCTTTCTACTCCAAAGTTATTATAATCAAAACAGTATGCTATTAGCATCAAAATACATATAGATCAACGGAATATAATAAATAGAGAGCCCAGAAATAAATTCACATATGCATAGACAGCTTATAATAAGAATATACAATGGAAAAAAGATAGTCTCTTCAATCAGTGATGTTCAATCCAGTCAGTTCAGTTGCTCAGTCATGTCTGACTCTTTGCGACCCCATGGACTGCAGCTCACCAGGCCTCCCTGTCCATCACCAACTCCCGGAGTTTACTCAAACTCATGTCTATTGAGTCGGTGATGCCATCCAATTATCTCATCCTCTGTTGTCCCCTTCTCCTCCTGCCTTCAATCTTTCTCAGCATCAGGGTCTTTTCAAATGAGTCAGCTCTTCTCATCAGGTGGCCAAAGTATTGGAGTTTCAACTTCAACATCAGTCCTTCCAATGAATATTCAGGACTGATTTCTTTAGGATGGACTGGTTGGATCTCCTTGCAGGCCAAGGGACCCTCAGGAGTCTGCTCCAACACCACAGTTCAAAAGCATCAATTCTTCGGTGCTCAGCTTTCTTCACAGTCCAACTCTCACATTCATACATGACTACTGGAAAAACCATAGCTTTGACTAGATGGACCTTTGTTGGCAAAGTAATATCTCTGCTTTTTTAATATGTTGTCTAGGTTGGTCATAACTTTCCTTCCAAGGAGCAAGTGTCTTTTAATTCTATGGCTGGAATCACCATCTGCAGTGATTTTGGAGCCCCCCAAAATAAAGTCTTACCCTGTTTCCACTATTTCCCCATCTATTTGCCATGAAGTGATGGGACCAGATGCCATGATCTTAGTTTTCTGAATGCTGAGCTTTAAGCCAACTTGTTCACTCTCCTCTTTCACTTTCGTCAAGAGGCTTTTTAGTTCCTTTTCACTTTCTGCCATAAGGGTGGTGTCATCTGCATATCTGAGGTTACTGATATTTCTCCCAGCAATCTTGATTCCAGCTTGTGTTTCTTCCAGCCCAGCATTTCTCATGATGTACTCTGCATATAAGTTAAATAAGCAGGGTGACAATATACAGCCTTGACGTACTCCTTTCCCTATTTGGAACCAGTCTGTTGTTCCATGTCCAGTTCTAACTGTTGCTTCCTGACCTGCATATGGATTTCTCAAGAGGCAGGTTAGGTGGTCCGATATTCCCATCTCTTTAAGAATTTTCCAGAGTTTGTTGTGGTCCACACAGTCAAAGACTTTGTCATAGTCAATAAAGCAGAAGTCAGTGATGTTAGGGATACTGAACAGCCATATGCAAAGGAATGAAACTGGACCACTATCTTGTATAATATACAAAAATGAACTCAAAATGGATTAAAGACTTGAATATAAGACATGAAACCATAAAACTAGAAGAAAACTACATCAGTCTTGGTGTTAAATTTTTGGATCTGAATCCAAAAGCAAAGGCAGCAAAAGTGGGACTACATCATACTAATGCTAATAGCTAAAAGCTATTTTTAAATAGCTTTTCTGTGCAAAGGAAACTATCAACAAAATGAAAAGGCAACAAACTGAATAGAAGGAAATAACTGAAAATATGTATATTATAATGGGTTAATATCCAAAATATATGAAGAACTCAAACAACTCAATAGCAGAAAACCCCAAACAGTTCAATTAAAAATAGGCAGAGGCTCTAATAAGACATTTTCCCAAAGAAGGTATACTGATGGCCAACAGGCACATGAAAAAATGTTCAGTGTCACTAATTATCAGAGAAATGCAAATCAAAGCCACAATGAGATTTTCCTTCACACCTGTCAGATGGCTATTAACAAAAAACAAGAAATAAGAAGTGTCGGAAAGAGTATGGAGAAAACTGAACCCTCACACACTGTTGGTGGGAATGTAAATTAGTGTAGGCATTAGGGAAAACAATATGGAGATTCCTCAAAACATTAAAAATAGAATTATCACCTATTCCACCAGAGGAAAATGAAAACACTAACTCAGAAAGATGTATGCACTCCTATGATCACTGCAGCATTATTTACAATAGCCAAGATATGAAAAGAACTTAAGTGTCCAGTGATAGATGAATGGATAAAGAAATGAGCATGCATATGCTCGTGGGCACACACACACATGAATACTAATCAGCGATAAAAAAGAAAATCTTACCATTTGTAACCACATGGATAGATCTTAAGGTTATTATGAAAAATGAAATAAGACAGAGAAAGACAAATACCATTAGAGGTGTAGATTCTAAAAAACAACACAAATGAATAAAAACAAAATGAAACAAAAATCACAGGTACAAAGGACAGATTGGTGATTACCAGAGGGGAAGGGGGTTGGAGGTTTGGTAAAATGGATGAAGGGGGTGAAGAGGGTATTTATTGTGGTGATCATTTTGTGGTGTGTATGAATATTGAATTATTATGTTGCATATACAGAACTAATATAGTGTTACATACCAGTTTTATCTCAATTAAAAGAATTCCTCATGGTGGAAAGTAGATCTGCCATGAAAGAAAATAAAGAAAGAAACAACAAAATAATGAAAACATGGATTTTAGCAACAAAGTTTCTAAAAGCAAAGAAAAAAATTTTTTTAGATATTAGATACTGACTCTAAAATTCAAGTAGCTGCTACTTCATTTATTTTCACAATCTTTGGCAGTTGTGTTGAGCCAGGTGATTCTCCGATGCTCTGAGGCAGGGAACCCTTGGTGAGTTGGGGGTTCTGAGTTCTAGGCTCTAACTTGTGGAGGCCTTGCCCAAGTCAGTCAGCCTCGTGGGGCCTCAGTTTCCTCATCTGAAGGGGCTGGATGAAAACTGCTATGATTCCTAAAGGGTAGAAAGGTCCATGATTCTGTGAGGTTCACTTTTCGTCTGGCAAGCCAATGACATAATAGACTTCAGTTCCTGCAAGTCCCTTAGATTTTTCTCCCTTTTTTTCCCTCACTATTTTAAAATAGTTGGAGATGGGGAGAGGGCCAGTCATATGAACTTGAGGCAATTCACATGAGGATTTGGAGCCTGTTTCTTTTTTTTTAACTTTTTATTTTGTACTGGGACATAGCCGCTTGACAAACAATGTGATAGTTTCAGGTGAACAGCAGAGAGACTCAGCCACACACATACACTTATATATTCTCCTCCAAACACCTCTCCTATCCAGGCTGCCATGTAACGTTGAGCAGAGGTCCATGGGCTATGGAATTCCGGTTATCCATTTAAAATATAGCAGTGTGTACATGCCCATCCCAAACTCCCTAACTATCCCTGCCCCCTCCATTCTTCCCCCACACCAACAACCATAAGCTCATTCTCAAAGTCTGTGATTCTGTTTCTGTTTTGTAAGTTCATTTGTATCACTTCTGTTTAGATTCCACATATAAGGGATGTCATAGGATATTTCTCCTTCTCTGACCTGACTGACTTCACTCAATGTAACACTCTTTAAGTCCATCCATGTTGCTACAAATGGCATTATCTCAATCTTTTTATGCCTGAGTAATATATCATTGTATATATGTGCTACATCTTCTTTGTCGATGGACGTTCTCTGTCGATGGACATTTAGGTTGCCTCCATGTTTTGACTGTTGTAAACAGCGCTGCAATGAATATTGGGGTGCATGTCCCTTTTTGGATCATGTTTTTCTCTGGATCCGTGCCCAGGAGTGGGATTACAGGGACATACAATATCTGTGTTTTGGAGTCTCAGTTTCTTCATCTAGAAATTAGAGGGCTGAATAATTGCTTTCTAAGACATTTTCTTTTCTGACCTTCTCTGGAACTGTGGAAGTTCAGGAATTTGTGTAACTCTGTCTCCCAACTGCAATCTAGGCCCTATTCAAGGAAAGTTGAGTGCCACTGCCTAGCTCCTTGGAGCAATTCTAACTCAGCTCCTAGCTGAATAGCCAAAAGCTTAATTGAGTATTTAAATGATTTAAACTCAGACAATTTTTTTTTTTTTTTTGCCTCGACATATATGGATTATTTTATTTATTTTTTTTTTATTTCAACTACAGAGGGCAGGTCTTTATTCCCAATCCCGATCCCCCCTCCCACCTCCCTCTCCACCCGATTCCTCTGGGTCTTCCCAGTGCACCAGGCCGGAGCACTTGTCTCATGCATCCCACCTGGGCTGGTGATCTGTTTCACCATAGATAGTATACATGCTGTTCTTTTGAAATATCCCACCCTCACATTCTCCCACAAAGTTCAAAAGTCTGTTCTGTATTTCTGTGTCTCTTTTTCTGTTTTGCATATAGGGTTATCGTTATCACCTTTCTAAATTCCATATATATGTGTTAGTATGCTGTAATGTTCTTTATCTTTCTGGCTTACTTCACTCTGTATAATGGGCTCCAGCTTCATCCATCTCATTAGGACTGGTTCAAATGAATTCTTTTTAACGGCTGAGTAATATTCCATGGTGTATATGTACCACAGCTTCCTTATCCATTCATCTGCTGATGGGCATCTAGGTTGTTTCCATGTCCTGGCTATTATAAACAGTGCTGCGATGAACATTGGGGTGCACGTGTCTCTTTCAGATCTGGTTTCCTCAGTGTGTATGCCCAGAAGTGGGATTGCTGGGTCATATGGCAGTTCTATTTCCAGTTTTTTAAGGAATCTCCACACTGTTTTCCATAGCGGCTGTACTAGTTTGCATTCCCACCAACAGTGTAAGAGGGTTCCCTTTTCTCCACACCCTCTCCAGCATTTATTGCTTGTAGACTTTTGGATAGCAGCCATCCTGACTGGCGTGTAATGGTACCTCATTGTGGTTTTGATTTGCATTTCTCTGATAATGAGTGATGTTGAGCATCTTTTCATGTGTTTGTTAGCCATCTGTATGTCTTCTTTAGAGAAATGTCTGTTTAGTTCTTTGGCCCATTTTTTGATTGGGTCATTTATTTTTCTGGAATTGAGCTGCAGGAGTTGCTTGTATATTTTGGAGATTAATCCTTTGTCTGTTGCTTCATTTGCTATTATTTTCTCCCAATCTGAGGGCTGTCTTTTCACCTTGCTTATAGTTTCCTTTGTAGTGCAAAAGCTTTTAAGTTTCATTAGGTCCCATTTGTTTAGTTTTGCTTTTATTTCCAATATTCTGGGAGGTGGGTCATAGAGGATCTTGCTGTGATTTATGTCGGAGAGTGTTTTGCCTATGTTCTCCTCTAGGAGTTTTATAGTTTCTGGTCTTACATTTAGATCTTTAATCCATTTTGAGTTTATTTTTGTGTATGGTGTTAGAAAGTGTTCTAGTTTCATTCTTTTACAAGTGGTTGACCAGTTTTCCCAGCACCACTTGTTAAAGAGGTTGTCTTTTTTCCATTGTATATCCTTGCCTCCTTTGTCAAAGATAAGGTGTCCATAGGTTCGTGGATTTATCTCTGGGCTTTCTATTCTGTTCCATTGATCTATATTTCTGTCTTTGTGCCAGTACCATACTGTCTTGATGACTGTGGCTTTGTAGTAGAGTCTGAAGTCAGGCAGGTTGATTCCTCCCGTTCCATTCTTCTTTCTCAAGATTATTTTGGCTATTCGAGGTTTTTTGTATTTCCATACAAATTGTGAAATTCTTTGGTCTAGTTCTGTGAAAAATACCGTTGGTAGCTTGATAGGGATTGCACTGAATCTATAGACTGCTTTGGGTAGAATAGCCATTTTGACAATATTGATTCTTCCAATCCAGGAACACGGTATGTTTCTCCATCTGTTTGTGTCCTCTTTGATTTCTTTCATCAGTGTTTTATAGTTTTCTATGTATAGGTCCTTTGTTTCTTTAGGTAGATATACTCCTAAGTATTTTATTCTTTTTGTTGCAATGGTGAATGGTATTGTTTCCTTAATTTCTCTTAAACTCAGACAATTTTTTTTTTAAATGCTAGATTGAAGAACTTGAAGGTGTGAAGATTCTGAGATTTTCTAGTCCTATTTTTTACGGCAACGTCGATGGTTTAAAAAAATGTATCAAGTCCACAGTAAGTATTTTATCCCTAGAAATTTGGTTTCTAATCACCTTTGAGACTTCATTCATTTTACAGGTATTTATTTGGCCCTATGCCCCGTTTCCTTTGTACAGGGCATTAATAATTATAACACTCTTGCCCTCAAATAACTTTTAATCTATTAATATTTGGGAACAGGAAAAAAACAATAATAATATATATGTTAAAATTCAGATAGCAATAATTGTGCTGGACAAAACCACAAGAGATGTCTCCAGGCAGAATCTGAGTAAGTTCCAAATAAGAAGTGTAGACAGTAAGTGTTAAGATTTCACTGAAGGGAGCAATCCATGTCAGGTGGACTGATCAGACTTTGCATGGCAGTTGGGCAGAAGGAAGGAGATTAATGCAGGGGCTTGGGAACTATGTGAGCTGAGAGGAAAATGTGGGAATGTATAATGGGTAAGGGGTGGGGGGCAGTTGGAATAAAGGGTAAAAAGTCTAAGTGGGTTATGTAAGCAGGGAATTCTGGTCTTGAATTCTATGCTATGCTTTGAAGGTGGAATTTACCTCTAGATCAGTGTTTTCCTAAGGTTCAAAGGAATGTTCCTAAATTTTGCAACAAGAGGGCTTTGTTATGTTAAGGAAATTTGTTAAGGCTTAAAGCTAAAAAGGTTATTCTTTGCTGGTTTTGTTTTTGTTTTTGTTTTTGTTTTTACAGTCTTAGAGTCTTCAATATGCTACCACCTTTCCTGAGTCTCTGGAGAAGGAAATGGCAACCCACTCCAGTACTCTTGCCTTGAAAATCCCATGGACGGAGGAGCCTGGTAGGCTACAGTCCATGGGGTCCCAAAGAGTCGGACATGACTGAGTGACTTCACTTTCACTTTCCCTGAGTCTCTGGGTAGGTGGATTAGGGTGGCCTGGTAGTGGAAACCTCCATCAGATCTCAGAATTTCTTTTTTGGCAGGATATAGAAGGGAGTAATACTGCTTGAGAAATAGCCTTTCCAGATAAAAACAGTCATTAATGAGCATTAGAAACCAAATGTTCTAACTAACTTAACATTTATTTCCAAAGGTTGGATTTGATGCCATTAGAGTATATAATAAGAGGCTGAAAGCACTGAGAAAAATACAAAAGCTCATCAAGAAAGGGCAGTTAAGAGCAACAGAGGTAAGGCAACGTCATCCTTTCCACTCCCCCTCTGAAATTCTCTCATTTCTCAGATGACATTAAAGCAGTTAGATTGTCTAAAATTAAATGTACCCTCTTTGGTACCCAGATGTGTACAGGCAGATGACACATGTATGTCAGAGTACAGCTGAGTTGTTCTTTTAGGCAAGAGAGAAAGGGAAAGAATAAAATGACATCAACAGAGCTCCTTGGAAACACAGGGCATGATTTATCTTCCTCTTTCATGAAATAAACCTTATTTTTACTGAAAGGAACAAAACAAGTGCTAATTCAATACCAGAAAATTATTCACAGTAGAAGACAGTTACAGGTTCATAGACTTTTAGAGCTATATTACCTTTTATTCAAACTTTCCTGCCAACTTATCTCTTGCCTAAGTTCCACCATCTTCCAGAAATCAAGCATTTCCTGGCTCCACTGCTCTTCTATTTCTCTTCCTAGAGAACATCAAAATTTGGGCTGAGGTAAATCTTATTCCATAAGAGTTCATCCTCTTGATGTTTTGCTTACCAAGGAACATTTTGTAGGACTGTTAAGTCATTTTAGATTAATTGTTGAAAGACATCCCAGCTAACTGGTAATTAAGTTGGCAATGCTTTCTTTGTTTAGAATGGCATTATAAGTGGTGCTGGTTCATCAAATAATGCTTTTGAGCCTGATGAAGACATTGAAAATCCAGAAGAACCTGATATCCCAACCAAGGAAATAGAGATCCAAGTGGATTGGAACTCTGAGCTTCCAGTCAAAGTGAATGTTCCTAAAGTGCCAATCCATAGCCTCATACTTGACTGTGGAGCCGTCTCTTTCTTGGATGTTGTTGGAGTGAGATCATTGCATGTGGTAAGGTTCTGGTATTTCGAATTAGAGATTTGGAGCTTTGGTAATAGTAAAACGATGTGGGTTTCCTGGTCTTGCAGAAGGGTAACTGATTGCACGGGTTCTGTAATTTTTCTAGGGGAATGCTTTTGCAATGGAATGTTTTATTAAAGCATGGATTGCAAAGCTGAACTCCCTGGGCTTGAATTCTGGCTCTACCACTTATTAGAGGTGTGACTGTGAGCAAATCGCTTAAAATGTCTGTATCTCAGTTTCTCCATCTGAATGCGGGGATAGTGATGGTACCTCTTTCATAGGCTTGTTATGAGGATTAAGTGAGAAAAATGAAGAGTGTCTGGTACATGGTCACCCATCAGCAAGTATTACTGTTTGTTATGTTTTCTTTTCCTGAGAATATATATGACATGGAATAAGAAAAGAAAAATGGGCAAAATTTTAAGTGTGTTTTTATCTGTTATGTGAACAGCAGCAGAATGAGAAACATGGTAAGACTGGAAAAGCCAGGCATTATCAGGGTTAGATCTGCAAGAAGTAGGCCAGACATCTAGGCAGTCAAAGAGTTGAATGAAGAGCATGTGGGACAGAAATGTTCTTATCAGAAAGCAGGTATGCAAGCTCAAGTTCAGTATTCCTTTAACAAATAGATGTGCAATGCCTCAGGTGTGCCAAGCACTTGGCTGGGGACCAGAAACTATTAATAATTATGAAGTAGCCATAGTTCCTACCCTCCTGGGACTAAGCGATCTAGGGGGCAAGGCAAATGTTAAATAATCTTTTAAATAACAATTGTATTAAGTGCTCAAAACAGACTAATTGGATGTCAACTTGACCAGCGGGGTGGGGGGGGTGGGGGGTGATGGTGTCAAGTTTAAGTGAAGTCTCATGTAGGTATCAAGAGGATTGGGCAGAAAAGCAGGCAGGTTCAAGGCACCGACAATCAGGTTTATGTAATAATGTCAAACTACCCTCAACTGACGTTTAACTTAGCTGGGGCTTCTTGTTGCTTTCAAATGCTAAAGTGACAATTTTGAAAACTCCAAACTTTATACTTGCATAGGGGTCTTGATCTTCTTTCCCCAGAAAATTTAAGCTCTGTTTTATTATTGTCCATGGGTCTTTTGTTTTGTCCATAGGTCTTCTGTCTTAATTCTTTTAATTAAACTTTTTATTTTGAGATAACTGTAGATCCCCATAAAACTATAAGAAATAATATAGAGAGATCCTCAGCACCACTTACCCAGTTTCTGTCAGTGGTAACATCTTGCAAAACTAGAGTGTAAGAGCACAATCACTATACTGACACTGCTACAGTCAAAATACAGAGGCCCTGGTTTTTAGGTCAGTGTTTACACTTGGTGTCTGGTGGTCGCATATCCACAGCCATTATCTCTTCCACTCAGAGGCATAAACTCATACTCTTCTTTCCAACCAGCAGAGGTTGCATTAGGAAGCCTCCTGTACTCCCTTCTTTTCTTCCTTCCACAAATATTTACAAAGCACTTGTGTGCTATCCAGTGCTGGGCTATTGATCACTGGATGTTGCCACCTCTTGAGACACGGTCTTTTCATCCTAAGCGTCATCACTGTATGTTGGAACTTCTGTGGTTTTCCAATTTCCAACAATGAACTTTCTTCAAACTCCTGATTCACCATGAAATTGTTCGAAGTTTCTCCTGAGCAAGTAGTTGAATGCTACTGAGTTATAGGCAGGTAAAGTTACTCATTGTTACAAATTCTCCTTTTTAAATTTTTAGATTGTCAAAGAATTCCAAAGAATTGATGTAAATGTGTACTTTGCATCACTTCAAGGTAATTGCATATATACATATCTATCTATAAGACTTTTCCTTAAGCCTTTTCTCCTACTTTGGAATGTGAGTACATAATGTCCAAAGGCCTTTTTTTCCGAAAACTATTTTTATTGTGGTAAAAGAGATATAAGACTCATGCTTTTAGTCGAGAATACAACTAATTCAGTGGCATTAAATACATTCACCGTGTTGTACAATTAATCACAACTATCCTTTCTTGCTTTCTTTCCTTTTTTTTTCTTTTGGTCAATATGACATTTATTACTGAGATATTTTGCACTATTTGCTTCTGTTTACATCTTTGAGATCCAGTGTGTATTTTACATTTACTGCACATTTTTTGTTGTTGCTGTTGTTACTTTTTTTTTTTATTGAAGTTTAGTTGGTTTATAATATTATATTAGTTCCAGGTATATAGCATAGTGATTTAGTATTTTTTCAGATTATAATTCATTATAGGTTATTGCAAGATAATGGCTATAATCCCCTGTGCTATACAGGATTTCCTTGTTGATTATCCATTTTATACTTAGTAGTTTGTATCAATTAGTCTCCTACACCTAATTTGTCCTTCTACCTCCCTTTTGGTGACCAGGAGTTTGTTTTCTTGCTTTTGTTTTTGTTTTTTGATGTGGACCATTTTAAACAGTCTTCATTAATTTGTTACAATATTGCTTCAGTTGTTTCATGTTCTGGGTTTTTGGCCATGAAGCATTTGGGATCTTAGCTCTCTGACCAGGAATTGAACCTGAACCCCCTGCATTGGAAGGTGAAGTCCTAACCACCGGACTACCAGGGAAGTCCCATAAGTTTGTTTTTTATATCTGTGGATCTGTTTCTGTTTTGCACACACATTCATTTGTATTTTTTTTAAGATTTCACATATAAGTGATATCATAAAGCATTTGTCATTCTCTGTCTGACTTATTTCACTAAACATAGTATTCCTTAGGTCCATCCACATTACTGCAAGTGGCAGAATTTCATTCTTTTTTTATAGCTGAATAATATTCCATTTCATTTATGCCACATCTTTTAATCTAATCATCTGTTGACAGGCACTTAGATTGTTTCCATGCTACTGTAAATAAAACAAGACCTAATTAAACCTAAAAATTTTTGCATAGCAAAGGAAACCATCAACAAAATGAAAAGACAACCTTCTAAGTGGGAGAAAATACTTGCAAATACTTGCATATTATGTGATTAACAAGGAGTTAATATCCAAAGCATATAGACAGCTACAAAGAACAAATGCTGGAAAGGCTGTGGAGAAAAGGGAATGTTCATAGACTGTTGGTGGGAATGTAAGTTGGTGCAACCACTATGGAAAAACAGAATGGAGGTTCCTCAAAAAACTAAAAACAGAGTTGCCATATGATCTAGTAATCCCACTCCTGGGCAAAACTATAATTCAAAAACATACACGCAGCGGTATGTTCATAGTAGCACTATTCACAATAGCTGAGACATGGAAGCAAACTAAATGTCCATCAACAGATGAATGGATAAAGAAGATGTGGTATTAATACATAGCTACAATGGAATACTATGCAGCCATAAAAAGAATGAAAAATGCTATTTGCAGCAACATGGATGGACTTAGAGATTATCCTACTAATTGAAGTAAGTCATAGAAAGAGAAGTACCATATGGTATCACTTGTGCAGAATCTAAAATATGACACAAATGAAACTATCTACAAAACAGAACAGATTTACAGACATAGAGAACAGATTTGTGGTTGCCAAGGGAATGAGGGGTGGAGAAGAAATGGGTTGGGAGTCGGGGTTAGCAGATGCAAACTACTGTGTATAGAATAGATAAACAATAAGGTCTTACTGTATAGCACAGGGAACTATATTCAATATTCTGTGATATATATATATATATATATAAACTGAATCACTTTGTTGTACAGTGGAAATTAACAACATTGTAAATCAACTATACTTCAATAAAAAATACTTCGAAAAATGCAGACAGCTCATACAACTCAATATCAAAAAACCAAATAATCCAACCAAAAAAATGAGCAGAAGACCTGAACAGGCATTTTTCTAAAGAAACATACAGATGGCTAGCAGGCACATGAAAAGATGCTCAACAATGCTAATTGTTAGAGAAATGCAAATCAAAACAACAATCAGATATCATTTCATACCTGTCAGAATTTCTGTCATTATGAAGTCTACAGTTAAAAATGTTGGTATGGATGTAGAGGAAAAGGGCACCCTGGTACATTGTTGGTGGGAATGTAAATTGGTACCACCACTGTGGTAAACAATTTGGAGGTTTCTCAAAAAACTGAAAATAGAAGAACCACTGCATCCAACAATTCCACTCCTCGGTATATATCTGGAAAAAAACAAAAACACTAATTCAAAAAGATTTGTGTGTCCCAAAGATCACCACAACTATCTATTTTCAAAAATATCATTGCCACAAACACAAACTTACCCATTAAACAGTTACTCTGAAGGCCTTTTTGAATCTAGAAAGATTGCTTCCAATTTGTGTCATAGAGCTGGTAACACCTGGAAACCTATGTCCTCTTAGCAGTGGAGTATCAGTGGGGAAAAAACTGTCCTGGGGAGAGCAGAGCTGGAAATGACTCAAAGCCCTGAGAACTAGAGGAACTTGCAGGGCACAAATCTGTGTCTGTCGATGTACAAGTGGTATATAGGAATATAGTAGTGGTTAGACTGAGTTCTCTAGGAGCAGAGCCTGAGATAAGGATTCTAGCGCAAGTGATTTATTAAGGCAGTACACTGGAAAATTCATCAAGAACTGAGGGGAGCAGGATAGGGCAGGAGGAGAAGACAAAGAGACGGCTTCAGAATCTACTTAGCTTGGTTTCACAGGGAGAATACCTCAAGAAGAGCACCAGATGTTTTCTTGAGGCAAGGGGGCTGGCCCTTTTACCTCCAGATCAGTCCAGCTGTGGCTGCGGGCCACCCAAGGGAAGGGGTGAAACCTCCTAGGCCTTCTTCAGGTGAGACAGTTCCCATTGGCCAAAGAATGTTCTCCAGGGACGGGTATAGCTGTGAACTGTTAGCAGCCAGACTCACAGAAGCAGGAGAATGGGTTCCCTGGAAAAAGAGATATGGCTGGGAAACAAGACCATCTATTAATACCACAACCAGTTATGGTGTCACCATTCCATGTGCTACTGGAAAAGAAACTGACAGAGCAGGATCACATTCTGGAAATGAGAAAGAAAAAAAAAAAAAAAAAGATTTAAAAGGAGGAGGTTCCAAAACTTAGCATTGTTTGATGTTATAAGAATATCTTTTCCTAGAGACTAACTAAGCATCTTATCTTTTTCTTTTGAAGATCATTTGATAGAAATGCTGGAGAAATGTGGCTTCTTTAATGATAACATCAGGAAGGACATATTTTTTATGACTGTCCATGATGCTGTCCTCCATCTCCAGAACCAGGTGAAATCACAAAAGGTTCAAGATTCCATTTTAGAAACGGTAAACATTGAAACTTTCTACATACATAGCTTTCTTAAACTACCATGATTTCTGTAAATGGCAGAAAATTCCACAAACCTAAATTTGAATCCCAGTCCAGTGACATTTTAAAGCCACCTGCTTAACTTTTCAGAGCCTGTTTTCTCATCAGTAAAATGGGAGTAAAACATTCCCCTTGCTGGGTAGATATGAAGACTAAATGGGATAGTTTACAGGAAAGCACCTGGTAGAAACTAGTACATTATTAGTTCCACAATGTGGGGGTTTACTAATATAAGCAGGCAGTAGCTGTAATGACTTTTAAGAAAGAAGGCACCAAATCTTGGATCTTCTGTGATTTGTATGTAAATACAATTTAAATTCTCAGCAATCTGTAAACTCTTATCAGTTTTTTTTTGCCTTTGGCCGCACTGTGTGACTGTGAGATCTTAGTTCCCTGACCAGGGATTGAACCTGTGCCCCCTGCTTTGGAAGTGTGGAGTCCTAACTACTGGACTGCCAGGAACTTTCCTATCAATGTTTTTAAATAGGATTCATTAGGTCATAAATGATCTATGAAAAAAGAAAAAAAAAAATTGAAAACCACAAATCATCCTAGAGTTTATTCTCCAAAAAACAGGATAGACCCTGACTTCCCACAGGCCTCCTTATTTTATCATTTTTCCTATAAAATACCCAGGACAGTTGAGGATTCTGATGGGTGTCATTGGGCTGGGCCTACTGCTTAATACAAGAATGTCATCTCTCATGGACCGTCTCACCATGAATCTGGGAAACTAAAACAAATGTCTATAAAGATGACAACAATAATAATTATTCTGATAATACAGTCCACGATATTTTAAATTGCTTCTCTTTTTTCTAAAAGTAGGATAAGTAGATTCTTAGTGTAGATTGAAAGTTACTGTTTGAAGTGAAACTAATTTAGAAAACAATAGTACATTATTCAATTCACCTATTGTTAGTAGAAAGATTGTTCTTCTTAATGCTGTTGGAGAAAATACTACTTCTAAACACCAAGATGTGGATCTTAAATCCAAAAAAAGGTGCTACACTCAAGATGCTCAGCTTTGAAAACCTGTAAACATTTTTTAAAAAGTCTAAGGACTTCCCAGGTGTCTAGAGGTTGGGAAAGTGAAGTGAGGTCACTCAGTCGTGTCTGACTCTTTGCGACCCTATGGACTGCAGCCTCCCAGGCTCCTCTGTCCATGGGATTTTCCAGGCGAGAATACTGAAGTGGGTTGCTATCCACCTTCTAATGCAGGGGATATGGGTTTGATCCCTGGTCGGGGAACTAAGCTCCTGCATGCTGCGAGGCATCTGAGCCCTTGTGCTGCAACTAGAGAGAAGCAGGCAAGCCACAATTAAGACCCAATGTAGCCAAATAAATAAATTAATGAAAAAAAATTTTTTAATATAACTGAAAATTGACTTATTGTTTTCCCTGTAGGTAACAACAACAAAGCAGGATAGTGTAAAGAGAATTGAGTTATTTATTTGTGAGATTAAAAGTAGCTAAAATGAAATGTTACTCTTACTTTGATATACATTTAGAGTTGCTTTGGGAACATGCTTTATGGGTAAGACAAAGTCCAGATTGTTACTGGTTTCCTCTGTGTGTAGATTAAATTACACATTATGGCTAAAAAGCATAATTTTCCTGAATAACCTACTTGGTCCATAGATGTTGGTTTCTATTTCCAATAAAATTAATTCCCATTCAATTCAACTTGAGATTGTTTATTGTCATCAGTCAGGAGCCCTTCACTTTGAGTTCCCTGAATGCTCAATGCTTTACTAAGTGCCCTTAGCTTGGTTATTGAAAGAAAATGACCATTGACTGCAGAATCATTTAGGCCGACTGGATGACTTGCTAAGTGTACACTTCAGAGGTTGGGGAAGTGAGCTACGAAGGAGGTTAGACAATGAACTATACTAGTTCATCTTGAATGTGAAAAAAATGGTGGAGGGGGAATTCTAAGTGGGAAATATGAAAGAACAAGAAAGTTGAAAAGGATTTTGAAGTATATAGATTTTAGATGAGAGGCACCAGCAAAGCTGCAAATCATTTTCAGTGAAGAACCAGGTAGGTTGATGCTATTAGGCCTCTAATAAATAGTCTCTGTGTTCTCTTTGTCAAGATCGCCCTCATCCAAGACTGTAAAGATCCTCTTGAATTAATGGAAGCAGAAATGATTGAAGAAGAACTTGATGTCCAAGATGAGGTATGATCATTACTTTTGTTCAAAGAAAAGAATTTGAGTTAAACAGAATAATACTTGTAGTATTAAAAATATTTGATAAAAACTATCCAGGGAAAATAATTTTAAGAAAATACCAAGAGGGTAAAATGGAAAACAAGGATTCTCCATTGAAGACATTAAGAACTGGGGGATGGGGAGGTGCCTTTTGCCCCAAGCCTACAGATGTGATCAGCAACTGGAAGCAGCCAACACATTTGTCTTGATTTTATACCTAAACTTCTGCACACTTTCTCTTTCAGAGACCTAAGGCCAGTGGGATAGGAGAAAGGTGAATGGAGGGAATTTTTAAGCCAGGAGTTTCATAAGCCTCAGAAATATTGAGTTGGCCAAAAAGTTCATTTGAGTTTGCCAGACAAAACCAAAAGAACTTTTTGGCCAACTTAATTGTATATGAAGAGTAGGAACCTCTTCCTCTGATGATGGCTTTAGAGACTGATTCAAGTTGACAGATGTTTCAAAATCAAGTAGCCCCACATCCTCAGCTCTGCAGATATCCTTCCTACCCCATCTCTAAAGATGTTCTCTCAGCTTTTGTGTGAATGTTTCTAGACATTGGCAACTAGTAGCTTTTCAAGGGGGTTTGCTACATAGCTGGAAGTCTTCAGGTCTCAGCCGTGCTTACAAACTAGATTCACACTTTCTCTAAGAATCATCCAGTGGACTGAGATCATTCTGGTTGCCTTCTCTGAATAGTCCTTAAATATTTGAGAGCAGATTTCATGTTTATAAGAGACTCTACCCTGGGTGAGACTCCTTCTGTTCCCTTTACTGTTCCTCACAGATAAGAAATTTGTTAGTTCTTCCCTGAACAAGAAGGGGATACAAAATCCCAGACACGGTCAACTATGATGTCCCTTGGTCTCATCAAGATATTTACATTACTGTGACTTAAGAATGGGTTTATTTTCATCACAGTTACATCAAATTTTTTGCTTCTATTGAGCAGGGGTCCACTAAAGACTTGAGCATTTTCACATGAACTGTGGTCTAGGTGGGCGCCCCATTTACAGTTATAGAATTGGTTTAGACCTTAATGCAGAACTATGTATTTTCTGCTAGATTACAGGCAGAGAAGATTTTTAGGGAAGAAATCACTAAGTAGAGTGAAAATCAGGGGTTCTGCATTTTAGCCCATCAGCTTAATGAGCCCAGGAATGTCATTACAAAGCTGTGAAGTCCTTCCAGCTTACTAGTTTATGATTAAGGCTATGGGGACAACTTAGTGGAATGAAAACTCATATATCACAATTGGAACTTAAGAAGTTGCCACGCTATAGAAGTATTTTTGATGCCACATATAAGCATCATTCAGGTAGGGCTCCTGTAGCTAAGGAAACTGTAAAGCAGAATGGTTTTAAGGGGCTGAACTTTAGACCAACAGACTTGAGTGCTGGCCCTGATTCTGCAACTTACCATCTGAGTAGCCTGGGACAATTTACTTATCCTGACTTCATTTTAGTTTCTTCATGTAAAACAGAAATAATACATTACAGAGTTGTGACCATTAATGCGTACATGTAAAGGAATAAAACAGTCTTGTACATAGTAAGTGCTCAGGAAATAGTAATGATTGCTTTTAAACTACATCCAATTAGCGTATAATGAGGTACAAAATTAAGTTTTTACCCTACTTTTATTGTGGTACTAAACACCTGAGTAAATGTAAGCAACAAACACTACAAAGACATATTTGCAAAAAAGATAAGGTAGACTTAAGGAGAATTCTGTTGCATCAACACTGTTTCCCCCTTGCTTTCACAGGCTATTCGAAGACTTGCTTCCTGAAATTGAGCTCAGGAGGTCACTCTAAGCAAAGACTGACTGCATGGCAGAATTTCCCCACCGTGTAATTCTATGCAAATATTTTCTGCATTGACTATTTTCTTTGAACTTGAAATACTCATTCTTTTTCCAGTAGACTTTAAAAAATCTTCTTTTTTAACCTCTTAACCACTGAAAGAGAAGCACAAAGATTGTTTCTAGGCTTTATTTATAAAATGAGTAGTTTACTTCTAAAATGTGCAACGTGGTCAAGAGAGTTTAGCAGTTTGCAGGATCTGAGGGAACCATGCTGCTGCTCCTACAACAGATTTGCTAGGAGTGTTCATGTGGGTACATGTGTACTTCTGTGCAGCTGGGGAAAGGGTCACCCAACAGTCTCTGTGGGCAGGTAAGTCAGTAACGGTTATCCTGTAAATGTATTTCTGATTGACCTTGATACCTATGAGCTGCTCTGATCACAGTGTAAGGTCACAGTGAGTAAAGGCTGAATTATTAGTGTACTTATCAGTAAAGGTCTTTAGAAATCCCTTTTGGTAAATGCATCCAAAAAATTTTAAAAATACAAACTTGGTTAATGAAGTATTACTATATGTGACCAGATATGTAGCTAGAATAAAGGAAATGTTTATTTAAATGCTATAGAATTGACTCAGAGAAGTGAAGTGATAAGATTATTGTGGTTTATTAATATCATTTTTCAATATAATAAGCAAAACTCCCAAATAAGATCCAGTAAAAATACATGATACACTATCTATAGTTGAAAAATGCAGTTTTAATTTACCTTAGTTTATAGAAATGAGCATTGTGTAGAGTATATTTAAGTATGGTCTATTTAAAATCTAACAGAAAAATTGTGTTATTTTGAACAAAAATCAATTTTAATATGTTCATAAGACCATGATGACTAAAACAAGTTTATATTTTTTGTTAAAATGTTAGCAAGTATGTGAAGCGATCTGTAACTAAATTCTAAACACCTTTCAAAAAATCTAAAAAGTGAACTGCTTATGTGTATATATATGTGCATATTGATTAAGACAAAGCATTCTAAATGAGCTTAGTATCAAAGGAAAAAAGTTGGTTTGGAATATACACATTGAAAATATATGTTTTTAAAAATCCATATGTTAAGCCAAAAAATATTTTTTACTTAACCTTTTCTGAGGGCCAACAATTTTCTAGGCATTGTGTATAATATATTGGCTTTGGTCCTGTGGACTGGTTGCATGTATTTTACACTGGACTGAATGAAGTTGTACTTCATTTCTAGAGAAAAATACTCAGGTTTTCAACTGAGATAATGTCTTAACTTGACTGAGAATGGTATTGTATTTCTGGCACAGATGTGTGGAGTTCCTAAAGGCATTTGGCTATCCAAAGGCAGCATATCTTATCTCTGGTTTTCTTAAATATAATCAGAAATAAGGTCTCTACTTCTGAAGAAATGTCATTAGTGATCAGATCAAATTGGCTGACTAAAAAGCATCCTTCTCTTCCTTCTACCCCCACTACATATTAGAATTTCAGTGAGTTATAGTGGCCTGTGATGTTACAATAGTCTTTGATGCTCATGAGTTATACTGTCTTTAATTGATAGGGAACAGATTTCTCACTTAGTTGGATACAACATAACCAGGATTGTCATGTTATCTCATTATTACAGTAATACTTTTCTATAATGGCAACAAGTTATAGCTCTAAAGACTGAATGTAATAGTCTTGCAGAAAATGGATGAATACCTCTGTTCAATAGAGGAAATATGCACTGCTCTCTCTCTTTTTTTTTTTAAGTCAAAGGAAATACCAAAGTTACATTTTAAAGGCTAGAGTTTTGTAAGATCTTGGGTCCATTTGTGGCTATATAAGACCACAGTCTATTTGACTTGTTTCCCAAGCACACTCTAGTAATTTCGTCTCTTTATGCATCTTGTGAATAGTAAACATAATTTTAATTCTATATTTTCAGTAGAAATTTTACTTGAAATTAAAGCTTTTGTTATGTTTTTAACCTATAGGATAAAATTCTACTATTGTATATGAATTTCAACAAGTGAAAAAGTCAAATCATGTACATATGGAAATATTTGCACATATTTTTTATGAAAAATAATGTTACCTTTTAAACTACTCTGATGTGTCCCTTCTGGACAAAACTATTAAATATAATAAAAATGCTAAATTTTAAGTGTGCCAGTACTTTTTTTTTAATTGGGATATAGTTGACTTACAATGTTATATTAGTTTCAGGTATACCATATACTGGTTCAAAATTTTTATAGAATACACTCCATTTAAAGTTATTATAAAATATTGGCTATATTTCCTGTGCTGTGCAATATATCCTTGCAGCTTATATATTTTATACATAGTAGTTTTTACCTCAGAAGTCCCCACCACTATCTTGCCTACCTTTCTACTCTCCCCACTGGTAACCCCTAATTTTTTGTCTTTATCTGAGTCTGCTTCTATTTCATTATATTCATTAGTTTGCTTTATTTTTTAGATTCCACATATAAGTGATAACATGCAGTTTTTGTCTTTGACTTTATTTCACTGAGAACAATACCTAACAGGTCTATCCATGTTGCTCCAGGGGCATTTTTGCATTCTTTTTTTTACAGCTGAGTAATATTCCATTATATATATATATATATATATATATATATATATATATATATATCTCATGTCTTCTTTATCTATTCTTGGACATTTAGGTTGCTCCTACATGTTGGTTATTACAAATAATGCTCCTGTGAACACTGAGGTGCATGTTCAAGTTAGTATTTTCATTTTCTTCAGATAAATACCCAGCAGTGGAATTTCTGAGTCATATAGTAGTTCTAATTTTAATTTTGTGAGGAGCCTCCATAATGCTTTCTACAGTGGCTGCACTTATCTACATTCCAACCAGCAGTGTAAAAATGCTCTCTTTTTTCCACAACCTCACCAACATTTGTTATTTATGGTCTTTTTCACGATAGTCATTCTGACAGGTATGAGGTGATAGCTCACTGTAGTTTTGATTTGCGTTTCTCTGATGAAAATGATGCTGAGCATCTTTCCATGTACCTACTGATCATATGTATATTTTCATTAGACAAAATGTCTATTTGGGTCTTCTACACATTTTTAAAAATATTTACCTTTCAGGCCCCAGTTTCTTTCCTTTCTCTTTCTTCCTTCCTTCCCGCCTTTATTTTTGGCTGCAGTGGGTCTTTACTGCTGTGCATGGACTTTCTCTAGTTGCGACGAGTGGGGCTACTCTTCAGCTGTGGTGCACATACTTCTCACTGCGGTGGCTTCTCTTGATGCAGAGCACAGGCTCTAAGGCGTGTGGGCTTCAGTCATTGTGATACGTGGGTTCGGTAGCTGTGGCCCGTGGGCTTAGTTGCCCTATGGCATGTGGGATCTTCCTGGACCAGGGATCAAACCCATGTACCCTGTAACTGCAGACAGATTCATAACTTCTGGACCACCAGAGAAGCCCTTCTGCCCATTTGTTTTGATTGGGTTGTTTGTTTTTTTGATATTGAGTTGTATGAACTGTCTATATATTTTTAATAATAACTCCACTGGATCATATAATTTGCAAGTATATTTTGTCAATGGTTTCTTGTGCTGTGCAGTGGTTCAGTATTCTTATCAGTCATCATTTTGATGTATTCTTCATAGCTCTACTTCCATTTGTTTTGGGTGTAATTTCTTTTTGTAAAAGACTTACTGATGCAATAAACAATGTCACATAAATATCTCGGTTCAATCTTATAATTCTTACCCAAATATTTCCAGCTTGTTCTGTGCAATGATTTTCATTATTTTAAGCAAACATTTCTTTCTGGTACAAATACACATCAAAATGATGCAACGCCTAGTGTACTGCATGAATTTTCACAAAATAAGCACACCAGTGCAGCCAGCACCCAGATCAAGGATCAGGAAATAGCCAGCTCCCCAGATGCCCTCTCATGCTCTCTCCCAGTAGTTGCCTCAATGGATAATTGCTGTCCTGACTTCTAACACTTGTTCTTTGAATTTCATATAAATGGAATCAAAAAGGACAGATTTCTATCAAAATCATAAAATTGTTTCCCTTTCTCTTGTGGCTGTCTTCTTGCACTCAGTATTACAAATATAAGATTCATCCATGTCATTGTTTATAACAATCTTCATTCATTCTCATTGTTAAACGGTATTCTTTTGTCTGGGATTCCCTGGTGGCTCAGATGGTAAAGAATCTGCCGGCAATGCAAGGGACCTGGGTTTGATCCCTGGGTTGGGAAGATCACCTGGAGGAGGGCATGGCAACCCTCTCCAGTATTCTTGCCTAGAGAATCCCCGTGGAGAGGAGCCTGGAGGGCTACAGTCCATGGGGTCGCAAAGAGTTGGACACGACTGAGAGATCAAGCACAGTACAGTACTTTCCATTATATAAATTTACCACCACTTATTTATCTGTTCTACTGTTTGTGAATAGTTGGGTTGTTTCCAGTTTTTAGCTTTCATGAATAGCGCTGCTGAGAACATTGTTAAATTTTTTTTGTAAACATATGCAGACTATTCTATGAAGTTTATACCTAGGAGCAGAGTTGCTGTGTCATAGAGTTACGTTCAGGGCTTCCCTGGTGGCTCAGTGATAAAGAACCCGCCTGCCAGTGCAGGAGATGCAGGTTCGATCCCTGGGTTGGGAAGGTCTCCTAGAGAAAGGGCAACCCACTCCAATATTCTTGCCTGGGAAATCCCAGGGACAGAGGAGCTAGCAGGGCTGCAGTCCATGGGGTTGCAAAAGAGTTGGCCACGACTCAGTGACTAAACTACAACAACAACAACACATATGTTCTACTTCAGTAGACACTGCAGTAGGTATCTACGGCAGACTATTTTCCAAAGTGATTGCACCGACTCACACCTGTATCAGCTATGAGAGTTTCAGTTGCTACACGTTTTTCTCTACACTTGGTTTGTGTGTCTTTTTCATCTAAGCTATTCTTGTGGCTGTGTATTAGGATCATATCGTGTTTTTAATTTGCATTTGTCTGATGACTAAAGAAATTGAACACCTCAGATGTTTATTATCATTTAATACTCGAGGGAGTCATTGACCCAACTCATTTGTGTATTTTTCTTTTTGGACTAACTTCCTTTTTTTCTTTTCTTTTTTTTGGCTGCACTACATGGCACTTGGGATCTTGGTTCCCCAACTAGGGATCAGCTTGTGTCCCCTGCATTGAAAGCAGAGTCTTAACCACTGAACCACCAGGGAAGTCCTGGGCTTTCTGGTCTGTTCCTGTGGTCTACACAACTCACCTGCCTGTCTGCCTGCTCTCCCTACAGGTCTTCAGAAAAGCAGCTGGGGATTCACTAGTATTCTTACAGAGCTCCAAGAAGCTGAGGACCTATCTAGACTTTATACTAATTTTAAATCTGCTAAGGTAGCCCACTTCATCCCTTTCTTCAGGAACATCTTTAGGCCTAGACACAGAGGAAATATTTTTGCACAAGATCCAACCCACTTCACTGCTTTAGACCAAGTGCTCCAGTATTCTGAATCCCTCCCCATTACATTTAAAAAAAAATAGACCCTTTTATTTTGAAATGATTAAGATTTGCAGGAATTTGCAAAGACATGTACAGCAAGGTTCCTTTGCACCCTTCACCCAGCCTCTCCCAATGTTAACATCTTGCACAATTACAGTATAATACAGAACCCAGGAAATTGACATTGGTACAAACCATAGAGCTTATCACATGCCACTGTGTGTGTGTGTGTGTGTGTAGCTCTATGCAATTTTATCCCAAGTATAATTTCATGTGGGGCTTCCCAGGTGGTGCTAGTGGTAGAGAACCTGCCTGTCAATGCAGGACCTGCAGGAGATGTGGGTTTGATCCCTATGTAGGGAAGATCCTCTGGAGGAGGGTATGGCAACCCACTCTAGTACTGTTGCCTGGAGAATCCCATGGACAGAGGAGCCTCATGGGCTAAAGTCCATGGGGTTGCAGAGTGGGACACGACTGAAGTGACTGAGTACGCATGGACACACATAGCTCTGCGTACACACCATTGCAATCAAGATGCACAGCTGTATCACAAACACACAATTCCTTCTCAAGGGCCTTTAAAAAAAGTACAGATACACCTCTCCACATCCCACCACTCCAGACCGAGCAAGGACACCCTGAGTTGGAGGAGTGCCTCTGATATTACACTTTCTGTGGCCAGGATACATTGACCACCAAATATTCCACTTTAGAATGTGCTTGAAGTTTTCTCCATGTTAACTCATGACTATCCCAGCATGGAGGAGCTCTGGGCCATACAGGAGGAGCATGTAAAAGTCACCCTTTGGATGTAAAAGAAGGATACAAGTCCTTGACCAACCAGTACTACAAGTTGGCAGAGACCCTTCAGGATGGAGAATAGGTATGGTTCTTGTCCTAGTCAGTTCAGGCTACTATAACAGATTACCATAGATGGAGTGGCTCAAACAACAAATGTTTTTTCTATTTCTCACAGTTCTGGAAGCTAGAAGTCTGAGATCTTGTGCCAGCATGGTCAGTGAATGCCCTCTTCCTGGTTTACAGAGGACACTCAGGGGGTTGTCTTCTTGCTGTGTCCTCACATAGCTAGCTCCCTACTTGGAATTACATCACGAGGGCTCCACTCTCCTGACCTAACTACCCCCCAAGGGTCCCACCTCCAAATACCATCATTCTGGTACACTTTCAACATCTGAATTTGGGAGAGGGACACATTCAGTTCATTGCAGCTCTCTTCAAGAGACCTGTGAGCTCGGTGGCATTGCTACACTCCTGAGGATGGGTCCTGATCCCTGTATGCTGATCAGAGTAGTCAGCCCGACCCCGTCCAGGTGAATTCACTTCTGCGCTCATCAACTCCTGGTGAGTATAGCACTTCAGGATCCTTTAACCCACTCCCCCAAGCTTACACCATATACAAAAGGAAGCCTGGGTCTCCTTTGATTCCCTGGCACAGAAGTATTCGGGTGACTAGGAGTGGTCTGGACCAGTAGAACAATTACTGTGCCCATGCCCTTTTCCAGTAAGCTCCCAGTTAAGTGGGAAGGAAGGAAGTGGTGAGAAATAAGGCTGAGAGGTGGGCTGGGGCCAGATTACGAGGGACCTCGTATGCCACATTAAGAAGCTTGGGTTTTATCTATCCTCAACTCTGGTAAGAGATAAAAGCAAAATGGCTGGGTTAAATTACCTAGCTAATCCAATCAGCTGACCTGGATACCTAGAAATAAATTCAGAAGGTGAAATTAAAGTAGAGATGAATGAAGCTTTTGTTGTTGGTTTCCAAGGACAGAGTAACAGATGAAGGATTAACCTTAGGGATTTTTAAAGACAATTTCAGAATTCTATCATCTACAATGATATGAGGCATTACTTTTATGATTAGGAAGGTATGTGCTATATTAAAACATTTAAGGCAGAAGTAGATACTGATTTGAGATTGAGGAGTCAATGTTTCTTCATAAACATGTTGCAGGAGTCCCTGTCTTTTCTGGCTTTACCTGGTTTTTTTTTTTTTTTTAAAGAACTTTTGATCCCTAAAACAAAGGAGGAAGTGATTGCTTAATATTTATGTTTAAAGCAGTTGTTAAATGTCTATGACAAAATACAAGGGTGGCAAACAAGTACTCTGTGCTGGCTGTTCCGGAAGAAGTGAAGGCTTCCAAGCTGCGGGGATGAAGCCTGCTTTCTTATTCCCTCACCATCTCTCCTCTACACTGAGTGGTGGCCCAACCAGAGATACAGCCAGCCACTCAGCGAGAAGATGCTCAGGATGAAGATCGGAGAAACAGTATGCAGGCCTGATCTACCTGCTAAAAGAGCTGGGGCTACTTTCTTTTTAGTTTCATCTTCCTTTGTTTTGTTCAGGGTACTAGCTTTTCCATCAGCTCCTTATTCATCAAGTGCCTTTTCTGTGACATGTACGGAACTAGAAGCTGGGTAGACATTCAGTGGGCAACAAAATTGAGCCCATCTCTATCCTCCTGGGCTAAAGTCTAATGTGGGAGATGGTCGATAAACAGGCCAAGAGCCTGGTAAATAGAGGCTGACAACTTTACTTGTGGTAGAGGCTTGAAGGAGACACACAAAAGGCCTTCTGTCATGGGGGATGACTGGCTTGGGAAGGCTGTGTGTGCTCTCCAAGGAGGTAATGCTTCAGGAAGGAACTAGCAAGCACAGACCTGGGGAAAAACTGCCCAAGCGGAGGGAACAGGTCAAGAAAAGCCCCGGGGCAGGATTAATCTCAGTTGAGATGCGGTCACTTGGGACTGAAAGAAGATCGGCAGGATGGAGGAAGGTCCTAGATACTCAAGAGTTTGTAAATGGAAGACTTTCAACTGGGAAATAGATGGCCAGCTTTGTTTTCAGATTACTCTGGGTAAATTGTTTGTTTCCATGTGCAGAGTATCTCTCAAGGAATACACGACCTCTCAACCTCATCCTGGTTCCCTTCAGGAAGAGGGACTAAGGGTGACTGAGGGCAAGGGCAGGAGGAAGAAGTTTTGTAGACCCTTTGTTCACTTCTGATTTTGAAGGTATTGTATATTCTAAGACTAGACACAGGAATAGGAAGAAAGCTATTGCAGATGTCTGGGACAAATCTGAGACATATGTAAAAAAATCTAGTAATCAGACTCTGGGAGTGAGGAACAGGGAAGAATTAAGCTGATCTGTGTTTTTGGATTTAGGACTGAATGACAAAGTAGATGGTGATGATAACAAATTGGGGAGATTTGCAGACAGACAGTTTGGGAGCACTGGCAGCTACAGAATTTCTAGTTAAAAGAGGCTTAGGAGTGCCCAGCTGGTTGAAGTAGTGGCTAGAAGAGATTTGCCTTAAACAATGAATTTTCATAGCATTTTTTTTTAATCAGTCAGCATATGTCATATTATACGTAGTAACCCCAAGATACAGATAGGTACACACACATGAGAACTAAAAAGAAAAAAAAAAAAAAAAAAAGCAAAACCTCAGTGACTTATATAACAAAGGGTTTTTTTGTTTTGTTTTGTTTTGTTTTCCTTCTTGATCAAAGTTTGCTGCATGTCCAAATGACTCTCTGGGCAATTTTCTTCAATGTGATGGCTCAGCATTCCAGGTTGCTTTAATCTTAGGTATCTTTATCTCAACAAATGATAACCTTAAAACAAAGAAGGGGGAAAAAAAGACAGCAAGAAGAACTGAACACCTAATCTTAATTATTTTCCACCCGGAAGCAGCACATGTAATTTTCAACCAGATTTTAGTGACTAACATAAGAGCCGGAGCTAAGTCTACCTTCAAGGAGGTAGATAAACATAATCCTTTTATATGAATAAATATGATGTCTAGGAAAGGAAGAAGTGCTGGTGACTCTAGTAATGCTTACTATTGTATGTTACATAAGAATAAAAACACTTCAAAGATCTGTATCGAAGAATGGGGGTAGAGGTCAGAGGAGAGGTGGAACTTGGGTCATCAATGAGCACCTATGACTCTGTGTAGTGTGCTGTGTATGGAGAAGAATCCCACCCACTCAGGAACCCCAATGTATTTTGCATACATTAAAGATACCTCTATCCAAGTGGAAATGTCAAATCAGCAGCTAAATCAGGTCAGAGGACAGGTCTGGGCTGGAGCTATAATTTGAGAGATTAAAATATATCTACCTGCAGTTGGATACGAGAAGTCCACGAGAGTGGTATAGGCATGAGAGTGTCTACATAAGGAAGATTCAGAGAGGATGACTGGGAGACAGTCATTGGTAGAATCCTGCTGACCCTGAAAATTAAAGGGGGGTCTGGAAAGGAGACTAAAAGCTTTAAAAAGTATGCACATTTCTGCTCTTATCAAAGCAAATGCTTCCACTTTCATGATGGAGCCCCACCCCTTCTGTACCTCGATTCCTGTTTACTGAATCGATTCTGTTAGCTCTTAAACATGCTCCAGTGAGATCTCCCCTCTGATAAAACAAGGCCTCCTCTCTAGCCACTGTCATCACTAACCTCTCCTTTCAGCCTCCCAACATTCCACGTTCTGTGGTGCCTTCGCACTTATTGTTCCCTCTACCTAGAGGCTTCCTCCCAGGGTCTTCTAAAGATTAACTCTTTTGCAACTTTTACATTTCAGCTTAAATGGCATCTTCTCAAAGAGGCCTTCTTTGTCCATACTATGTAAAGCAGCTCTCCCTATGCCATAGGTGCTTGTCTTAGTCTGTTTGGGCTGCTGTCACAAAAACGTCAAAAACTCAGTAACATGGAAACAACACACATTCATTTCTCACCGTTCTGGAGACCGGGAAGTCAAAGATCATGGCTCTGGCGGGTCAGTGTCTGGTGAGGGCTCACTTCCAGGGTCACAGAAGGTGCCTTTTCACTGTTATTACATGGGGGAAGGGGCAAAGGGATCTCTTTAAGGAGTGATGATTGCCTTCTAAAATATCATATTTTCAGCAATTTTAAGATGCTATGTTGATAGGAGAGCTGTTAAGAATAGGATGAGGGACGTCTCTGGTGGTTCAGTGGCTTAAGACTCCATGGTCCCGATGTAGGGATGGAGGGAAAGGAGGCTTCAGTTCCTGGTCAGGAAACTAGATCCTGCAATTAAGAGTTCACAGGCTGCAACGAACATCCTGTGTGCCACAACTAGTACCAGACACAGCCAAATAAATAAATAAAAGGAATATTAAAAAGAATATGATGAAAATAATATTTGAGCAAGTGGTCTGAAAGGCAGATTTCAATGCAGAGAAGTGAGTTAAAAGTGGGCACCTTTATCAGAGCTTGCTATCCTATTCATCCAAATAGTGGGGCTCCCCTGCCCAAGACCAGGGCCAGATATCTGATGAATGTTCTAACCTGGCTGCACCCTCGATAAGGTGATAAGAGACTTATCGAGCTATACATCATAGTGCTTAGAACAGTGTCAAATGCATAGCAGGTGCTAGGTTAATTATTGGATAAGTGCTAACAGCTGCAAATATTGCAGCTGGCTTCCTTAGATCAGCACTGAAAACCACCCAAAGATCTTGACATGAGGAATTTCACTGGTAACCTGTGTGGGGGCATTTGCAATTGGGTGTTGGCAAAATGGTCTGATTGCACGGAGGGCATAGAAAGAGAGGAGAGGAAGGGGAGCCAGGGAGATTGCTCTTTCTAGAACTGTGGCTGCAAACGGAAGAAAGGAGAGGATAGCAATTACAAGATGCTAAATGAAGAGAGAATTATCTTTCAAATGGTCGAGATTTGATACACTGCATCAGAATTTCCTGGAGTCTGGGAATCAAAAACCAGAACACATTTTGACCTGTAACTATTTTGGACAGCTGCTTTAATAATTATTATGGATCAAATGCTTAGTTTGGGGGGCACAATATATGTACATTGCCTTATTACCACACTTTTATTTCTCTTTCCATAGGACTTCCAAACTTGTGATGAAGACAGTATGTCTTTATTTACCTGTGACTAGCGCCATCTAGTGGACATCATCTCTGAAACAGCTTTGAGTTCAGGATTTTTATCTCCCTGGCTAAGGTGGTGGTGAAGTTCTGGAAAACGTTCACTACATGCTTATCATTTATTAGTTGGAAACAGCCAACACCATTGTGCAGACTATGGAGATTGAGGCTGCTCAGGAAATAAATTTCAGGGTCCATGTGTTAATACACTGGGAGGTGAGTGGATGGTGGTGGTGTGATTTAGCACCTGGGAGATGACTGATAGGTTCCAAGAAAGCAGCTCAGCTATCCCCTGGGGCAATACAAAAAGACTACAGATATGTCCTGCACTGGACATTGGGCAGACAGGGTTCATTCTGAATTCCTCTGGTGCTCTAAGCAAGAACACAGGTGGGCCAGGCCATCACTTTTATTGCCTTTCATTGCAAGAGATAAACAAACACAATAAATGGGATAGCTGAAGTAGGGCAAAGTCTGGCACTTTCCCTCCCACCATATCCAATTAGAAAGCTCAGATTCTACCCTGACCATCTGGACTCTTTTTTTCCTGATGAAGGAAGAGTATATATCTCTCTAGCCTCTTAGTGAGAAGTTCAGTACACTTCTCAACTCTGAAGTCTAAAGTCCAGAGTCTCACCTAAGTATCATCTAAATAAAATATCATCTAAACCTAGGTGAAACTGTAGATAGGATTCATCCTGAGGCAGAATTCCTCTCCAGCAGTAAAACCAAATAAGTGCTCCCAAAATATAGTTGTGGGACAGGCATAGGAGAGACACTTCCATTCCAAGAGGGAGAAATAGTTAAGAAGGAAGGACCAAGCAGGTCCAAAACTCCACAAGGCAAATTTCATTTGTCCCAGGTCTTTGTTGTGACATGCAGAATTCTTAGTTGCAGCGTGTGGGATCTAGTTCCCCCACCAGGGATCGAACCTGGGCTCCCTGCATTGAGAGCCCCTAGTCTTAGCCACTGCACCACGGGGAATTCCCTGCATTAGATCTTATGGCTGTTTGGTTTGATGCTCTTGCCCTCCAGCCCCACAGCTCAGCGGGACAGCCCTGCCCTCATGCCTCTCTGGGAGGGACTGTCTACGCAGCTCTGCTGAGCAGCAGTCCTGCCCTTTGAAACCAAGATGGAGGTGGTCTTGCTGCCTTGTTCAGCCTTGCCTTGGGTGCACTGGATCTGTGATGGGCGTGGCAGCCTTGAGAATCTGTGTGGTCACCTAAGGGGTCCTTCTTGCTTCTTGAAGGATAGTTTCATGGTCCCACCCTCTGAAATCCAAGTCCAACAACCTTCCTTCATTCCATCCCATCTTCTCTATTCATTTTACTTCAAACTGGCAGTCTCTGCTGTATAATCCCATCTTTCTGCCTGGTTCCTATTGAGATGGCCGACTGAGTCCATGACTCTACCAGATGGTTGTTCAGACATAGACTTCGTGTTCTCTTCAGAAACAAGCTTTTTCATTTTTTGCAATATGAATAGGCTGAAGATTTTACAAATCTTCAAGTTCTGGCTCCTTTATTTGCTTAACAATTCCTTCTTCAATTCAGTTCTTTCCTTTTGCATTTTACTATATGCAGTCAGGAAGAACAAAGCTGCACCTTCAATGGTTTGCTTAGAAATCTCCTTAGCTAAGCGTCAGTTTTACCTTCCATGAAGCACTACAGTGCAGCCGGGTTCTTTACCATTTTATAATGAGGACTGCCTTTTCCTGTAAGCATGTTTCTGCAATAACATTCTACATTTCCTCTTAATGTCTGTACGCCTAGTACACATCTCAAAACTCTTCCAGCCTCTTCCAATCACCCATTTTCACAACTTTAGGTATTTGTGACAGCAGCAGCCCACTCACTGGTACCAAACTCAATCTCAGACAGCTTGGGCCACCACAGCAGGATACCATAGATGGGGTGGCTTAAACAAGAGAAAGTTATTTCTTCACAGTTCTGGAGCCTGGACCTCTGAGGTCTCTGACGGTGCCAGCATGGGTGGATTCTGCTGAGAGATCTCTACCTCATTGTCTTCTTGCAGTCTGCTTACATGGTCTTTCCTTGGGGTGTGCACACGAATAGAGAGAGAACAAATTCTCAGCTGTCTCTTTGCTCAGTCACTCAGTCACGTCTGACTCTTTGCAGCCCCATGGACTGTAGCCCGCTAGGCTTCTCTTCCCATGGAATTTTCGAGGCAAGAATACTGGAGTGAAGTGCCATCTCCTGTTCCAGAGGATCTTCCCAACCCAGGGACTGACATCTCTTGCATTGGCGAGTGGATTCTTTCTGACAAGGGCACTAATCCCATTATCAGGGTCCCAACCTCATGACTTCATCTAATCCTAATTACTTTCCAAAGGCCCCATCACATTGGGGTTTAGGGCTTCAATATATGAATTCTGAGAAGATGCAAACATTCAGTCCATAGTACCAGATATTTAATTTCTTTTGTGTACATTTATTTTTATTGCAAATGAGTCTTTCCAGAGCATTCATCCAACTTATATTTTTATCTACATGACTTTATGCCTATTAGCTATATATCTTGTTTAAAGTACCTTGCTGACATGACAGTCAATCTCCAACTATGACAGCATGCATCTCCAAATCAGAATACATTACTCTGAAGAAAATAATTCCCCCTCCCCCCAAAAAGAAAATAATTCCCTTATGTCATCTTCCAGTCAATCCATATTAAAACTTCCCTAATATCTTTTATAGCTGTTTTCCGGAGTTTGGATCCAATGAAGCTGCAAGAATTCCATTTAGTTATTATAGTTCCTTAGTGTTATAAATCTAGAAAAGTCCTATCCCTTTTTTCCCCACGACACTGACTTTCTCAAGAGACTAAGGCATGATAATGGCACTGTGACTTTATCTCTTAGAGATTTGTACAGAAATATTGACCAATAGGGGAAACGCTGTTACAAAAATACAGTGGGTAATTAGTAGACCTCAGATTTAAACTCCTTACCTGAGTGGAATCAGAAGGTTTATCAGCTGCAGTGGTTAACATACTGTGATATGGTGATAATACTAAAGAACACTGCATGTTCATAATTCTAGAACTCTGCCTAAATTTACCATAGTTTTCAACTTATGTTCATTAATGATTCAGCTCACCAAACTATACGGATGACAAATTTTTTAAGATTCCAACTAAAACTTTTCCAACAATACAAAAAAAATACAAGCACAAAATGTTGGGAATCAATCAATATCAGTTTACACAGAAATAATTATTATTAATACAGCTGAACAGCTTGCTCAGCTATCTCTCTCTACACCTAGCAGATCAGTAGCAATACTTTCATAAAGACAATACAGTAGCCTATATTCAATGCAAGGCCTGTGTATCCACTTCTTGCCCTGCCTTTGCTCCATCAGTACTGCATTTCCCCTGGTTCCTGCACCAACTGACATACAGCTAGGACCAATTAAAGGTGGAAAAGCTGGCTTAAAAATCAACATTCAAAAAACTAAGAACATGGCATCCATTCCCATCACTTTATGGCAAATAGATGGAGAAAAATGGAAACAGTGACAGATTTTACTTTTTTGGGCTCCAAAATCAATGCAGATGATGACAGCAGCCATGAAATTAAAAGACACTTGACACTTGCTCCTTGGAAGAAAACTATGACAAACACAGACAAGCATATGAAAAAGCAGAGACATCACTTTGCTGACAAAGGTCCGTATAATCAAAGCTATGGTTTTTCCAGCAGTCATGTACAGATGTGAGAGCTGGACCATAAATAAGGCAGAGTGCCAAAGAATTGATGCTTTCAAACTGTGGTGCTGGAGTGGACTCTTTAGAGTCCCTTGAACAGCAAGGAGATCAAACCAGTCAATCCTAAAGGAAACTAACCCTGAATATTCATTGGAAGGATTGATACTGAAGCTGAAGCTCCAATACTTTGGCCACCTGATGTGAAGAGCTGACTTATTGGAAAAAGACCCAGATGCTGGGAAAGACTGAAGGCAGGAGAAGGGGACGACAGAGGATAAGATGGCTGGATGGCATCACTGACTCAATGGACATGAGTTTGAGCTAACTCTGGGAGATAGTGAAGGACAGGGAAGCCTGGCGTGCTGCAGTCTATAGGGTTGCAGAGAGTCAGACATGACTGAGCGACTGAACAACAACAAAACGTGTATATGTTTAAACAAGCACACACCTACAGTTTTGTTTTTTTAATTTTTATTGGAGTATAGTGGCGGGCTGCCGTCTACGGGGTCACACAGAGTCGGACACGACTGAAGCGACAGCAGCAGCAGCAGCTTCCTAACAATGTTATGTTAGTTTCTGCTCTACAGCAAAGTGACTCGGCTGTATGAATACACATAGCCCCTCTTTTTTGGATTTCCTTCTCACTCAGGTCACCACAGAGCACACAGTGGAGTTCCCTGTGCCATACGCCGGTTTCTCATGTGTTATCTATTTTATACACAGTATCAATAGCATGTATATGTCAATCCCAATCTCACAGTTCATTCCCCGCCCCCAACCCCGGTGTTTATATGTTTGTACTCTATATCTACATCTCTATTTTTGCTTTGCAAATAGGTTTAACTGTACCATTTTTCTAGATTATATATGCATTACTATTTAATATATTTTTTTCTCACTCAAGAAAACCTCAGGCTCGCTGTACTGCTTGAGTTTCTTTATGTTGGCAGATATGGGTTGTTGTCTTCTGGCATTAAATGTTCTTTGCTCATTTTATTGAATGAACTGTGAAAATTGGTGTAATAAATTGTCACTAATTCTTTACAATTATAGTGGTCATTTCCATCCTATTGCAGTTATTTTTTTATTGCAAGGTTTTATCGAGTTGTTTGCCACATCCATTTGTGGTCAAAAGTTTAAATTTTTTTTGACAGGGTCATATTATGTTTGATGGCATTCTTCAGTAAGTCAACAGATATTTTTGTGAGCGCCTTCTGCTAAATACTGTATATTATACAAATATGAACTACTAATGGATGCTATCCTCTAGGGGCATACTTGGATAAAATATGCTTCTAAAATAGGAATTAAGACAGTGATGTCTTAAACGTAGATCTGAAAGAGCAGTAATTACCAAGAGGAATGAAGGAAATGAACATTTATTGAGGGCCTGTTATTTAGCAAGCAATAAGAAGCAAAGGAGAAAAGGAAAGATATACCCATCTGATGCAGAGTTCCAAAGAATAGCAAGGAGAGCTAAGAAAGCCTTCCTCAGGGATCAGTGCAAAGAAATAGAGGAAAACAACAGAATGCAAAAGACTAGGGATCTCTTCAAGAAAATTAGAGATACCAAGGGAACATTTCATGCAAAGATGGGCTCAATAAAGGACAGAAATGGTATGGACCTAACAGAAGAAGAAGCTATTAAGAAGAGGTGGCAAGAATACACAGAACTATACAAAAAAGATCTTCATGACCCAGATAATCACAATGGTGTGATCACCCACCTAGAGCCAGGCATACTGCAATGTGAAGTCAAGTGGGCCTTAAGAAGCATCACTATGAACAAAGCTAGTGGAGGTGATGGAATTCCAGTTGAGCTGTTTCAAATCCTGAAAGATGACACTGTGAAAGTGCTGCACTCAATATGCCAGCAAATTTGGAAAACTCAACAGTGGCCACAGGACTGGAAATGGTCAGTTTTCATTCCAATCGCAAAGAAAGGCAATCCCAAAGAATGCTCAAACTACCGCACAATTGCACTCATCTCACACGCTAGTAAAGTAATGCTTAAAATTCTCCAAGCCAGGCTTCAGCAATACATGAACTGTGAACTTTCAGATGTTCAAGCTGGTTTTAGAAAAGGCAGAGGAACCAGAGATCAAATTGCCAACATCCGCTGGATCATCAAAAAAGCAAGAGAGTTCCAAAAAAACATCTATTTCTGCTTTATTGACTATGCCAAAGCCTTTGACTGTGTGGATCACAATAAACTGTGGAAAATTCTGAAAGAGATGGGCATACCAGACCACCTGACCTGCCTCTTGAGAAACCTGTATGCAGGTCAGGAAGGAACAGTTAGAACCAGACATGGAACAACAGACTGGTTCCAAATAGGAAAAGTACATCAAGGCTGTATATTGTCACCCTGCTTATTTAACTTATATGCAGAGTACATCATGAGAAACCCTGGGTTGGAGGAAGCAGAAGCTGATATCAAGATTGCCGGGAGAAATATCAATAACCTCAGATATGCAGATGACACCACCCTTATGGCAGAAAGTGAAGAACTAAAGAGCCTCTTGACGAAAGTGAAAGAGGAGAGTGAAAAAGTTGGCTTAAAGCTCAACATTCAGAAAACAAAGATCACGGTATCCGGCCCATCACTTAATGGCAGATGGGGAAACAATGGAAACGGTGGCTGACTTTATTTTTCTGGGCTCCAAGATTGCTGCAGATGGTGATTGCAGCCATGAAATTAAAAGACGCTTACTCCTTGGAAGAAAAGTTATGACCAGCCTAGACAGCATATTAAAAAGCAGAGACATTACTTTGTCAACAAAGTTCTGTCTAGTCAAGGCTATGGTTTTTCCAGTAGTCATGTATAGATGTGAGAGTTGGACTATAAAGAAAGCTGAGCGCTGAAGAATTGATGCGTTTGAACTGTGGTGTTGGAGAAGACTCTTGAGAGTCCCTTGGACTGCAAGGAGATCCAACCAGTCCATCCTAAAGGAGATCAGTCCTGAGTGTTCATTGGAAGGACTAATGTTGAAGCTGAAACTCCAATACTTTGGCCACCTGATGCGAAGAGCTGACTCATTTGAAAAGACCATGATGCTGGGAAAGATTGAGGGTGGGAGGAGAAGGGGATGACAGAGGATGAGATGGCTGGATGGCATCACCGACTCGATGGACATGGGTTTGGGTGGACTCTGGGAGCTGGTGACAGTCAGGAAGGCCTGGCGTGCTGTGGTTCATGGGGTTGCAGAGTTGGACACGGCTGAGCACCTGAACTGAACTGAACTGAAGAAGCCTTCACTGATGTATCTCCTATGATCTTCAGACCAATTCTCCAAGGAATGTTATTGTCCCCATTTTACTGACACAGAAACTAAGCTTGAGTAATCTTCCAATATCACACAGCAAAAGTTGAGATTGGAACCCCATTTTGCCTGATTCCAAAGCTCGTGCTCTTTCTCTACTACATATATTACCTATTGGAAGCATGAGTCAGGGAAGCCTTGATGGGAAAAATGGCAATATGAACAGAAACCTGGATGGGTAGGTGGGTTTTAAGGTGGGAGTAAGAACTACAAATTCATGTCTAGTATTTTTCTCAACTGAGGGACAGGTGGGTGTTAAATCTACTGTCAAAAAACTGTTTTTGTGCCCTAGTATGACACACTGTTTGCTCAGAGTAGTGTAAAACCACTAAACATTCTCTTAGGTGTGAGCTGAACAGAGATGTGGAGAGAAAAAGACAAGACAAAAATCTTTTAGTAGAGGAGCAGTTGGGAGGAGCAGGCCTATCAGCTGAAAGGATATCCACTGCAAAACTGTCCTCAGAAGAGAAGGAAGGCGGCAGAGGTTCTCTAGAACAAACGTTCCCATCCAAATGGGTAAATACATCGCTAGGCTTCAAAGAACAGAGTGGGGAAGTGCCTTCAATCAGTAATGTTCAGTCCTTGTGGTCTTGCTTCCTTCTTATTCCCCAAATCTGTCTCTTGCCCAATTTTTGAGTTTTTGGGAAGCTGGGGGCCACACTTAATGAGGCTCAGCTGTGGTAACATGTTTGGGCCATTCCAGCAGCTGGTAGGGAGAGGAGGCAGAGAAGGCAATGGCACCCCACTCTTGCCTGGAAAGTCCCATGGACAGAGGAGCTTGGTGGGCTGCAGTCCATGGGGTCGCTAAGAGTCGGGCACGACTGAGCGACTTCACTTTCACTTTTCACTTTCATGCACTGGAGAAGAAAATGGCAACCCACTCCAGTATTCTTGCCAGGAGAATCCCAGGGACAGAGGGGCCTAGTGGGCTGCCGTCTATGAGGTCGCACAGAGTCAGACACGACTGAAGCGACTTAGCAGCAGCAGCAGCAGGGAGAGAAGGAAGCTGGGACTGTGAGAGGCTGGAGTTAGTTAAGTCTGCTAATGATGCTTGAAAGCCGATCACTCAATTTACTCCAATAAACAAAAGTCAAAGAGCCTTGGCTAAACATCAGGCTTGCTTGGTGTGTGCATCAGTATGCTAAGAGGTCTAAAACTGCCCTACTGACCCTATCTTCAAAACCTATCTCCAATCCCTATTTATAGGCAATAATGAAACTGCAGCTAACATTTAACACTCATTTAATAATGAGCCAGGTGCTATATTGTTATCTTACTTAACCACCTCATGAAGCAATGAATATAGTAACTACTCTGGTAATAAAAACTATCATTTTATGAGGGCTTACTGGATGCCAGTAGGTACTAAATGCTTTTAGATAGAAAATATTTAATTCTCAAAGTAGCCCTAGAGGTAGATACTATTACCATCCCCACTTTATAAATGAAGTCAGCCAGCCACAAGATTAGGTAATCTGCCTAAAGTCTCACAGCTGTGTTGGGCTTGGAACCCAGTTTTTAACGTCCAAGTCCATATATCTATCACTATAGCCCACTACCTTTCCTATTCATATCTACTTATCAAACTTGTTCACGTTTAGTGGACACTGTCCTGATCAGTTCTCTTATTAACAGATCACTCACACTTGCTGGCATTTTGGCCATCACGGGGAGTCTCAGGCTTCCTGGTCAATTGTTCTTACAGGTTAATAGTATTGACTTCCTCCTACCCACACTTAAGATCTGCTCATTGTTTCTGAATCTACCTTGCTGAATTGTGTTGTTTTCATAAACATATCATGCTAGGTTTTGTTTATATGCTCTTTCTGAACTGCTACTCTGAAATCTTCAAGTTTCTCTATAATCAAACCTTATTTTTCAGTATTCCCAAACATGGACCAAAGTGAAGCTGATCACTATTCTCTATAGAAGCTATGACATCTGTGACCTTGCTCTTTCTGGTTTGATGTGCCTCTTTCATTTCTCTCCTCACCTTCAAATGCTATCCTGTTCATCAAAATAAAGTCAGTCTACCTGACTGCCCTCAGCTCTACTGCTCATAATTTTCTCTGAATGTAGGTAGCACTGCATTCTCCTCAAAGACACAGAATGAATTCCATGTTTTTAATTATTTCTATAAATGCTAGGCTATATGGTTCTCCATATAGGAACTGTTATTTATACACTTTTTTCCTTCTGCGGTCTTAGGTACTACAGTGTTACAATTAAAAGAGCATTAAGGAGGGACCTCACTGGTAGTCCAGTGGTTAAGACAGCATTTCCACTGCAGGGGGCAGGATTTGATATGTGGTTCCAGAACTAAGATTCCATAAGACCTGCGGTGAGGGCAAAAAAAAAAAAAAGCATTAAAGAAATGAAAGTTATTGCCCTTGACCTGGTATTGAGGAGTCTCAAGCTCTCTGATACCCGTCCTATTTTTTTGTAAGTAAACAGTGCTATGTATTTAAATGCAAGGTCAACAAAACACCTTGAAGAGCACTGACTAGCAGATGTCTGTCAATAAGATGAAAATATGATATACACCTTGGTGCTTCTGATTGTCCATTACCATGATGTTTCATTTTTATAAACCTTAGGACAGTACCAAGCTATAAATTAAGTATAAATGTTGACTTTCAGTAAAACTGTGACTGCTTACAGCACAAAGGTTAGCAACAATGGATACCAGAGGGCAGTAATAAAATGTTATATACAGTTTCTCTTATCATTTAGAGGAAGAAATTAATGTGTCATATTGCCACTGTACTAGTAAAGTGAGGCTATAGTTAAGGGGAAAGTGAATATAGAGCACAGATGCTATAGCAATGCATAAAAGCACGAGGTCAAATCAAATAATTTAAATGTTTATCTAACATTTTAGCAATAAGAAATCTAAATGTGAGTTTCCTTTTAGTAAATATTCATAACTTGATGCACCATAAAATGCTGACATAACTTCTGACTTACATATTAAATTACATAAAACACAGTTTGAAGACTTCTTTAAAAATTCTAATTCTCTAAATATTAGCACCAGCAGACACTAATATTATTATTCTGAACCAATCTGAAGTATGGCTGACTCTACAGCCATACCACCCTGAATGCAACTGACCTTGTCTGAAGGATGGTTGATATGCTAAATATGAGGATCGAAAAAATTAAAAAAAAAAAGCAACACCACTTTCTAGGTGACAACTACTTTTATACACAAAATTGGTGGAAAATGCTTGATTTTCATATAAAGTATTATATTTACAGAAACAGGGAGGTATGGAAGAAAGGTTGTTTCCCCCAATTTGCAAAACACAAAAAATGCCCAGCAATTGAAAGCATCTTGAAAACCACTTAGGGATACAGAAACTTACATTTTAACAAAAGCAGGACTAACTCTGAATCACAATTGTCCTTAGTTGTGAATGCACCTAAAAACTTGTTTATAAAGCTGCACAAAAGGTAAGTCTTAAAAGATCCCACCAAAACATTCACCAAATAACACAGAACACTTACAGTATTACTCATCATATTATTCCAAGCTCTCACTGGTTAACTATACAGATAGAGCACATCGCTACACATACTTGACTCCGAATTCAGCACCATGAAACCGCTTCTCTAAGGGGTTGACACAATAATCTTCAATTGATCTAGGAACTCTGGCACTGAAAGCGTGCATAACACAAGGTAATGATGTCGTCACCGAGGGACGACAAGAATAGAACCCAAATCCCTTGACTCCCCAGCTTGTGTTTTCCACTAATTGTGCTCCTTTCTACTCATTCGAGAGCATCAAGTGTGAAGGGCTGGAGAAGGGAGTGGACACATGCGCCAGGGTCGCGAGGTGGAGACGGCCCAGAAGGTCCTCAGGAATCACTCCTTGGCACTTGTCTTTTGTTTCGGCTGAGGACGATGAAAGCTACAGCAACCACCAACCCTTGGGACCAAGAACTGGAACTAGGTACTGCCCGTGGCGGTAACTGTCTCTTCATTTTAGGCCTTTCCGCTTTTTCACGGCTCCCTGGCGGCCAGCCCTAACGTTCTCTCCCCATCCTCAGCTCTACTCCGCACTGGAGTCCCCGCTGACCTTTGTAAGAGGCGGCTGCGCTGCATCCGTCCTCCACCTGGCCCGGCGTACAGTCCTTAGGACAGGTATTCTAGGGGGAGGGGGAGGTTTCCCTAGAAAATGAATGCTAATCAAGCGTTAGAAATGGGTTTCAACTGTTAGCAACTTGAGAGGTGGGAACCGGGGTAGATACCCAAGTCAGCTCTGCGTGGGTCTGTGCAGCTCATCGCGACAAAGCAAAATGTAGACATATAGGCACAGAGCTTTTCTCTCTAGCTGGGAGCCTTATACAGCTCAACCGTCCCCTAGGCAACCTCCCGCTGGAGGACGCTTGCCGGAGCGCGAGTGTTTACACTCTTCCTGGACCGGGGGTGCCGGAGAACGTCGCTCGCGGACTCTGGGGGATTCCAAACCGTTACTCCGCCCGCCGGGGTGGGGACAGCCCAACGGCTGAGCCTGCGCAGTTGGGCTAGGTCGGCACCAGGGTCCCGGCGCACTACAAGTCCCAGAAGGCAAAGCTCCGCGCGGAGTTGGGGGTGTGCGGAGGGGCGCGGCGGCCGCCTTACCTGCCGCGAGCTTAGTCCTCCGGTTTCTACCGGCTCTTCCCCTCCCCCGTCCCCGTCAGTGTCCTCTCCGTATTAAAAGGCTACTTCCTCTGGAAGCAGATGAGAGGAACCCTTAGTAGCCTCTACACTGACGCTCCCCGCATACTCGCTTTTTCTATCTCTGCCCCGAACTGAGCCTGACTCCCTCACCGGAGTCGGCTAGCGGACGCAAGAGAAGGGAACTTTTGAAGGCACCAACCTGGGCCACCTGATCACACTTCCGCCTCCCGGCCTACGGAAGGTACCGCGCACGCGCTCCCTGCGACTCCGGCGCGGTTGACTTCCGCTCCCACTGTGCCCTGCGAGTCGAATCATGGATCACACTGGTAAGGAGGCGGAGGCAGTGGGGGTCCAGGTTCCATGCCCCCTTGGCCGGCCTGGGACTAGTCGCCCAGCGAACATAGAGGGGTTATATTCGCCTTACAGCCCTGGGGTGTGGCGGCGAGGAAGGAATCTCACAGACCCCCTTCCCGTGTCCGGCCAGGGCCTGCTACTTCCTGGCCTACCCTCCGATGTGGTACCTACAGCCTCGGTGCCGGCAACGGCAGCTCCTTCTGAGCCCGGAGCCGGCACCGCGGGGAGCGCGGGCTTCGCGGAGAGGAGAGAGCGCCGGCAGTTTTTTCCCTCATTTTGGGCGCTCTGCCCTGCGTTATGGGGACTGACGGGTAGAAAGTCTGGGAAGTCTTATTACGCTGGGAGTCGATGTGCTAGAGTGGGTTAGAGACTTCCTGCTGTTTCAGTCAGCTTTGGGCGGGTGCTGCGGTGGTCACTGCCTGTCGTTGTTGTCTCTCCGATCTTTCTTGGACTAGAGGTGGGAGAAGGGAGTCGGATATGGGTTTTGGAATGATACCGGGAGCAACTTTTCTGCTTAAGCCTATAGCATGCCCCGCGCTTCAGCTGTGGTCCTTAACCATCAGTCTTGAGGTTAAAATCAAAATATTCTCATTACTTTCTCCAAGTAAGAATGGCTCCACTCTTTCTTAAGTGTTTTTTGTCTTTTGCTTCCTTGCAGTTTTTGGCTGCTGAATGAGTGCATTTGGAGTTGGATACTGCTCCGTTCAGTTGTATCAGCCGTGTTACTAGTAGGGTGATAAAAGGCTTTTTCCAGTATCAAGCGTTAGTTAGGATTCCTCAGTCATCAACTGTTTACTTAACTTAACACACACACACACACACACACACACACACGTATGTATATACACATACTCTCCTAGGCTTGGAGGTGGAGTGGTAAACAAGATGAACTGAGTCCCTGTCCTCATGGAAGTTACGTTCTATTGGGAAAACCACAATGAACAAGTTTTTAGAAATACAGATTATTATGAGGGCTTTGAAGAAGACATATGGGGCTGTGGAAGGTGGAAGCTTCAGAGAGGGTGGTCAGGAAGAGTCTTTTTAGGAAAGTAACATTTGTAAGCTGTGATCTGATGGATGAGAAGAATCCAGCTTGGCATAAATCACAGGGAAAGCATTTATAGAACATACTAAGACTCTGAGGGAGGAAAATATAGAGAAAACCAATCAGCTGCACTTAGGTAGAGGGAAAGAGCCCTAGGATAAATTGGTAAGGAAGGCAGGAGTCAGGTGGTGCAAGACTTTGAAGTCCATGGTAAAGATTTGAGTATTATTTTAAGTGCGATATGAAGCCATTGAACAGAAGTGGAGGAGGAACATAGTCTCTTTTTAAAGTATAATAGGTTGTTGTATGAAGAATGGTGTAAGAGAGGGAGGCAAGATAAATAGAAAATTTAGGAAGTGATTGCAATAGACCAGAAAAGACGCTTGGTTTAGTGACGGTGGCTTGGTTTAGTAAAAACAGGAATGGGCAGGTTCAGTGAATCTTTTGGTGGTAGAACTCAGGCCCTGGTGGATTGGTTTGGAGGCATGTGAGAGAAACGAAAGGTGTGTAGGGTTCTAGTTTGAGTGGTGTCCTTTATTGGAAGACTTGGGAGAAAAATACCTTTTTTTTTTTAATGGAGTAGAGGTGACAAGTGGAAATTTGGCAACAAGACTTTGGACTGCTAAGTATGAGGTGTTTGTTGGGACATAGAAGGGAAGTTGTCAAGTGGAAATCATAGGGCAATTTGTTTGGGACTTGGTACCATATAATGATTTTAAGGCATGAGAATGGATGAGATCACTTAAAGAAAGGGAAAACAGTAGAGAAGAGGGCCTGGCAGTAGGGAACTCTAGTGTTTGGAAATTTTATATAATTGAAACCGTGAAATCTTGGTGTTAGAGAAGCAAACGTGCCACATTAGTGAAATATTTCTCATTTGAGCCAGTTACTGGAATTGGGAGTCAAGCACTTTTCACAGTTTATGGATGTTACGTTAGGAAATTGTAATGTGGGTTGGTGTGTATCTGAGTATTTATTATCCTACTTTTCTAAGTTAAAGTTTGCCTAAGAAAGTAAAAGTCATCCTAACATGGAAATATTCACTAATGAACTGACCACTTGAAAAAATAGTTCCTACTCAGATATCCCAGATACTTAACATGAGCCTCTTTTCTTTTTCTTTTTTTAAAAATTTCCTTATAAGGCAGTGTCCTTACCAGTTTCATGTCAGAAAATGGTATCAAATGTTGTACACTGATTGTGGTTACAAACCTTACACAATATTCAAGTTTTCATCATATTCATAAATGTGAATTTGGTATTTGTTTGAATCACAAATAAAATCATTGGTAAATGAGGACGTGCCAGATAGCCAATAAATTGAAGACATTATGTCAGGATAGGCATCTCAAAAGGAAAATTCTAATATCAAAGGATTAAAAGAGGCCCGTGGGGAAATTGATGGAACGCTTGAATGTTATGCAAAAATGACTGGTTTTGTGAACGTGCTGAAATCGTCAGTCGTAAAATGAAGGCTATCCTGTAGTATTGTAATAGAAAATTACTCCAAGAAACTCCTAATACTTGATTGAGTCTTTGGCCATTCTAAAAATTAGCACTTAGTTGTAACTGTAACCTAAATTTTATAAAAATACTTCTTGATTCCTTTAATTCAAGATAAAATTCTGCACAAATCTTTTTAAAACCTATATAATACAATATTCCGTATTAGGCCTTTTGCAGTGGATTTCACTTCATATGGGCGGTTACATTCTTAATTCTCACTTTCTATAATATCCAAGGACTTTCGTTGTTAGGCCTTTAGGATTTTTAGTTGTGATATTCAAAAGGAAATTGTGCTGTATATTTTGACTCTTAATAAAACCCCCCAAGCCCCAAGATAAACCCAGAGTGATGTCACTATTAAAGCTGTACTTTGTACTTGGAGTCTGAGGCAGGAGTTAGAGGGCAGCAGGCTCTTGAAAGTCATAATCATGACCTCAGGTGTCTAGGTAGTGTGAAAAGGACTTGTAGTAATGAAATGTTCACCAAGGTAAAACTGTTCAGAGTCCTTTTACTGTCAGAAAGACGTCATTGAACTGTCTCTGATAACTTGCTATTTTTTTAATTCTTTTTTTTTTTTTTTCATTTTTTAATTTATTGAAAAGTCAGGAATACCTTCTAAGCAAAAAAAAAAAAAAAATCATTCTGTCATACCTTTTTGCTATTACATTGTTTGTAGGTATTTTAAACAGCTAGAGTCAAAGCAGATGAAATACATTATCTTTTTGCTGCTTCATTGCTTGTAGATATTTAGCAACTAAATAAGCAACTAGAGTGAAAGCAGATGAAAGGATTATCTGATTGTTGATACCTTTTGTGAAGCATTGAGAGTTAAATCAAGATGGATTTATCCTAGTTTAAGACTTTTAACTGTCCATGTATTCCCATTCTCATGGTTTTTTTTTTTTTTTTTGCAGATTAGCTGTTATGAAAATAATAATAGAAAGCAGACTGAAAGATATTTAAATTAATAGCTAAGGACTGATTTTGAATTTTGTTCTGTGTATTATTGAGAAAGAGTGCAAATCGATGTGTAATTCTAGTATCCTTGGAGATCATTACTGCTGGGTAGGATACTACTTCCAAATTTGACTTTAGTGAATTTAATGTGGATAGTTTGGTTATATCTCTGATTGTGCTGTCTCCTGCAGTGGCAGTTACACAGTGTTGCTCACTAATTATCATCTTTTAAAATGTTGCTATTTTAAATTATTTGCATTTCCTACTTTAGGGCATTTCCTTTTCTGTTTTTAGCAGATAAAGGTAAATATTTTCTAGATGGTACTGTGTCGTCATGGACTTGAAAAAAGGTGGCTTTTAATCTTAGAGTCAGTTCTATGAAATAATGCTTGTATTACTTATAGTATATGAGTAAATTTATTTCATAAGCTAATAACAGAGACATAGAAAGTGTCAGTTATTTAGGCCTAGTTGGAAGTACAGAAATCTTGCATCCTCTTCACCTATAATTTACCATTACAGTGCTGACTAAGAATAACGCAGTCACCTGTACATCTAGAAATGTTCTAGTATATTAGTGTGTGTGTTTACTGCTAAATAGTGTGGTAATTTTTACTATATTCCTGAATGCTTTTTAGAAAAACTGTTTTACACCGAAGAGGATAATCACATCCCTAAAACTAACTTCATTTTCAGGGCATTATTTATTTAATTCTACCATTGGCAGTGTTAGTTTTGTGTTTCCAATATTATTGATTGCCCTGATGTAGATGCAGATTACTAAATTCATTGAGTGCCTACTTTGCATGCTTGATGGAAATGATGGCTTTCTTTCTTTTTGCTGTTCTTTCTTTACCTTTTTTTCCTTCTTTAAAAAAAAAATCTTACAGTTGTTACACAGAAGGATTTTATGTTTCTATAAACCGCTCTGGAAATTACATGGAAAATTTTATTGTCCATCCTCTTAGGGAGAGGTTCTATAACTTTTGTCAACTTTTTAAAGGGCTCCATGTCTTTAAAAGCATTGCTTTAAGAGTTTATCCAAAATAGAGAAAATTAGTACTTGAACTTACATAGCATAGTATTTAAAATCAGATACTCAGCCCTTCATAATGTTGTGTATATTGCTTTAATACCTGTGGCAGAATAACCTTCAAAAAGAAAACCTAAAAGAAATTACAACTTTTTTTCCTAACATAGACAATGAGTTACAAGGCACTAATAGTTCTGGATCATTGGGTGGTCTTGATGTTCGAAGACGAATTCCTATAAAGCTCATCTCCAAACAAGGGAACAAAGCCAAAGCTTCACCTCGAACTCCAAGGACTATAAACAGGATGCCTGCAAAGGCTCCAGCTGGTGATGAAGGTAATGTGTTTAACAGGTCCAGAAGTCTTTCTTCTACATCTCACTCCACCAAATAAGCAGTGTGATTTTATTTACTTTTAGCCACCTCTTTTTTTTATCTTAAATACTCTCTTCTTCAGTCTTTTGACTTCTCATTTTGGCATATTTTACTTTCCCTTTATAAATATTTTTGATTTATTTTCTTTTGTTGTTGAAAGTAACACTGTTGTTTAGAAAAATCTAAACAGTATCGCAGAAAACAATACTAAAGTAAAATTGCCCTCCTCCCATTTTTATTCTCCCCTCAAATCCTGGTATGACTTTTTCATAGTTGCTTTATAACTGCCCCCTTTTATTTTGTAAGATGCATGGGAGATGCTGCTTTCTCAGTAGATTCAGATGTATCTTATTTAAGAAAATGGGTTTAGGTATTTCACTTATGGATATACCATAATTTATTTTAACAATTTTTTAAAAACATTTTGCTGTTAAAGACAGTTTTGCAGTAAATGTCCTTATTTATTTAGTATGTATATTTTGTAGAATACACACCTTAGTATGTATATTTTGAAATTTAAATTTTGCATGAATTTGGGCATTTTAGAACTTAGTGGATTTAGAATTTATGCATTTTAGAATTTAATAGATGTTGTCAAATGGTTCTTAAAAAATGGTACATCATTTTATACTCCCACACCAATATTGGTACTATTATCCTTTACAGATTTTTGTACTGATACACATTTCTTTAATTTATGAGCAGTGCTGTATGTTTTCATAGTATTGGTCATTTCTTTTTTCTAGGCTCTTACCTGTTCATATCCTTTTCCCATTTTTTTCCTGTTTGATTGTCTTTCTCTTGATTTTTATGAGTTCTTTGTTGATTAACAAAATTGGCTTTTGTTATATGTTGTGTATATTCCCTATTTGTCTTTTGAATTTTGTGTATAAAATTTTTATTGTAGAGAAGCTTGACAATTCTTTGTAGTCAGACATTCAGTGTTATCTACTGAACTTCTGAGTTTTATGTCATCCTTAGAAAGGCCTTTCGTCATTTCGTGAGTATAAAACAGTTTTTATGGCCTATGGGCCAAATCCAGTGCTGTTTTTTATCAATTAAGTTGTATTGGAACACATGCATGCCCATTCTTTTAAGTATCGCTGGCTGTTTTCGGGCTTCCCAGGTGGGTTATTGGTAAAGAATCCACCTGCCAATGCAGGAGACTCAGGTTCGATCCCTAGGTTGGGAAGATCCCCTGGAATAGAATATGGCAACCTGTTCCAGTGTTCTTGCTTGGAAAATCCCATGAACAGAGCAGCCAGGTGGGCTGTATATAGTCCATAGGGTCACAGGGAGTTGGACATGACTGAGCTTAGGGCACACAACACAGGGCTGCTTTCACACTATATTGGCATAGTTGAGTAACTGCAGGTATGGCAGTATTTACTTAATTGGTCTTTAGGCAGATAAAGTTTGCTGATCGCTGCTTTGAAACTTTTATGGATGTATATTTGGTTGTTAAAAATGGGGTGTGACCTGAAGTGGGAGGGGATGAAGAGATATCTGAGAGGAAAGGGCTAGAAAGGGGATTTTAGCTTTTTTGCATTGTTTTACTGTTAAACAATAATTTATTTATACATTATTGTATAGTTTTAAAAAATTATTTTAAAACTAGAAAGGAAAAAAAAAAAACAAAAAACTAGAAAGGCCAAAGGCAGAGTACCCTAGATTATTGATGGAGCAGTAGCTGCTGCTTTGTTATCTATACAGATATATATATAGTTTAATGATGGGAGTATAGGTTGAACCACTCTGGATAATGATAATGTGCTCATGATTTTCTTGGCTCTTGTTCTGCTCAGTAATTTTCTGAGTTTTAGATAAGCAGAAAAATTAACTTTCCTTATTTTGAGTTTTCGGTGACAGCAGCTTTTATAAGGCATAAATGGGCCGACTAAGAGCCTAGAGTCACTTAGATATAACTTAGAAGAACTCTACGTTTGTGTTGCAGGTAATTAGATAAGCAGTACACCAGTGTATCAGTATCAGCTTCAAGAGATTATTGTATCTGTGCCTGTGTGTCTGTCTGCAGATGTTAACCAGTTCTAGGGCCAAAAGTCCTGAGAAGCCTGGCATATTGGAGGGATAGATTTGTCTTCTCAGCTTTACCTTAGGTAATTGGATTCTACTTAGAATCCCTATCAAACTGTTCACTGATTTTATTTTCTTTTGTATAAGATGAGAGGATTGCCATCAACTTTTTAATCAGGTCAAAGAAATTGAGCCCATTTGATCTTCATCTTGAAGTTTATTGATATTGATACATACATACAGTGTAGGGGAGGAGACTTGTAGATATGATATAAATTTTGCTGTTTGGGTGAATAACCAGGGAAAGATTTTAATTGAAATGATGAGGTGTAAGTATGTTGTTTCTAAAGTCAGGTTCAGTTAAAGCTGAAGAAGAGGTTACCTAATTTTCTAAGTCATAAGAAGAAAGCCTGCAGAATTCTTTGTTAATCCTTTGGCACTAATACCAATTACAACATAATACCACTTTTATACCATGATCAGAATAAATGACAATCAGTATCTTTTGTGTAATAATCATGATGATAATTATTAGTAGTTTTATACCAGAAATAGTCTGGTGGGTTAATATGAGCTGTTGAATAGGAGTGAAGAGATCAGAGATCCCTTCCTAGCTCCGCCTCTGTGTGTTGTTATGGTCTCCAGTACTGCAGTGTTCTCAGGCATGAGAATTGGACTACATGGGTCCCAGGATCATTTCTGGCAGCTGTTTAGTAAGAGTTGATTATACTGTTCTTAGAGGAGCTTTGAAAGGTGTCAGTGAACCGGTCTATTTTGTCCATGTACAAAATAGAAATACAGGTCTATGTACCTGTATTTCCAAAATGAAATTTAAGATGTGAAAAGTTAATAGGTAACATTTTGTTTTCTCAGAAGGATTTGATTATAATGAAGAGGAACGGTATGACTGTAAAGGGGGTGAACTGTTTGGAAATCAACGAAGATTTCCTGGACACCTTTTTTGGGACTTTCAGGTATAACTAAAAATTAAAAAAAAATTAGAACAATAAGATATTTTAAATACTTTATTAGGACAATTTAGATTGCATAAAGAATAGTGTGAACTTTTATTATAATTATATCTTTCAGTACCTATAAATCATTTGTTAATGCCCTATTTCACTGTTTCCAAAAATAATCTGAAGTAATTTTCAGTGACGTCAAGTAAAATCAATAAGTAATAACACTGTCAAAGGGGGAAAAAACCCAAAACTGATGGTGGCTCAAATAATGTGGCATATGTGGGAATTATATCAAGAGACCTTCATTTCTAATTGTTTTGGTAACTTTTGTACTAACTAATTCATTGTGTAATTTATAGACATAATTTTTAGAAATGCTTAAGGAAATTTTAATTATATCATTTCAACAGATAAACATCTTAGGTGAAAAGGATGATACTCCAGTTCATTTCTGTGACAAATGTGGATTACCTATTAAAATTTATGGGCGAATGGTAAGTATAACTAAGTTAAATTCTGTTTTTATAAATTTATATATTTGTGTAGAGATGAGGACTCTGAAATTTAAGTAGATAGGTTTATTATTGTTTAACAATAAAGTTTATAACGAATAAGTATAAAATAGCTAAGGAAAGTTTGGGGATAATATGCATTTAATAAAATTATCTTGACAGATTCTTGGATTGCTTGTAAAATATTAATTAAGGAAACTAATTGTGAAAACTAATTTCTTTGGATGGTTTGATCCTTAAGGAAAAAAATTATTTTTCTTTAACAGAATAAAATCAGTTATTTCTAAAGGCTAAAATTTTTAATATAAAACTGAATTAAATATTATTTATGATTTCTGAGAATTGAATTCTAAGCACTTTAAAATACAGCACTAACTGTAATTTTATAGTAATTTTGATATATAAATAGGTAGTTTTACATTTTGGTTGGAAAAAAGTTGAATTCACTGTTTAATCTGTGGTAGAAGCCGTGGATTCTGCACTGTCGCTTTGCTGTGTGGCATAACTAAACAGTAATGAATTGTGAGTTTTAAAATAGTGTAGCATTACTTTACTGTGTCCTTCTGATTTATTTTTAAATATTTGTGAGTTCATTAAAGTAAGACTACCAGGGAAGGAGGCTACTTGTATTAAATGTAGAAGATACTTGTTCTTTCACTGCTGTGAAATATTTTCTGAAGATAACAGGACTAGATAAAACATTGTACAGTATTCTTCAGGAGCTTTTAACCTGTAAGGACCATGAATGTGCATGTGTATGTTTTTTGGGGGAAAGGGCCAAAGTTTTCATTGCATTCTCACAAAGAGCTTTGTGACTGAAAAAGGTTAACTGTTGTTTTTATGTAATCAGTACTTAATAAATGTTCATTTTAACAAACAGTTCTCAAGTGCCTTCTATGTCTAGGTCACTGTGCTTACTGTTGCTTTTTATAGAAGTATTTTAATTTGTTCTAGAATACTTAACTGTAACATGTTTCTGTTCACAGATTCCATGCAAGCATGTTTTTTGCTATGACTGTGCTATTTTACATGAAAAAAAGGGAGATAAGATGTGTCCGGGGTAAGATCATCCTTAAATTTTTAAGGATTGTGATATAATGATTTGTAATCTAGGTTAAAGGTGACGATATGATACAGACCAGGGGCAAGATGGCAAGTGTGTAGACCTGACTAATGTTTATCTGTGAGCCTAGAGTTGACTGTGACCTTCTCCTTAGGATGGGGCTAATTAGCTATTATCAGTTAATTTACATTGGCCAAAATAACAATAATAAATACATTACAAAGTTGGCATTATAATCAAAAATATTTTCTTATTTTAATGGGATGCTAGAGAGGTAGTATCATGTAGTGATTTAGAGCAAAGACTCTGGAATTAGAATTCCTGGATTCAAATTTCTATTTTGTGATTTATTAGCTATGTCACATAGGCGATTTCTTTATCTGTAAAATGGAGCTAATAATAGTACTTACCTCCCTGGCTTGTTATTAGAAGTAAATGAGTAGCAGATAGCAAGTACTATGTAAGTATAAACTCTTATTTATTGCCTTCAAATCTGATTATGTCTTGAGTACATCTTAGAACACCTTCATGGTCTAAGACAGGCTCAGACAAGTTAAGACCATCGGGAGGTGTTGATTGATAGTGATCTATTTGGGGATGGTCTTAAAGGATCCAAAATAAACTATGAATTTTTATATCAATTCAGAACCCCCGATAGAAGATTTAAGAAAAACTTTGAGAGAAACTTCTTTGGAACAACTGTACACTTTCTGCGTTACTTATAACCTAAGTTAGAACCTATCCCAAGGGTTGTAGTATTAGTTGATAACAAAATTGTGGACAGTTGTAAGGGATAATTTTCTTTTATGGTGTAGGAAGATTGGCATCTGTGGGAGAGAATGAATTAACAAACCAGTAAGAACTAATTCTTCTCTTAGCATATAAAAGGGAATTTAGTTTTCAAGTTTTTCAGTGTAACTTCAGTAAGCATATCACTGGTTGGCTGTTAGGTATATTAAAACATAAGCTTATCTGGATTAATAGAGCTGGGTCAGGAAGTGAAGAAATGACAATCCAAATTAATGTAAATATTATATACTAATGCTTAAGCATCACCCAGAGAAATGTCCCCCCCACCCCCTGCCATCCTGTTACTGTGGAACTATTTCAGAGTTTACAGCAAATTAGAAGCAAAAAATGAGAAGTGTGCCAAATGGCCACTAAAGGGAAGCCTCCTAAGTATGAAGAAGTAGTACCAGCCTACAGTGAGGAAGGAACACCAGCCACCACTCAAAATCAAGAATATGGAGCCATTTGATAGAGGGCATATGACCTGACCCACATATTCAATGATGATAGCTTATACATGTTTAGTGCTTAACTACTCATTAAGTCCTGTCATTTTCACTCTTTCATTGATGTTTCAAATGTTCTTTTAAGTAGGGTGAAGTGTGTATAAAAACATTAATAAGTTAGGTTAGATGTTATAACCCATTTTACAGATAAAGAAAGTTTAAATGACTTCTTCAAGATCTCAGAGCCAATACTAGATCCCAGTTCCAATTCCTAGTTCAGTCTTCTTTCTACTGTTTCAAGAAGCCTTCTAAAGGCAAAAGTGGATTAAAAAACAGTGAATGAAGAGGAATGGTTACAATTTGATCATGACTCATTCAGAAAATAATTGAGTTAAATTTAGTGTTTTTAATTTAGAAAAATAGGGGTGTGTAATACTTTGTAGTAGTAAATTTGTCTGACAATTCAGGAAGACCCCCTCCTTGAAAGGACTCTTGGCATTCATGGTTTGAATTTAAAATATTGTTTAATATATAAGAACCTTGATGATTAGGATAATGCTGTTTATTTTTGTAGTTCTTACAACACCTTTCACTTAGTATCTTCTACTTAGTATTATTTGCTCAGAAAATTGCTTACTGGTCAATAAATACTCTACAAGCTTGCATTCTCTGATTCTGACAGATCCTTTGGTTTGCCCTTCCTGGGTTTTTGGGGTTTTTTGCACACGGATGCAAAACATAGAATTTTTTGGGATGCAAAACATAGAATTGTTTGTGAAATCAGATAAATTCTAAATCTTGGTAAGAAAAGGTCTTTGCTTCAAACATACTCTGTTTGATAAACAGTTTAAATTTTTTTCTTAAGAATTTTGATGTTGACAAATGCTGATGCTTAATAGCAAACAGACCACAAAGTGGAAAAGATTAAAGGTTGACTTACATTAACTATAACTTTTAATTGTGAACTTTTTACAGTGTTTTCCATAATAAAATTTAAAACTAGTCATATCTTTGAAATTTAGTGCATTATTTTTATAGTCTGTTTTTAGTAAATCAAACTTTTTTCCCCTTCTAATTTAGCTGTAGTGATCCTGTGCAGCGAATTGAGCAGTGTACACGAGGTTCTCTCTTCATGTGTAGCATTGTTCAAGGGTGCAAGAGAACATACTTGTCTCAGAGAGACTTACAGGCTCATATCAACCACCGCCATATGAGAGCTGGAAAACCTGTTACCCGGGCTTCACTTGAAAATGTTCATCCTCCTCCTATTGCCCCACCACCAGCTGAAATCCCCGATCGTTTTATTATGCCGCCAGACAAGCACCATATGAGCCATATTCCGCCAAAGCAGCACATCATGATGCCACCTCCTCCTTTGCAACATGTGCCCCACGAGCACTATAATCAGCCACATGAGGATATTCGTGCTCCTCCAGCTGAATTGTCCATGGCTCCACCTCCACCTCGCTCAGTCAGTCAGGAAACCTTTCGCATTTCAACAAGAAAACACAGCAATTTAATAACTGTCCCTATTCAGGATGACTCAAATCCAGGTGCTAGAGAACCACCACCTCCTGCCCCCGCACCTGCTCACCATCATCCTGAATATCAGGGTCAACCAGTGGTCTCGCACCCTCATCATATTATGCCTCCACAGCAACATTATGCACCACCCCCACCTCCTCCACCACCAATAAGCCATCCAATGCCACATCCTCCCCAGGCCGCAGGTACTCCTCACTTGGTGTACAGCCAAGCTCCACCTCCACCAATGACCTCTGCTCCACCACCAATTACCCCTCCCCCTGGACATATTATTGCCCAGATGCCACCTTATATGAATCATCCTCCTCCAGGACCTCCCCCACCTCAACATGGTGGTCCACCTGTAACTGCACCCCCTCCTCACCATTACAACCCCACCTCTTTACCCCAGTTCACTGAAGATCAAGGAACTCTGAGCCCTCCATTTACACAGCCAGGGGGAATGAGTCCTGGTATATGGCCTGCACCGAGAGGGCCACCTCCTCCTCCACGAATGCAGGGTCCGCCTTCTCAAACCCCACTACCTGGACCACATCATCCAGATCAGACAAGATATAGACCGTATTACCAATGATAATAGTATTCTGAACTGATGATATGATGAGGAAACAAAACTTATACGTATAGTCAATCTTTAAGCTTTGACTGTTCGGGGAAGGAAAAGCACCTCTTGCTGAGGTGGCTGTACAACACTTAGGGTCTTGTCTCCTAAAATGGTTTTAAGCCTTGACCTTAGGATTGATTTCAAGTACTATACTGTAGCACAGTGAAGTGGCTCGGTTGAGCACGGCTATATTTTAAGAACTTTGTTCCCCTAGTGTGGTAAATTGACCCAGAGGTGACCATTTGTAAAAAAAAAAAAAAAAAAAATTGAAAACATTTTTCCATCGTTCCACTTTCAAAAGTACGTCTTTTGTTAAACCCAATGTTTAAGTTTTTCTTGTGATACATTTTGTTAACCTGTGTAAAAGGATTAAATTTCAATATGGTTGTAAAATGCTATTTTTATGTGAACTTAAGTGCAGCCACATACTGTTTTTTAAACCATATGTTTTACCACTAATTTCCCAAAGTTACAATAAAATCCTAAAAGTAAAAATCTAATAGAATTTACTGTAAGGCAGACTGTTAAATGGTAGAAAATTATTTCACATTTTAGGCACTGAAATTTTGAGGTATATTAGGTAAATAATGCACTTCACTTGGATGCCTTTTCATTTATAGGCAGCCTCAGGAGCACCAAAATACATTGAAATTCCAGTCTAAAAATATTTATGTCTGTAATGTTAAGAGGCATTGCTTGTATTTTTGGAAAGATAGGGCCAAAGTAATCAACTCTATAGGCTCCAAGCTGTTGGGGATGCTGTTACTCATTAATGCTTTTTACTGAATGGTTGGAGTCACGTGATGCATCACACTTATTAACCTTAAGTAACATTTTATAGAACTGTATCAGTGGTATTCTTTAGATGAAGTGTGTTCCTCTCTGCTCATTGTCTGAAACTAAATATTTAGGGTTGAATAGGCTTTATGTAATTCCTCATTTCATGGTAGAATTTGATCCTGTGCTTAAGTGGTTTCTTGTTTATTGGGTTTTAAAGTATAATTTGAATGCCATGGAGGAATTTGAATACTGTATTAATGAAGGATGTTCTTGTAATCACATACTTGCGTTGCTCAGGTTTCATTACTGTATGATAAGGTGTTTTTCTCTAACTTGACATTTAAAAACTATTACTGACTTCCTGTTTCTTTTATTGGTTAAACAGTCTAAAACTTGGAACTTTTTTTAGCATAGAGTCAACAGTGAAGACTACCAGATGATTTTGTATTGAAGAGAAAAGTAATGTCTAAATTGTGAATTTCAGTGCATTATAAGGTGCCTTCAGAGTCAGCTTTTGCATTATAGGGGCTTGTTACAGTCCAGCTAAGATGACCACTTACAGTTTATACAGAATTCATATGTATAAATCAACATTCTTAGGATATTACTATATATCCTTTGAATACACCCCTGTGAAGTACTTCCTCCCCCCTAAAATGGTGCATAACATAAACATGAAATGTGTAGTATACAGATACCATTTATTATTAAATAGTTTGTAGTGTATAAATTTAGAACATTTCTTTTTGACAAGAGGTGAACTGATGGCTAATTTACCATTTAATTCTGTCAGGAACAGGCAAAGCAGTTTCTCACTTTGGATAATCTGATGCAAAGTCATCTATAAATTTAGAGCTGAAATAATATAAATGGCCCTTTCAACCATGACCAGCTGAAAATAATACACTTTTTTTTAAGTGAAAGTACGTGATTTTTCACACCTAGCAATTTGAGAGTTCAGTGTTAATTCGGTGTTTCTAATGAGAAATGGTTATTAGAAGCATAGGAGTGAAATAGTGTGAAATGGTGGTGAGTGTGTCTATCATATTACTGTAGGTACTTGGACTGGTGCAAACTTGATTACCTTTAATGGCCCTCTTTAGGAGCTGTTAAAATATTATTGAAAATTCAGTACCAATATTTTGGTTTCATGTAATAGGAAATAACAAAACTCACTTTAAAGCTTCTCAGCTATTTATGAAGAGCTCACCTGATTTAATTGAAATTCACTAGAATTGAATGTATTGAACAAAAAAATGTTATCACGGTAAAATTCCACATGTTAAGTCTCGTAGGCTTTAAAATTTTTTGGTTAGGTTTAAGAAATATGTGTTACGCAGGGAGGCAGTTCAGATGAATGTGTTGTAGCAGACAGTTTTTTTTTTAAATGGTGTTAGACTTGAATTCATCCAGTTATTGTTTGAATGAGGGTGGGTGGGTAGAAGGATAACAAAATTATTGTTAGTGTTTCTTTCCTTAAGGAAAAAGATGTGAATCCCAGCCTTATTTCAGGGAAGCCTTTGAAGCTATGATGGACATAAGTCTAAATTAAATGTATGTATGTTTCATTATATTGCTCTTAAAAGACTACTGAGGTGGCAGTTTAATTCTTAAAAACAATAAAATGAAAGCATAAATACTGTTTTGCCTAGATGAATTTTTACCTAATGATGACACATTTGGGAGAATGCAGAATTTTTCACATCGATACAACTTCTACAGCAAAATTTCACATTTTTGGAGCTTAAAACCAGCAAGGTGAACGTTAATATTTCTAAAGTGACATGCTTGTTCAGAGTATAATGTATAGTATTGGGGAAAATTATCAGTTGCAAAGATTGTAAGAAACTACTTAATATTCATTTTGCCCTGTAAAAAACCACTTGCTCAAGTTATTGTATAAGAGACTAACACTAAAATACAAATGGAAAAGATAATTTGACCATATTTTTAAACTTGAAATAGGTCATTTTATGATATGAAGTATACAGAGCTGCTTTTGGCTTTGTTCTGATGTACTGGAAGAGTATCTTTCATACATCTTTTTGGAAAAACCATGTAAACTTATTTTTTAAAAAGCGTTAATGGAAAAAAAAAGTATGTGGAAAAATCTCAAGTACCTGAAACAAAAATACACTTTTCTGATTATTAGATCAACCATCAAATTGGTATATTGATGTTAATTGAGGCTTGACACAATCATACTATATTCTAACTGAAGTGGATTTATTTTTCTTTACTGGTTTGTAATTGTAATCTGTTCAGTTGTGGCCTAGACCAAGCAGACTTTACTTACTACAATATATGCACAATCTAATAAAGCAATATTGGATATACTACACTTAAAGGGGAAAGAGAGGTAAGCCAGTTAAAATACTTGGTAATGATACTAATAAAAATATTTGAATTTTCAAACATTTTTTGTTTTGATTCATGCCCCTTCAGTTTTCTATTTTTGAGGGGAAAAGTGTTACGGCAGAATTGTTAAAGCAACATTTTAATATTAAACTTTAATTTCCTCAGCTCCCATTTGAATTTTTAGGCATTACAGAATCACAGGAGTTAAATGAAATGGTGGGTCATGAGTTTTTATCACTTGGGCAGGACCAAGTCTTTCTAAAAATCTAGCCTATGTCTTCAGAATATCTTATTTCTATTCTAAGTTAGCTGTAAGTACCAACTTTAATACTGTATTTAAGTCCATTTCTTATTAATCTAGTCTTCCTTGGTGGCTCAGTCAGTAAAGAGTCTGCCTACAAAGCGGGAGACCCAGGTTCAATCCCTGGGTTGGGAAGATTCCTTGGAGAAGGAAATGGCAACCCACTCCAGTATTCTTGCCTGGAGAATCCCATGGACAGAGGAACCTGGTGGGCTACAGTCCGTGAAGTCACAAAGAGTTAGACACGACTGAGGGACTTAACACTTTCACTTTTTCCTATTAATCTATCTTTGAAATTGTCCTCTATCTTCAGATTGGAAAATCTTACTCCCTTTTACTTTTCTTCCTATGTGTTGCTTTCAAAATCTTTTAATTTTTTTGTTTGTTTTAAAATTTGTATTCATTTCAGTTATACAAGCAGTAAGCTTTGGGGAGAAATATGTCATATTACAAATAAAGATCCCCTTGACCACTACCATAATTTTCCCTTCCAGAGATAACCACTGTTAAAACTTTGGTGTACAAATCATGTTAGTTGCAGAGCTGACAACTAAATAATAGGCTTCATGCTCTGGTTAAGCACCTTAATAATCCATGGTAAATGTAGTATTTCGTGGCCTATACTCAGATATGTACTGAACATCCACCATGTGAAATATATTCATTCATTTATATACTAGATGCCATTTCAAATTTTAAAAATTTTATATTGGAGTATTGTTGATTAATAGTGTTACGTTTGTTTTGAGTATACAGCAAAGTGATTCAGTTACATATATACATATATCCATTTTCAAATTCTTTTCCCATTTAGGTTATTACAGAATGTTGAGCAGAGCTCCTGTGCTATACAGTAGGTCCTCGTTAGTTATCTGTTTTAAGTATAGCAGTGTGTACATGTTGATCTAAGCTCCCAGTCTGTACGTACCCCTACCTTTCCTGGGCTTCCCTGGTGGCTCAGCTGGTAAAGTATCCGCCTGCAATGCGGGAGACCCAGGTTCAATCCCTGGATTGGGAAGATCCCCTGGAGGAGGGAATGGCTACCCACTCTCGGTATTCTGGCCTGGAGAGTTCCATGGACTGTATAGGACACGACTGAGCAGCTTTCACTGCCCTTCCTCACTGGTAACTGTAAATTTGTTCTCTTTCTGAGTTATAAATTCATTTTTTCTATTTTTAGGTTTTGCATATAAGTGATACATGATATGTATGATATTTGATCAGACACCATTCTAATCATTTGGGATGCACAAGTCTTTAGAGACAGATGACCAATAAATTTCATTAAATTATATAACATGCTAGAAGTGTGATAAAATCACACTTGTCAGGAAAATAATAAAGTGAAAGTAAGAATAATGTGGTGTTGATAGGTTTGCGATTTTAAATTGAGCAGTCTGGATAGAATTCATTGAAAAGTTGACATTTGAGCAAAGATTTGAAGTAGGTAAGAGTTAACCACATATGTTATGTGTGGAAGAACTTTCCAAGCAGAGGTCAGAATCTATGAAGGCTTTAAAGAAGCCTGGCATTATCTGAGGAATAGCAAGGAGATTGGACTGAAATGAGTGAGTAGTAAGAAGAGGTCAGAGGTAATGACAGCGGAATGGAAACATCCCAGGCTTCCTAGGCCGTTGTAAAGACTTGGACGTTATTGCTCTGACATAGCAAGCCATTGTGAAGTTCTGAGCAAAGGAATGTAATGATCAGGTTCAATTTCTACATGTAAATTAAATACCTATATGATGGACATGGGTATATAATGATGAACAAAATAGATATGATCCCTGCCAATTAGGAGCTTGTATTCTAACCCCTAAATTTAGTAGCCCCTAAGTTTTCCTCAAAAAATTTTATGTTCTTTTTCAAAATACAGTGGCCAGGTGGAAAAAAAAATTTTTAAATGTATTACAAAAATGTAATATCACATATATACAACCATAATGAGATTATTTGATTCTGGAATTAATGTTTTCTAATTGCTTTTCTGGGTATATTTAATTGTGCAATGCTAAATAAGTGACTTTGGAACATATCTGTAGAATGCATCTATTTTGTTCCTGAGTTTAGTCCTGCCTTGTGCTAGATCAGATTTTAGATAAGTTTTTGTTTCTCTGGAGAGATATTTCCTAAAGATTAAGAGCCTGAGCTCTGGAGTCAAGACTGTCTGGACTGAATTCTGGTTCTACTACCTAGAACTAGCAAGTATGTGCAATTTAGACTAATTACTTAATCTTTAAGCTTTGATTTATTTTGCTTTTCTGAAAAATGAGGATAAACATAGAACCTACCTTATGGGGACTTTTTTAAGAATTAAATGAGTTGATTCTAGATATAAGGTAGAGTCAGTTGAGTTTCCTGACAGATTTTTCGGCTTGACCAGCTGGAAGACTGTGGAGTTGGCATTAACTGGGGTGGAAAGATGCTAGTAGAGGTGATGAGGGGGAGAAGATGATCAGTTTTGGCATGTAGATGTCCAGGTGAAGATGGCAGGTAAATATGAAATATTCCTCTTCTCTGTTCTTGTTTATGCAGTGGGTGGTCAAGCTTACATTTAAGACATTACGTTTCTCAGTGAGAAATTACTATGTTTAAACAAGAATATGTATCACATGCACAAGTTAGTATTAGAAAATGATTGTGAAGATAAACCTGTTCGGCATGTATGAGCTCCAACCTTTGTTAATTTCAGTAATACAGCTGCTTCTTGACAAGTGGTTCTGTCTCCCAGTTGATCATTGGATGTCCTCTCCCCTTCAGTCTTGCTCTGATTTGTGTAAGTTTTTTTTGTGTGTGTGTGTGTGTGAGTTTTATTTTTATCTCCCAGGACCAATCTCTTGGCCTCTTCCTAAACCAAAGATCAGAGTTTTTATCCTAGTCAATTTCCAGTATTTGCTCTGAGGCAGGCAAGTCAAGGCCTGGCTCCATGCATACCCCTTACTCAAAGCATATTCACCTTAGAGGCCTTGGAGAAAATAAAACATTTAAGGATGAGGTAAGTGAACCTCAAGATGTTATGGTTGAATGGGTTGTGATGGCGGTGCAGTAATTGGAATGCTTGTTCCTTCTCTATGATATTTTGGTTGGCAAGAAGAGCATAGAGGGCACCTTTGCTTGGGAAGATGCAGACATTATGTCAATTCTATGTAAGGCATTTGTCCCACTTCCAAGGCAAATGATCAATTAAATAGGCTCATGTTTTCAATTTCTACTCCCTGCCCTCTCTAAAGGAAGAGCTCTTAACCTGAGATTCATAGAGCATCATACAGAAATGTGTATGTGTATGTATATTTTTTCCCCAAAGTTCATAGGGTACATGAGACTCTATAAGATATCCATGACTCAAAAAGCTTAAGATACGTTGCTATAAACAGTGTTGAGATTCTAGTTTTTAATTCAGAGAAGATATGTAAATAAGCCTTTGTTTTATCTACCTGTAATTGGTTTTAAGTCAAGTAGATAAGCCCTCTCAGTAAGACTATTAATAAAGGATGAAAGAGTACTTTGACAATAAACATTAGAAGTTAGATCTAAAACAATTGGGACAACTTTTCCCATTAACAGAGTGGCTTTATGTTGAACAGAGGCCACTGAATCTTTTACTGTTGGTGATGATGTTTAATTTCTGTTACATAAATAACAGATTTATAAAATACAAGTCTCATTGCAGAAAGGTTAGAAGGATTCTCATGTAGCAGGTTTCCAGTCAGATCACTGTAAAGAGGACTCAGCGAGCATGTATCAGAAAGCTAGTAAGAAACTTAATAAAGCAAGACACACCTATTATACAATTGATTTTTTTAAATGAATATATATTAGTGTGAACTATATAAATTACAAGATTGAAAGCAATGGTACAAGTGCACTGCAAAATATGCACAAAAGTAGTGACTTGGATGGAAATCTGTCAGTGCTATAAAAATACTTATAAACAAAATAATTTTGATAAATCTACAAGGTAGAAAATTAAAAGTATTTACATAATTGGTTACTAGATATGTGAAAAATATACCATGCTAGAACAATCTCGTTCCAAAGTTTGAAACATAATTTCTGTCAGAAATATTCTTCATACAATGTATGAACTTATCAATAACTTTCTGGGTATAAAGTTCTTCTTTATGTGACAGATGAGGATGTCTCTGAATTATATTTTGTTTAGAATTTTGTTTCAATTGATACCTGGAAGAAGAGAGAAAGTTCTTGTTTTAAAAGACTTGTTAAGTTCTCTACCATTTAATAATCATATCTTGTATTTAAAAGGAGTAAACATGATCAATCTGATTAAAATTGGGGGGCTAGAATTTACCAGATTCACCAACAAATTTGTCTTCAATTTTAATGATCAAACATCTTCCAGGGATATTTGGTTAATGTAGACCCATGTGATACTATGTTGTTGTAGAAGTGTATTTTTCAAAGGCCTAATTTAACCAAAATAATATAATGTGTTGTAATAATTATTTCTTCACATTTGTTTCAGGGGCCACACAAACTCCAAGGGCTTATGTGTGCTGGCCAGGGACACTCAGCTTTTACATGAATCACCACTGGTGGCCTAACCACAACTGTCGATTTATCTTCCTCTAAGTAATGCAAGGGGCTTGTGTTAAATGCTTGTTTTTGTTTTAATATAGGGAAACAGATACAGGATGGTATTGACTACATTCTGTCTTACAGTTGGTTCTAAAGCTTTGATCAGACATTGGATTGATATTCTGTTCCTTTACTTTATTCCTTAAAACTTGGTGACAATTCTGAGTCCAGCTGCTGGGCAGAGGGTTTCTGGTAAGGCTGTCTTTATTATAGAGTCCTCAGACAAGGTGCTAGGTGTGCATTTCCCTGGAAAACAGGCCTGGGAAGCAGAATCATGGTTCCCCTCACCCCTCAGGTCTATCTAAATTTCTGGAATGGCTTTTTTATCTAAGGTTTTTCTATTTGAACTCTTAATAATCATGCAGGGTTATCTTATGCTATACATTGCCTCTAATTTAAATTCCTTTTTGATACTCTTCTTAGACCTTTCTTCATATGAGAGAAGAAGAAAAGCATTGGATTCTTCTTGGGATCCTCACTTCCGATAGTTTTTCACCAAAGGATAGAGCCAGTATAATATAGTCTGTAGAGCACAGATCTTGACATCAGACAGATCTTGCTTCAAATCCTGTTGCTGTCAATTTGTTGCATGACCCTAAGCAAATTAGTTTAACTCTCTGAGCCCTTCTAATTTCCTCATTTGTGAAATGAAAATATCTTCTTTGCATGTTGTTGTAAAGATTGAGATCATGAATGCAATGCACCTACCATATACTTGCTTTATAGGGGATACTCATTTTGATTTGTAGTTCTGCTTTTCTTAAACTAGGGACAGACCTTTAAAGGACTGCATATTCTAGAAATGAATGTTCTAGAATGAAATGGCACTATACAGTTAAATGATTCAGCAACTCTTTCTAGTAAGGAAGTGAAGGAACTAACATTCAGCACTGAGCTAGATACTGGCTAGGGGCTTCCCATGCCTCTAGGGGTCAGGAGGTGTACTTCGCTTCTCAGCTCCATCACGAATTCATTTGTAGGTAGAAATAGTTATTTTCTTCTCTGCCTCATGGATTATGACGAGACCAGAATAAGATCTTGGTTGTAAATACTTTGAAAACATAAAATATCCTCTCTCTATATGCTCAGTATTACACTAAGAGGTCTAGTATCACTGTTTTCCGTCTGTTTTTGTATTGTTCTGAGTTTATTTTCCCCTAATGTCCCTACTAGATTGGGATTGCTTCCGTTTTCTAGGAATGAGGCACAGAGGCTCAAACAGGTGCTGGACTTCCTATAGCGTGCTGGAAGAGGCCTCAGCATTTTTGAAGGTTCGTCGTCATACTGTCTATGTATACATAAACCTGCTGAAGATTCTTACCTGACATTCCCGATTACGTAATCCTCCATCTGTATTGATGGTGAAATCATCAAATTTTGCTTCTACTTCCTGAGAAAACCAGGATGGAATTAAGAATTAGGAATATGCTTTTTAATGTTGAAAAATAAAGAGAAATTTAAGGAGTACAGGTGGTTATTTATACAAAGTTGCCAAAAAGTTGATACCTGACTGGGGTTAAACTTTGAAGTACTGTAATCTTTCTTCATCAAAATATGCAAAACAGCATCATGGATTGTTAAGAAAAATATTGAGTCCTTGACTTCATCATCAAAAAATTCACACCGTGTAAGCTTCTCAATGAAGTCATCTGAAGAGAGGAAAGAAAGAGTAACAGAAAGAAGTTAAGTGTTTGACCATGGGTTTCTCCTTGAGGTTGGGGACTTGAACTTATATTTGCAAACGTGCATTTCACTGATGTTCGGTAAAGTGTTTGGGAGCTGCAGCAGTGCAATATTAGTGCACCATTAGTATAATGTCTTCTGGAATTGAAGGGCATCTTTCTAATAAAATTACATGTAGAATACCTTCATGTAAACAAAAAGGACCAAATGAGAAACAGTTTTAGGCAGGAGCCTTGTGGGTTAATTTCTCTTGTTAATAACTGGAGCTTCAAAGGTGGCTTATCACTAAAAATGGAGATTCTGCCAAAATAGAACATATAGTCATGGACCAATGGCTCTGGATTTACCAATTAGCTTACTGTAGTCCATTTTACCAAAGCTTCTGGGTACCATCAGAAAACATCTTCCTTGGCTCCCTCCATTACCTCTCCAGTAATCTTTGAGGAATTACTATTCTTGGAAGAACTAACCATCATCGTTGGCTCAGATCAGTCAATCAGATATTGCCTCATGTCTGTTATATGCAAAGCTCTGGCTGGGTAGGATCAAAAGATAAATTAGACATGAATCTTGCCCTTGAGGAAGACAGGAAAAAAAAAAAGGAAGACAGAGCACATATATACTATCTTAATGAAAAGTGTTGTAGAATCTTAGAGGCAGGAAGCAATATAATTTTTTAAATTAATGTTTTCTTGGTTCTTAAAATAATGCCTAGCATATAGTAGGTCCTCACATTGTTGTCAAATGAATAAGAGGGGCACAGATCATGTGCTATGGAAATTCAGAGAGAGAAGGGTAAAGATTGTTTCCTCTTGGCAGGATTCTGGGAAAGTTAATGAAGCAGATACCATTTAAAAGAATGCCTAGGATTTGGAGAAAGAGGAGGAAGAAGAGGTATGAAAGCGTGGAGGTGGGGAAGTCTGTTCACAGGGAAACTTTCAACATGGACAAGACCCAGCACTAGCTGCAGTGGAGGGAGATGAGGGCATTGTGGTTGTCAGGATACAGGTGGCACTCAGTGAGCAAGGGTGATGATCTTAGTTAAGGACCTAGAAGGATGCCTGGAGAAGGAAATGGCAACCCACTCCAGTGTTCTTGCCTGGAGAATCCCAGGGACAGGAGAGCCTGGTGGGCTGCCGTCTATGGGGTCGCACAGAGTCGGACATGACTGAAGCGACTTAGCAGCAGCAGCAGAGGGGTGCCAGGCAGCAGAGGCAGCAGGATGAGATGCTTTCAAGAGACTTGGGATGATGGAGGAGTAAAATTGTTTAAGATTAAGGGATTACTGAGAAAGAGGATATTTTTAATTATAAGGAACCCTTGAAACTAGAGTATATCTGTAGATTTTATGGACAGGAACCAGTACAGAGAAAAAATTAATGCCAATTTCACACCTCCCTCAATTTCACTTGTCCTCCCCTCCCTAAAATGTTTTCTCCCAAGACACTGTCACGATTGATTCCTTCACTTCATTCCAGTCTCTGCTCAAAATTTGAGTTTCTGGACATCCTTGACATCCTTGTAAAACAGCATTACCCCTATTGCTCTATGTCTCAACCCTGATTTTTTTTCTTCACAGCATTTATCATTACCTGAAATATCTTTGTTTATTACCAGGCTTTCCCACTGGACTATAAGCTTCATGAGAAAGATTAATGGGATGAGTCAGAAAATGGGATGGGAGAACATTCTAGGGATGGACAAGGACACTGATTAGTTCTTTCAGAGGACTTAGATGAGAAATGATAAGGAGCTGGATTAAGGCTGTAGAAATGGAGAGGAAGAGACTGATTCAATATGAAATATTAATGGTGACTCCCCGAATATAGAGGAATGGGGAGGAGAGATTAAAGATGGCTCCAAAGTTTGTACTTTGGGCAACTGGGTGGGTATGTGGTGATGTAGTAACCAAGATAGAAAAGGAGAAGTAGTAGTTGGGGGGATGTATATATTTAGTTTTGAATATGTGTATCTTAGGTAATTGGAGGACATCCAGATGGTTGAATACATGGGTCTGCTGCTCAGAAAAAAGGTCTGAGCTGGAGATAACAGTTTGTGGGCTCATTAACATATAGATAGCAGTGTGGATAGGAACCAGTGGGAGATACTACAGAGCTCTGGGAGTGGTGGGTAGGGACTCAGAAGAAAGGTCTTTCCAAAGTCAGGGAGACAGAGGCCAAAGAAAGAGCCCACTGTTAAAGCGCAGAGAATAAGGCTGGGATGGGGGTGGTTGATATTTGACAATGGGGATATCATTGATGACCTTGGCAAGGGCAGCCTCATCAGTGAAGTGAAGCGGAAACCAGGTAATTATGGGCTGCTAATTCAATGGAGGCAAGGAAGAGAGTAAAACAAACCTACTTTTTTAGGAAGTTTAGAGTAAACTGTGGTTACATATTCATTCCTTTGCTGCCTGTTAAACTAGGATTCAAATTGTAAAGTTAATTATGTGTCAACACAACTCAAATATAAAGATGCTGTTTCCCTGGAGATTCCTGTTGGAAATCTACAAATTAGACCTTGGTGATCATAAAAAAATGCCTGTCCTTTGGAGAAGCTGTCTAGATTGAGAGCTAGCAGTAAAGGGATTGTCAGAAAATAAAAATAAAACAACTTACCGTCAGTTCCAACAATATACACATCCACCTGGATCCTGATAAATTCTTGCAGAATCTGTTAAAAAGAAAGCAGATCTTCCTTACGGAACAGTTTCACTTGTCAGAAACGTGAAGAAAACTATCATAATTGTGTCTTATGGTAATATGTTGCTTTCAGAGCCCTTTACATTTTGAAAAGAGATAATACTATAGAGATACTAAAATTAATAACAAGGCTCTATGACAGAAATCTAAAGGAAAGAACTCTCCAGTAAAAAAAGACCATCATTTTTGAAGGAAGTATAACGAAAAAACTGCTCTGACTCACAAGAGGAACTCTGATGTAGTTTTTAAACAGTTTCTTCTATGGAATGATCTTTACTAGAGCTTTCTATCTATATAAAAGTTAAAAAAAAACCCATAACCCATATGTTGTTCATTATTTCTGTCCACAGTGCCTGAATGTGTCTAGCACCAAAGACTCTTTATCCATTTTCCTGGTCTGTAGGCTCAGAACAAATGCCAGCGGTGATACGAGTCAGGTTGTGAAAGGTAAGGAAAGGAGCTTGTCCCGTTCACATTGAGATCAGTCGTGATCATTAATATCACTGTTATCATCTGTATAAACTTTTGGAGGCTCTACTGGGCTGAAGTAAGAATTAGGACCTTCAGGAAACCTAAGGCAGAGTCCCTGTCCTTGGCGCTATATGCCAAGATCAAAAAAGAAATGTTATGTGTATTTCCTCCTCCAAAACAAAAATAAATAGACAAAAGCAAAGAAAACAGTCTCAAAGGTCATGTGATACTAAGATTTTTTTTAAAAGTTTAAGTTTGAAGGAGATGAAATTAATCCTGTTTTCTAATTTTATATCCAGTTCACCTATACTTAATAGATCTTAGCTCAGTTTTTATGTAGGCAGATTTCTGTTTTAAAAAAAAGCAAAAGAGGGGGATGTGGCATTCTTAAATTTTCTTTATATCTATTTCTGCATGTCTGTTAGAAACTCTTTTAGAAACGTTGACAAACCTGTGGTAAGAAAACAGCCTGCAACCAGATTGTTATAGTTCTGTTTTTTAAAATCATATGTGACATATATTCTTTCATATACCTAACTTAAAAAAAAAAAAGACAAATTGTTATATAAGCCAAGTTAAAGTTCATTGGCTTATGGATAAAAATAAAAGGACCACTATTCTACTTTCTTGCAAGATCTCTATTTCAGGACAGTTTAGATAGAACACCCACAAGGATTTGAAGCACAGTAGAATTAGAATTTAATAGTATGAGCAGATATTATATGTGATTTAATATGTGAGCAGTATTGTCTATAAGCATATATTAGAAATTATATGCAGTCTCATGGGAAATGCACTATTAAAGTGTTGGCCAAACACACCCCACCTGCACTCCCTCCATGAAATATTCTAAGATTAAATTTTACTTCTGCTTAAGCATGCATGTGTTATCTAAAGGATCATCCGTCCACAAATACAACTTTTTTTTTTAACCTTTAGTCACTAATTCATTACTTTCATTCAGAAAAAAGAAATTACCGTTTTGAGACCCCTCATTGAAGAAACATCAAGAAATGACACTGCTGAAAAGTCAAGAATGAGGCTGTGGAGGTTGATTTTAGGGACCGCAATGTTGAGAGGAAGATTAGCATTCCAGTCTATTTGGAAAGGCAGGTCTGTGGTATTGATGGGCTGATCCAGCTCTTCTATCTTATCATTGTCCAACTCTTCATCAGAATCTTTAAAGCCATCAACAGTACATATAAATCCTTTCTGCAAGAGAGGATACTAACATGCATAAAAACTCTGACCAAGAAAAGCACTGAGTGACAAGGTTAACCAGTGAATTTCTGAAGCATAGAGTCAAAGTTGGCTCAAGTGATGGGATTATAAATTCTTTTATTTGGAGAATAAAAATTTTCCCTGAAGAATACAATTTTAAAGAGACCCCTAAAAACGTGACACTAATCGACACACGAAGTATCTTGTTTATCTGCCACTTCATTAAAAGGAATGGAACCAACCACTTGAACTACATTTTACTCAGCTTTTAGCTGTAATACGTAGAAATGTGGGAAAGAAGCTTACTGGTGTCACTTGTAGCAGGCCTTTCTTCTGCAGTTTTCGGATTTTCTTCAAAGCCTTGTTCCGCTTGCGAAGAATTCGAAGTGGACGAAAGCCAATCTGAAAAACCCATTGCTGTGTTAAAAGAATGCTGAATATTCTGCTACTTGCATAGCATAATTCTACTTATATAACCTAATTCTAGCTATAGCATAATTCTGCTTAATTAAATGGGATAATTATAGCATAATTAAATGGGATGGGTTGAGGGACTGGGACATATATGAAAGATATTTACATTAAAATTTAAATTTGCATTGAAATTTAAAATTTAACATCATCCTTGAGGGCATTGTACCAGACCTATCTATGGTCTGCTACTCTGTATGCAGTTAACTAACATTCAAAAACCTCTGTACCATCCAGGTTTTATCCCTAGAGTATCCACTAATGGATCTAAACTGTATTTGAAGTTTTTGTTTTTATTCCACACTACCCTTAGGGAAAATCACTTTATTTTTTTCCATTTGTTAAATATGAGTGGAATCTAATTAGTATCCTGCTTCTAGATATTTTTTATTCTATTAGAATTTATACAATTATACTTTATAATATCTATTATATGAACTTTTATAATTTTAGTATTAGATCTGAGGGTAACCTTCATTTTCTCCTTTCCAAAACAGATGTGTTCTTACTGCAGTAATATTTAGCTCCAGAGTAATAAGTATGTGTGTGCGTGCTAAGTCGCTTCAGTCTTGTCTGACTTTGCGACTCCATGGACTGTAGCCCGCCAGGCTCCTCTGTCCATGGGATTTTCCAGGCAAGAATACTGGAGTGGGTTGCCATTTCCTCCTCCAGGGGATCTTCCTGACCAGGGAATTGAATCCATGTCTCTTATTCTCTTGCATTGGCAGGAGAGTTCTTTACCACTACCACCACCTGGGAAGCCCAGAGTAATAAGGAGGATCAAATTATATAATAAAAAACCCTTGACCAAAAAATGTAGTGAGATGAAAAGATACTAGATTAAGTGAAAAGAACAGTATCTAAAGCCAGATAGACAATCTGATCCCATTTTTGTGAAAAAAAGAGTGGGGTGGAAAGATACTTGATGCATAACCGATGACTAAAAATAGGGCTTAAGGCAAGCTCTATGTGAGGGATAGAGTGGACCAGAAGGAACGTGAAAGAGTGCTGAGCTTTTGTTTCTTAACCTTAAAGTCTGCTTTTTTGTCAGCTTCTTTCCAGTCCACCAGGGACACTAGTTGTTATTTAGTGTTAAATATTCATTTGTATTTTATTTCTTAATTTCTCTTACAAGTATTCACTTGCTTTCCTGAATCTCTTCAATGATGCAGTCAAATATTAAAGACTCCTATTGTTTCTGAAGTTGATTCCCAAGGAAAATCTATAGGAGACCATCTATCTTATGGTAAATCTTTTTACTTTACAGCAATATATAATAAAAAGAGTCTCTATATTGGACCTTATATAAAAAGTCTCGTTTCCTAACATGTTAATGGACCCCTTATAAGATAGTTCCACCTGCTTGTTCCACCTGGGACAAAGGATACAAAAATATGAACACTACCCATCTGCAGTATATGTGAAATCACTGACCCTCCTCCTTGTTATAGAACAAGCATTTCATTCCTAATTATTCAGTGAAGTTAAAAAAATTAATAACCCCAAACCTTACAGCATCGATAAGTTTCTGCTTAAAGAAACTAATGTTTGCAAAGTAGATAGGAGATGGACATCTGAAAATCTTCACGCCTTCTGGTTCATATATCTGTAAGACAGATAAATCATATTAGATGGTGCCCATTAGATTTATGTTAATATTACTTAGCAAATAAGAGTGAAAAAATGAACCTTACTTCAGAATAATCTTTTCTATTCTTATAGATGTTGCTCCTTCCAACATTGGCCAGTGTGCTGCATTTGGGACTGTAGGGAAAATCAACACCAAGTGAATCATTCATGCATATTTATTAGGCCTATAAGGCTAATGCTGGTGTTTTCCTAGCATCCCAAAACAGGCTCACTTATCCAAAATTTAGATTGGAGAATTCTCATGCCATCATGCCCTGGAGGGCAAACACCTTGTTTGACTGACCCTCCCACAGCTCCGAAACTGTGCCTCCTCTGCCATCTCCCACATCCAGTTTACAAAGCACTTCCATATGCCTTTGCCATTTTGATTCTGAATATTACAGTTATTGGGTGAAATAAGGCAGATACAATCACCTTGTTGTATAGATGAGGACATGGAGAAGTATTATGACTTGCCTACAACCACTCAATTTGTCTCTTAGGTTTGATGAGTCCCAAAGAAATGAATGAAAATATAAGTGAATAGAAGAGTGTGGGAACATCTCAATGTAAATGTATTCCATCAGTCCATCAAACTTAAGTATGATAACACCTTCTCTTCTAGAACACCTTAGATCCCAAGAAACCTCTTTCTGTCACGTCATATAATCCATCAAAGCCTGAGTGACCACACGGTGGTGATATTTTATAACAGATGTAAGAATCTGTAAGAAGGTGTTTGGATGGGAAATCTGTTTGAATTCTGTTAAAAAAAATCAAGACTTCTAAGTGACTTTTGTGGCATTTTAGGTTGAAAGGGGCCTTTCAAAAGTTCTCTAATCCAGCTCCATGATTTCCAGGTGGGAGTCCAATCTAACAACCTGCCCAGAGGAAAAACCCTCCCTCAGACACAGAGAATCTCAGAATCTTCTCAGGAACACTTGCCCTGTGTTTAACAAGTCTGAGGCAAAGACAGTAAACTTGCTCAGAATTACTTCCAGTTTACAGCTGGGTAAACAGACTCAGAGATTTATGATTTCTTTGAATTGTTGTCAAAGAAGGAAGCAAACCAACAACTGGTGGGATTCAGCTAATGTAAGGTTGGGCCATCTTTTGCCTTCAGGCCTTGGAGTGAGGCAGAATAGACTGGCGAATCTTCTTTTCTTTTCTTTTAGAGGGGTGGGGTTTGCATTGTAAGGCTTGTGGGATCTTAGTTCCCCAACCAAGAATCACACCCACGCTCCCTGCATTGAAAGTGCAGAGTCAACTGCTGGACCACCAGGGAAGTCCCCTTCTGGCCAGTTTTGATAGATTTGCATACCTATCAACTAAACTGCTTTCCCCCTAACCAGTGACAGGTATTTTTCTCCTCTGACCCAGGCAAGTCAAAGCCTGCAAGGATGCAGACCACAATGAGCACTTACAACTGAGTCCTGAAGACGATAGTCAGGAGCTGAAATGCCACGCTAGCTGCCAGGCCTAAACCGAGCCCCAGGACAACGGCAAAGATGAAGGTCATGACCCAGATTAGCTGTCAAAAAAAAGCAACACATACACTACCATTTACTACTCTGATTCAAATACAGTGTCCTAGGTTCAGAGCTATAAGAAAGCATGAACTTCTACGGCCCAAAGCAGAGGTCAGGAGTACACAGTAGAAGGGATCTGCCTTCTGGTCATTCTGCTGGCTCAGGTTCAGAAACTGCAGAAGCACAAGCAAATCTTTTCAAAAATCCCAAAAGAGTGTATCCATTTTCTAATCCCATCCCTGAACCAGTTAAGGAAATGACTGAATCTTTCCCAGCTAAAATTCCAGAATCAGTTGCTGTTTGTTATCAATCGGTAGACTCTGGACTAATATCTTACTTTTGGTCTGCTGATTTAATTAAGGCTACTATCTCTGCTGGGGGCTTCCCTGGGGGGCCCAGCTAGTAAAGAATCTGCCTGCAATGTAGGAGACCAGGGTTTGATTCCTGAGTCAGGAAGATGCCCTGGAGAAGAGAATGGCTACCCACTTCAGTATTCTTGCCTGAAGAATTCCATGGACAGAGGAGCCTAGTGGGTGGGCTATAGTCCATAAGGTCACAAAAAGTTAGACATGACTGAGCGACTAACACTTTCATCTCTACCAGACTCCTAGCATGCCCAAGAAGTGTAAAAGTCCCTGACACTGATCTTGCAGCAGCAAAACTAAACCTGGCTTATTACTTTATGCTTGTTAAGAACCATAGGCTATGTTAACAAGCCTTTTTACACCACAGACTTTGACCCTGATATAATTAGGGACACAGCTTCTCAGAGCAAGGTTTGTTGAGAGTGAGGGGAGCCTTTACAGAGTGTTTCCAAAAGGAATGTTCAGAATTTGAGTTCTTCATAGATTCTTTGGACACTGCCATATAAGGTAATGAAGAACAGAAGCAATGAATACCCTAAGATTCAGAGAGTTTCTGTGGCATTAGAGATGACTACAAGAATTTTTAGAAGAGATCTAAGAAGTTCTCTCTTTGTGCTTCATGGACTATTTCCTACTTGTGAGTAACTCATCCTTTTACATTAAAATCCTAGAGAATAATCATTAGAGTGTGCAGTTTCAAGATAGCAAATGAAACAAACTCAGGTTATTTGAACAGGTAGATAGAAACAAAATTTCCCTTTGTTTACAATATAAATGTACATTTTACATCAGCATGAAAATGCAATTCCAGTTCCTCTCTCAGATAATGTCACCTCTACTCACACAATCATACTTATCCTTTCGCCACAATCTTCGTATTTCCGCAAACTGCATCAGCATTCCTTTCAAGTTTCCAAGTGCTAAAGCTGCCAGGACAGACTGAGGAAACAGAAGAGCAGATGTACTTTGAGATAATCCAATCACCATATAGAAGCAAAGGTGAAGGCTGTAGATAAGTGAATCCTTTCGAGGGCCTCAAAGCCTATCAAAGCACACCCTTTTCCGGCGTGCAATGCCATGCACAGCACAGCGGCCCTGGATCTCTGACCTATCCCGAGGTATGATTTTGGCTCCACCACAGTGACAGGGACATGCCCATCTGATAGCACTTACTCATCTGTACCTGGAGACAGAGAAAGGCAGATCTGAAGACCTGTGACTGAAAGCAATTCTTTCTAATCAGAGATAGTCTAGTGTGTGTCTGTTTACTGTAGTAGGGAGTGGGTGTTGCTCTTTGTTTAAAAAAAAAAAACCCTCAGGGAGCTTGGGGGTCTTGGAATAGAATTCAAAGCTTCACTTCAGTTCACTCAGTCGTGTCCAACTCTTTTCGACCCCATGGACTACAGCACACCAGGCTTCCCTGTCCATCACCAACTCCTGGAACTTGTTCAAACTCATGTCCATTGAGTTTGTGATGCCATCCAACCATCTCATGCTCTGTCATCCCCTTCTCCTCCTGCCCTCAATCTTTCCCAGCATCAGGGTCTTTTCCAACGAGTCAGTTGTTTGCATCAGGTGGCCAAAGTACTGGAGCTTCAGCTTCAGCACCTGTCCTTCCAGTGTCAATGTACTGGTTTTGATATTGCAGTGAAGCTGTGTAAGACGCCACACCTGTGGGAGCTGGATGAAGGGTTCATAGAACTCTGCACAATAAACCTCCTGCTTTGGGAAACTTTAGTATAAAACAAGTCAAGTGCAACTTGCAAAAGAGACATGTTATTTTTATCTTTTCATTTGTACCTAGTCAGTATCCCATGGAAAAACAAAATCTGAAGCTAGGTAAATAACAAAGGGGCTTCCCTGGTGGCTCAGTGGCAAAGAATCTGCTTGCCAGTGAGAAGACTCGGGTTCGAGCCCTGGATCAGGATGATTCCCTGGAGATGGAAATGGCAACCCACTCCAGTATTCTTGCCTGGGAAATCCGATGGACAGAGGAGGCTGGCAGGCTACAGTCCATGGGGGTCTCAAAAGAGCCGGACTTAAACTACTTAGTGACTACTTAGTGACTAAACACCCACAAATAACAAGGACCTACTGTATATAGCACAGGGAACTATATCAGTATCTTCTAATAAGGGAGAAGAATCTGAAAAAGAACATATATGTATAATTGAATCACTTTGCTATACACATGAAACTAACACAGCATTGTAAATTAACTATACTTCGATTAAAATTTTTTTAAATTAAAAAAAATTGTAACAGTTTACAATGAAATACATACACATAACTCCTTAAAAAAAAAATAAAGATTACAGAGCATTGAGAAGCCATAGGCAGGAAAAGGGGGATCATTTTACCAGGAACCGGCTCTCCAGACTGTAATTGATACTAAGGATTAACTATAAAAAAAACCCTTAGAACTCTGCTGATACTTAGTAAGTGCTAAAGGAGTATTCATTCTTAGCTATCATGAAAGGTTATTTTGCCTTCATATGATAAAAGCAGACCAGTTATTTAGATGAAACAAAAACATTATAGACACAGTGATCTAAGAAGTAATTGTCAGATGGATCCTTTACGAAGTAGGGCCTTTGATTAACATCCTGGCCAGGGTTCTTGGTGTCGTTTATTCATGAAGGAGAGAGGATTTTAAGTGGCAACTGCTTTTTTTTAGTTTCTCCAAATTGAAGTGGGTGAAGTAGAGAACAAGGATATACAGAGGAAGAAGTACACCGGGCCGAATTCTCTATGTAGGGGGGTTTTGTGTGCATTTATTTTTATTGAGATATACATTCTTACACATAATATTTCTTCAGGGGTGATTTTTTGACTCCTTTTATGCCATTCCTTTGGAAATCAGGTTAGTATAGTAAGAATGCTTAGTTTTGACAACAAGTACTGTGCACTGTTTGGCCAGGTTTGGGATAACCGTATCAGGACACCAGAAACCTGGGGTAAAACTCACGTTCCAGCTACCAACCAACAAAGAAAAAGGCCTAGATAAAAACAACAGACTTCGGTGGACTGTGTCCTATGTCTATGTCCTCTGTAGTCAGAGGTATAATCGGATGTTAGTAGAAAAACAACAATAATAGTCTTCCCAATAAAGGGTATCATTGGTTAAGTGTTTATCATGTGCCACACCCTGGACTAAATATTAATACTTCACATGCCCTATTTCATTTAATTTTTACAACAACTCTGTGAAGTGGGTACTATTTCCCTCTCTATTTTACAAATGGGCAACTTGAGGTTCAGAGAGGTTAAGTAATCTGCCTAAAGCACAGAGATAATAAGCAGCAGAGCAAGATTGAAAGAAGGTCTATAGGACTAGAGCCAGTGCCCTCTGTACTACCTCAAAATCACGTTAACACCGCAAAGAACAATATATTGACCATCATTTGGTTTCCTACAGATTCTGTGTTTCCTAGGGCCCTCTGTTATTTTTGTAACCTGGGTACTGCAGTGGTGGACAAAGCATAAAACTACACCCTCAAAAATTACAGTTCTGGAGAAGCAGGAGGAGGAGCAGGAGGGTAAAGGTACAAGGTCAAAGTTGAGCTGTTTGCGCGCATCCATCAATCTGACAATTTTGGTCTTGGAGTCAAACCACACTCTGGGAGCTGCAGGGCGTACCCTAAGAACAAATTGTGTGGTTGGTAGTACCATTCTCTGAATTCCATACAGGCCTCAATGGCATCAACCTTTAAGAAAATCTTCACTTTAGTCAACCCATATGGAAGCTTCAGTGCCGGGGTGCCTTCCAATCTAAACATTAATCATACCTGGGGTAAACACATAGAGACTGAAGAGTCGAGTTGATCAGCAGAGTAGAACTGATAAGGCAGTGTAGAGTTTTAAGAGTAGTGTTGTTGGGTGTTTGCATTCCTAACATTTATAAAATAGTGCCAGGAGAGAAAGAAATATTTTTGGCCCGTAGAATATTGGCTAAGAAGAGTACTTGAGAGTTTGTAGATACTCATTTTCCCTAGTTTAGTTTATGCCTCCTGAGTTTAAGAACCAGGGTCCTCGATCCATCACCCAAAGGAGAGAGATGTCAGCCCAACGGGGAGTGCTACCTTCTGTAGAGGCTCCAGGAGAAATCCGATGGCAACGATGACGATCAACACAATGATAGCAGAGATGAGGCCGGCTATCTGTGGAGAGGAGAACATTCTCATCGCAAACTCAGCTTCCCCCCGGGGTTCTGAGTCCCCAGTGACTCATGCAAGGATGGGCCTCTTAGCAAAGACCCTCCAGGACCTGAGTTTTGCCTCCTGTACTCTCCTGGACCCCCGATCTGGAGAGAGCGGTACTTGCTGCAAATCCTCGGAACGATCCACCGAATATGTTACTCACTCCCAAGGCGATCAACTCCTGACAGGAGAGCAAGGAGGAATCTTTTTTAGACACAGCACCTCAATATTATATATGCAAAGTAGTATTTCAAGTTGCCTAATTAGACCCATTGTCAGTTGTATACTTACCTGATTGCCATCGATGGGATAATCATACTTGAGGGAGTAGACGCTGGCCACAGAAAAGGCCACTGCGAAGCCAACAATGGCAACGCCAAAGCAGTCTCCGATGGTATCTTGGAAAGTCTGCCTGCTAGGTGTGATAGGGGCCTGAAACCTGAAATTGAAATTAAGCAAGTCAGAATGTTGCCCACCTGGTTAGAAGCTTTCAACAGCATCCATGTATCCTCAGGAAAAAGTCCAAATTCCTTAGCAAGGCCCCAGTGGCCCCTTCCCCCACATCTTGCTTAATTACTACCATTTCTCAGAATTTAGACTCCAGCTATACCAAGTTTTCTTTGTTTCTCATCACCCATCATCTCCCACCTTGGAAGCTTCTAATTTGCTGTTCCCTCTGCCTGAACCATTCCCTTCATTCCCAGCCTTCCCTCCAGAAAGTCATTTCTCATCCCTAAGGTCAGGATTAGGCGAGATTGTCTGTGCTTCTCCAGTTTTTATACCTCCTGTTTCCATCCTCCCTCCCAATGGAAAACTCTCCACCCAGACCCAGAGCAGGGACAATGACTAGTTCACTGTTCTATGATCAGGATCAAACACTTTTCACAGCATGTATCAGGTAGTCAGTATTTGTTGAGCAAATCAATGATTGAACGAATGCATTCTAGGCTGAGTTGTGCCTTTCAAGTGTGACTAGCAAGAATTTAGCACCACTGAATACCTTGCAATCTGTTATCTTAATGTTGAAAAGCAATGCTGCCTGGATTTGATATAAGATTGTAAAACTAGTCTAATGATAGTGATAAATCTGATATGATTTTGCTAGGATAGCTACATTACAGTGTACATTGAGATCAATATAAGCTTCCAGCAAAACATCTCAGATCCCAGCTGTATTGTTACATTGGGTTACAAAGCAAAGCTCATGATGCCTCCAATAGTTATCCATGGATGAAGGCTCTTTGAGCAAACACAGTTCTGAGACAAGGAAAGCAAGATATCCTTCCCTCCATTGATAACAATAACCTTTCACGGAAAACTCTTAGCAAACAAGTGCTGGACTCTGCCCTGAGCTCCACTATCGGCTATAGCCAACTGTGGCTGTGATGGAGGGTGGGTTTCAATTAAAGTGAGATTGTATCAGGGAAACATTGAAGTCACAGATGATGTGTCTGTGTTTATACTGCATGGACTTACAGCAGTTAAATAATATTTACGAAAATGTTCAGCTCCTATAAACATCTGTTTCTGATGTAAAACTTATTACAACTGGGTTAACTGGGTCCATTCAATTCTTTTTTAATTGCTGTTCATGTTTTGTAAGCGTTAATACAGTTTTAGCTCTAATTTTGAAGGAGTACTATTATTTTGTATTCTGCAGCTTTTATAAATCAGAAAGTTAGCTAGGAATATCATATATGTAAAATATAAAATGAATGATACAATTTGCATTTTATACCAAAATACCCAGAAGCCTGCTATTATTATTTTGTTCTAGCCTCTACATGTGATGGGGATTTGCAGTCCGAAAACTAGACTGGTTTTCTTGCTTGCTACTTAGCCAGGTTCCTCAATCGTAAAGTGATGATAATAACACTTGTTCTCTTTTCTTCATAATTTTTGTGGAAGGGTCAAATAAAACAATGAATGTGAATACTATTCACACACTGTAAAGTACAAAGTGCCTCTTAGCTACTATTCCAGTGTCCCTCTGGAATCTGAATATATCCTTTGTGTTCTGTTTACTATTTCCATGATCTCTCTCCTTTAGCCAAGTATTTGCATTCAGTGTACATGACTTCACAAAGTCACTTCTAAGATGTCATATTCATTAATAGCAGATTAGCAATAATGAATAATCATTATCTTTCACTTATATTCTATTTGCAAGCACCAGTGGGCATTTAAAATGTTCACTCAATCATCACTCAGAAAAAGTGGGAGTGAAAAAAGCATGTAAAGTGTCTGGTACAGTGATTTAGGTGACAAAGCAAGAATAGCAGTAGTGCAGTTTGAACACTTACAGTGGGCCAGGCACTTCAGGACATCACAGGTATTAACTCACTTAATCCTTACAAGAATCCTATGTGATAACTACTATTTTTAGCCCCATTTTTTATAGCCAAAGATAATAAGGCACAGAGTTTAATTATTTGCCTAAGGTCAGGAAGTGAGTCTGGAGTAAATTCCAGGCACTCTGCCTCTAGAAAGCATGAATTTGCTTACTGGGCTACACTGCCTCTCTGTAGAGTGTGATGATCTATAAATATGTCACCCCCTTCTTCACCCACGCATGCTGTGGAGAGAGGTCCATTGACATTTAAAATACATTTACTAAGTAATGTCACTGTAACTCAGTGATCTTAAGTTTATCTTTTATTTCCAAAATCCTTCTGATAAGATAAAGTATAATCACTTGAAAGTTGCAAAGTGGAGAGAAACCCTAGAAACAGTCTTCCAACTTCAGCCTAATTCTACCATTTAAAGTGATATTTGTGATCTAAATATTACAAGTATAACACATTTTTATCTGGTGACAAAAATATTTTTTGCTTTAAAATATATATTTGTTTCTAATAGAAGTTCCCTGGTGGCTCAGACAGTAAAGTGTCTGCCTACAATGCAGGAGACCCAGGTTCAATCCCTGGGTCCGGAAGAGCTCCTGGAGAAGGAAATGGCAACCCACTCCAGTACTCTTGCCTGGAAAATCCCATGGATGGAGGAACCTGGTAGGCTACAGCCCATGGGGTCCCGAAAAGTCAGACATGACTGAGTGACTTCACTTTCACTTTTACTTTCTATTCGAAGTTAGTTATTTTTAAGTCAACAATGCAATGCATATAAATTCTTATTCCTAGAATAATTCTTAAATATTCCTAGGTATGGGAAGGAGGGAAGGTTTTCATTTTTGGTTTGTTTTCGTTTTGTTTCATTACCAGGAATACAACGTTTCCTTGGTAAGCAAGCTGGAAGAAACTGAGGCGATGGTCAGAAGGCAGAGAGAGGAAAGAGCACAAAACTGGATCTCCTGCAACAGCTGAATAAAGGCAATGGGCTACATTGTCCAACTCCTTGTGCAAACTGCACCTCCCAGACTTTTGGAGCGGTAAGAGTTCCTCTGGGCTTGTTTTGAACTTGATCTTGAGAAAGGACAGAGTGTGCCCATCTGGATTGCTCAAGCAGTTTGTGGCAGGTATTCCTTCAGCGTCTCCTTTGAACTATCGGAACTTGGCTCCAGTAACTTCAAACAAAACACTACATAATGTTTATGGTAATTAATGGCCAGGGAAATCTGGTTTCTCTCGGGTTTTTTTTTTACGAGAAGGAACAAGTTTAACCTCTTTTTCTACTTTTACTATCTTGCTTTTACGTGCATGTGAGTCCCTTCTCTGATTTGTGAGTTCTTTCACATGGAGACACTTTCTGATATTAAGAACTGCAGACCTGATGTCCTTTGTGACTTATTCCTAGAAGGACAGAAGTGAGCCTTCCTCCTGGATGAGTGATGGATGCCAGATACAGGGAGAGTGCTGAGCTGGGTTAATGCATTTCAGCTTAGAGTCCTCTGTCACTACTGCTAACTCTCCAATTGGTGCTTGGAGATGCCATCATGAGAAAGACACTTACCCAGGTTTCATCTCCCCAATCACAGCCACATTAAACCTGGTTTTGAAGTCAAAGCCATAGGACACACCTGCTGCGATCACAGTCTGCAAAGTTGCAAATTGCCCAAGTTAGAAATGGGAAAAGTCACTAGGAGTCTTGCTTTGGGAAAAAAAAAAAGTACCATTGCCAAAGGCCACCCTTTGACCTATTACATAGAAATCTCAAGCTCAGGTTTGGCTACTTTTTGAAAAGTCCCAAGGCAATTCTAATGTACTACTGAAACAGAACCACAGCTTCATTCCAATGAGTCTAACACCAGACCTCTCAGAGGGCTGCTCTCTTGCCTTACGTGGAAAGAATAAACCCCAAATCATCAAAGCAAGTTGTTAAATTATGAATGAAGAGAAATACCATACTAAATGTCATACCAGAAACTGCAGAGAGATTGCCTGTCTCACTAAAACCTCCTAATTTACAGAGAGGGAAGGGCTTTCAACAGAAAAACACAAGGCAGAAGGTGAGGGTGGGATGATTTGAGAGAATAGCATTGGAACATGTATATTACCATATGTGAAATAGATCACTAGTCCAAGTTCGATGCATGAAACAGGGCACTCAAAGCCGGTGTCCTGGGACTACCCAGAGGGAGGTGGGAGAGGGGTTCTGGATGGGGGACACATGTACACCCGTGGCTGATTGATGTCAATGTATTGCAAAAACCACCACAATAGTGTAAAGTAATTAGCCTCCAGTTAAAATAAATAAATTAGTTTTAAAAAAAGAAAAAAAAACACACAAGGCAAACGAATTATGAAATGAAACCTGAAGATGATCACTTACCACAATGAGTTCAATTGGGATGGGCACTGGAAGCTTGGCTTTGTAGCGCTGATTTATTTCTTTAACCACAAATACCACCAACAGGATAATCAAGGATGTCACAAGGTCTGCAATATTAGTCTTCTCTATTTGTGAGAATACGGACTCTAGGACCTGAAAGTATAAAAATTGAAAAACCCAAGTGCTATATTAATGTGTAATTTGGATACAACAGTTAATTCCAAATACATAAAAATAAACGTAAGACATGAAAGCACTGATAGATGGATAGCATTGCCTGTTCTGCTCATGTTAAACACTAGTAATTATAGAGACTAGCATGGAGATGATGAGAAGAGTAAGTTAGCATAGCATTGTCATCACACTGGTTTAGCGATGCTCTTCATCTGCTGTCAAATTTTCTGGAATGCTTTTCACATTTTTATAACTGGTCTCTTCTACTCTTAGGTCTCATTGCCATCGGGTTTTTTTTTGTTTGTTTCTTGTTTTTATTATTGGAGTAAAATTGCTTTACAATGCTATGTTAGTTTCTCCTGTACAACAAAGTGAATCAGCTGTATGTACACTTCATTTTTAATTTCATACTCAACACTATTGCTCTGTCTCCTTTCACCTCTGATAGTTTTTCTTAGCATGTATCCCCTTAATCCCTGGCTTTTTTTTTTTTTAAGGTTCAGACCCCTTATACTGCTTCATTGACTCTCTCTGTCACTTTGGAAAATAGTTTCCTGGCTAGCTGTGCACTGTTTACAGTCTTAATTCTCAAGGCCAGTTGGATTCCATACCTATGGGATCTGGACAGCTCAAGCAGGCCCAGACTGGATCCCAGATGACTCCCGAAAGATTATACTTCTGGAATAGCTCTGAATGGGAGTGAGAGAGGTCTGGTTCCAACTTGGAGCAAGTTTTGTCTCAGACTCCCAAACACTGTCTTGATAGAAGCACTAACAAGCCCCAAAGTCAGGAAAAAGAGGCAATAACAAAGAACAGAGGGGGAAGAATTGAAGCAGAGACTAAAAAAAAAAAAAAAAAAGAAAAAAGATCAATGGAACTAAAAGCTAGCTTTTTGAAAAGATAAACAAAAGAGACAAACCTTTAGCTAGACTGTCAAGAGAAAAAAAAGAGTGAGGACATGAATATATAAATTCAGAGGTGCTAATAACACTGTTCTATAGTACATCCTCTAGAGGAGAGAAGAACCACTGTTCTATTTACATATTGGCCAATTTCCTTTTGCTTTATAAACAAGGATACATAAGAGCCGAAGAATTTCAATTCTAAGAAAACAAGACATGCTTTTTTAGAAATAGGGAAGCAGTGCCATCCAATTAGCACATTTCTTTCACCATAAGATTTTGAGAAAGATTTTAAAACGCAGGACAAAGCTTTTCATCGTGTGCCCCATCACTTTTTTTTCTTTTAAAATATACAGAAGAGTCAAATCTAATTTCTGTTGTTTACATCAGCTGCATGGGAGTTGTGATAGATTTTCAGGGTTGTTCTCTTTGCCACTAACTTTTTTCTTCGTGTGAATACATTTCACAGCCTGTTGATTTCCTGGAAGTTGTTAGGTAAGCCCCGCAGCAAAGGCAAAGAAGGAAAGTTCTCTGGGAAACATGATAGTGAATTTCATGTATTCCTTCCTTATCTTTGAGGCAAAAAAAAAATACTCACTTTAAAAAGTGAAAATGGATCGGTGTGTGCTGGGACTGTCAGCTGAAACATAAATTTGAGCTGGGAAACCAAAACATGAATAGCGGCAGCGGTGGTGAAGCCACTGATAAGGGACTCGGATAGATAAATCACCACGAAGCCCAGCCGTAGAACCCCCATCAGCAACTGCAAAGAGAAGGCAGAGCCTTGTTAGTGCAGATTCACAACACACCTCGGCAGTCTGAAAGATCAACCACTGAAATGGTTCAGACTGTGGAGGTTCAGCCTCCACTCTTGGGTCTGGAAGAATAAAGTGTCTCAACCTCCTGGAACACCTCCCATTAAGGTACCTCCCTCTGCGTCCCTCATCCCTGCCCCCGCCCCAAATGTTACATGGTGTTCAAATAGCACATCATTTCAGTACACCTCCAAGAACTAGCATGTTTCTTTTCTTCCCTCTTTTGAAGGCAAGGTATTTTTAGGAGACTCACCCATAAACTTTTCATAGCAGAATTTTATCTAACATCAGCCCTCATAAATTTTTCAGTTTTTTGGTTGCTGTCGCATGCATGGGCAAGCATCCATTCAGATTCCCTCAAACAAGTTGGTCAACTTTTGTTGGAAAATACAAATAACTGTTTATGACATCAAAACTGCTTGATTTTAACTGAGGGCAAAACTGGTTCATTCCCCCCAAAGAATTAGGCTTTTGCAATAATGTAAATGGATATAGAAAGTTGGCCTGACTCTCCACTCCTGTCACCGGAATGCAACCTGAGCTGTGAGTTTGCAAAAGCACTAGAATCGGAGATGCACTCGGACCCCATCATTGAACCGACACACCACTAATGTCTTGGTTTGAATTGACTTTTTTTACCCTTTTGTCTTTAGGCAACACCTTGAGGAGTTTGACATTATCACTATCTAACATCTTGAGAACAGGTACATTTTTTACAAGCCAGTCATGGTGGTGGGGGTGTGGCTTGGGAGTAAGTCTTTAAGCCCCTCCCTAATCTATCTGCACTATAGAATTCTCCAGTCAAGAATATTGGAGTGCGTAGCCATTCTCTTCTCCAGGGTATCTTCCCGACTCAGGGATCGAACCCGGTTATCCTACATTACAGACAGATTCTTTACCATTTGGGGCTTTCCTGGTGGCTCAGATGGTAAGCTTCAGGGCTTCCCTGGTGGCTGAAATGATAAAGAATCTGCCTACAATGTGGAAGACCCGGGTTCTATCCCTGGGTCAGAAAGATCCCCTGGAGAAGGAAATGGCAAGCCACTCCAGTATTCTTGCCTAGAGAATTCCATGGACAGAGTCCATGGGGTCACAAAGAGTTGGATATGACTAAGCAACTAACACTTTCACTTTCAATAAGAAATTGGGCTTCCCAGTTGACTCGGTGGTAAAGAACTTGCCTGCCAATGCAGAAGCCACCAGTTCTATCCCTGGGTTGGGAAGATCCCTTGGAGTAGGAAATGGCAACCCCCTCCAGTATTCTTGCTGTGATAGTCCCATGGAGGAGCCTGGCGGCCTATAGTCCATGGGGTGGCAAAGAGTCAGACACAAATGAAGTGACTGAGCACACACACAATGTGAAATGAGAAAAAATTTCCAAGCTGCCAGTTTCTCTATTACTTGCATGCAGTTCTGTTTAGTAAGAACTGTGAGTGTATCAATTCCCAGGTATTTTATTGAATTCAGCATTTACTTGTCATCACATGTGCCTCCATGTTCTCATTCTTCCTACTCTCCAGACCCACGTTCATTCCTCTTTGCAAAGTAAATCTGTCCCGCCTCTTATGGTTGCCATGAGTGACTCTTCTTAAATTATTTCCAATGGGTCACTGAAGGAGGCACACAAACTAACAGGAAGAGTTGGGAGGGGTGGCAAGAAGGAGAAAAACCAGAAAGATGTGTACCAGCCAGGACCCACAGATTGGGGAGGGTAGATTATGTGACAAAATGCTCACCTGGATGATTCCAGAAAGAATTGTAACTGTGGCAGCCACCATCACCTTCTGCTCATCTATTGATGAATCATTAGTCCCTGTGCTATTCGCGATTATTGAATCAGCTGTATTGTCTGTTGGGGTTAATCTCACAACTACTGCTCCCACCATCATACTCAGAACTGGAAATGGACCTAATAAAGAGAGGGTGAATTGTAGTCGTTATGCTTCCCCATTGCACAGTTGTCTTTCAACCAAAATGTATCATGTAGAAAGACTACCATCTGGAGTTCTGGTCTCCTTCCCAAGTCCCAGTTCTAATTTGTAATTACAAGAAATTATGACTCCTCTTCTGGATGCTGCACGATATGGAATTGACACAATTCATGACTGGGGCTTCCCAGGTGGCACCAGTGGTGAGGAGACCTCCTGCCAGTGCAGGAGACACAAGTGACGTGGGTTTGATCCCTGGGTTGACAAGATCCCCTGGAGGAGGGCACGGCATCCCACTCCAGTGTTCTTGCCTGGAGAATCCATGGACAGAGGAACCTGGCAGGCTACAGTCCATAGGTTTACAAACAGTCAGCCACAACTGAAGCCACTTAGCACGCATACACAATACATGGCTAATGTCATTCATAAAGAAAAAGCAATGAGCACTAATCAGCCCAGTAATTCACTTACCCACAGATATGTGTCTAGAAGTGCCCAAGAAAAAGTAGATGATGACTGGGAAAAAGGCTGCATATAGCCCATAGCCTGGGGGGATGGTGACTAGCAGAGCAAATGCTAAACCTGTAAATATACAAGCATCAGTGTTTTTATTTCATGCAAAGGGATCATAGAAGTTTTCATTAGGGTCTTCTAGTATTTAAGATTGCACCTTAAAACTTGTTTTATTAACTCAAATGTATCAAAGATGTAAATGTTAAGAGCTAAAGCTATAAAACTATTGCAAGAAAACTTAGGTATAAACCTTTGTGTCCTTGAATTAAGCAAGGGTTTCTTAGTGACACCTATAGCATAAGCGGCCAAATTTAAAACACATAAACTGGACTCCATCAAAATGTAAAAATGGGTACTTCAAAGATACTATGAAAAAGGGAAATGACATCCCTCAGAAAGGGAGAAATTATCTGCAAATCCTATGTTGGATAAAGGTCTATTATCCAGAATGTGTAAGCAATCATTACAACTCAAAAATAAAAGACACATAACCTAATTTTAAAATATACAAAAGATTTAAATAGACATTTCTCCAAAGATAAACAAATGGCCAGTAAGCACATGAAAAGATGCTCAACATCATAAGTCATTAGAAGAATGCAAATCAAAACCACAATGAGATACCATTTCATACCCAGTAGGATAGCGAAAATAACAAAGGCAGACAGTAACAAGTGTTCACAAGGAAGTGGAGGAATTTGAATCTTCACCATTGCTAGTGAATTATTATATGACACAGCAATTATACTCCTAGGTATATACCCAAGAGGATTAAAACATACATGCATACAAAAACTTGTGTGCAAGTGATCATAATAGTATCAATGTTATTCATAACAGCCACAGGGTGGAGACAGCCCAATGTCCATCAACTCATGAATGGACAAACAAAATGTGGTGTATCTATAGAGCAGGATCTTATTCATCCATAAAAGTACATGAAGGATTTGTACATGGGAGAAACTTGCAAACATTATGCTAAGTGAAAGAAACGAGACACAGAAGATTGATATATTCTGTGATTCTGTTTGCATGAAACGTCCAGAATAGGTAACTCCAGTGAGACAGAAAGTTGTTGTCAAGGGGCTGGGTGGAGGGAGGATGGAAAGTGATTTGCAAGAGATTTGGGGGGATGGATATGGTGAAAATGTCTCAGAATTATTTAGCCGTGATAGTTGCACAACCTTGTAAAAATCCAAAACAAACAAACAAACCCAATACTGAATTTACACATTAAAAGGAAGAATTCTGTGATATATAAATTACATCTCAAAAAAAAGTTACCTTGCAGTACAGCCACCAGCCCTGTGCTGATTCCAGAAACAATGTCACTGAGCAGCCATTCCTTTATGCGATATGCTGGCAACCAAGATGCTATGGGGAACAAAGAGAAGGCAATTTTCTTGGCCTTTTGTGCAGAACAGCTGAAACAATGAAAACCATAGGTCAGTTAATTAATATCCAATTTTAAGTTTAGTACCTACTGTAGATGGAAATTTGGTAAAGATGATATCATTTCACTAATCTTCCCACTAATATTCACCTCTTTACACATACTAGCTGCCCTGACTACCACCAAAGGATTTTTCTTTTTTAAAGAAAAATATTTCTTTTAGCCACAATAGAACTTATTTGTCATCCTCAGCTTGACTTGTACAACACTTAACAGAAAATTTTCTTCTGTCCTCATCTATCAGTTTTCTGATATGGAAAGGTTGTGTCGAGAGCTGAGATGGTGTTCATTTCATAGACTACCTCTCTAGCCCTGGAGTAGGAGGTTTGGAAATCAAAGATGAAAAAGCCTGACTCTGGAGACTGGGCTAGAAAGAACTTGGAAGCTTAAAAATTTCAGAGAAAGTGCTTCACTTACTCCTAATGCCAGTACTTCAGAAAATATCTTACCTGCACAACTTTTTGAGATGGTCCAGAGGTGTCTTATGATGTCTTTCTTTCTTCTTATGTTCTTCCCCAAAAGCATTTGCAGAATACACTGGCCTGGCCACAACATACTGATTCCCGATGGGTTCGATCATTTTGCTTTCTCTGACGGTTGTAGTAAGTGGAAGACCTTTGAAATTATGTGGCAAACCCTTCTTGCCTTTAGCAGGTTAAAATGCCTGAAACCAAACAGAGCTTGCTTCTTAAATAACTCAGAGATAATGTGATGCAATTTACAGATGAGTGAGCTCTGAACTGAATGTTACCACCTTTTGAGATCAAAAGAGGCTGGATTAAGGGACCTAGACTGTGTTTTGTGACAGTGATATCTCTTTTTACTGCAATGAGCTGGACATGGATTCATTGGGTAAGTAAACAAGGGTTTTGATTGATTGATTTTTAAAAGATTGCCAAAGAACAATAGGAAGTGACTCAGTTTACTAACCAGTTGGTGCATTTTTGATTTGTAAAGCGAGATCTCAAGAAAAGAATTTACTCAATTTTTTTTTTCAGTAAAGTTTCCAAAGTTATGGCATGTGGGTACTGGGACAGATAAGATTTAAAATCAAAGTCTATTCATTGCTGCTAACTCGAGCCAAGGCTATTCCATTTTATCCATCAGAATTTTTGTAATATTATTTAAAATGCCTTTAATCTGTGAAATTCAAGGCATATTGCCCATTTAAGTTATTTTCTTATTATTTCTGCCCCAAGTTCTGGCTTGACCTCTAGCATTTGAGTCCCTGTGAATTTTGTTATGACTGTGAGACCCGCTTCGCTATTCTTTCTTTATGCGGACCATTTTAAAAATCTTTATTGAATTTGTTACAGTATTCCTTCTGTTTTATGTTTTGAATTTGTTGGCTGCAAGGCATGTGAGCTCTTAGTTTCCTGACCAGGAATTAAACCCGCGCCCCGGCATTGGAAGTCGAAGTCTTAACCACTAGACCACCAAGTTCTGTTCAGTTCAGTCACTCAGTCGTGTACGACTCTTTGCCACCCTGTGGACTACAGCAAGGAAGTCCATAAATAAATTTTCTCTCTTTTTTCTTTTTGGCTGCCCCACGAGGCATTTGGGATCTTTGCTCCCCAACCAGGGATTGAACCAACACCCCCTATGGGGGAAGCCCCAAGTCTTAACCACTGGGTTGCCAGGAATGTCCCCAGTCTAGCCAACCTTAGAATGAAGATGACTCAGGTACTGTGCATTCTATTTATGGCAGATGCTGCCATAGATAAAAAAGAAAAAGCCACCATTTTGTTGCTTTACTCATATTTTCACCAGGTTATTGACGGAAACACATTAGTTCTTTTCCTTAGTCGTGTTTTTTTTTTTTTTCCTCCTTCCTTTTGCTGTTGTATGTTTTCTCTCTGCTACGTCACGGTCTAATCTTTTTTTTGCCAGGGACAAGGATGGCAGATATGATTACATCTCCATCTCCATGAAGCTTCCTTCCGTAAGGAGGACCATGCCTGGCTCTTTCATAGGTCAAAGGCTCAGACTACAAAGGGAGTGCTTGAGGGCAAGAGTCAGGGTTGCTTAAGAGATCTTTACAGAACTTAGCGTGAGAGAGCTTGAGGGCCGCAGTCCCGATCTTGTGCTTCTTCCCTAGGCGGCCATCACTGCTTCCGAAAGCAGCTGTCTCATAGTCCACGTGTAACCGACCATCTGAGCCACTGAATCATCCACCACTGTGGTGCCTCTGCTGAAAAAAGCTCCTGACACTCATAAATTAATGTCATTCCTCAGTCCATCATTTCCGGGATTCTTGAGAGTGACCTAATTTAGTTAGGAATTCAAAAGTGATTTTTCTTAATTTAAAAACAAAACAATCTGAACATGTTGCCTTTACCTCAGAAATTCCTGGAAAACTTTTTTTTATTGGTGCCTAGAGTCACAATTCCAGTTTCAAATATGACACCCATATTAATGTACAGCCTTTTCATGTTCTGTTTTATCTTCATGCCTCAGATTTTTCTCTGGGTTCGTTAAGGTGTCAGTGGTTTTGGGGGATTGAAATTCATTCTCAGGCACTTTTCCTCCTAATGATTTTTGAACTTTAAGTCTCATTTGTATACATTTCCACTCTTACCTCCTTCCCTATAATGTGTTCTTTTAAATTTTTTGGCTTTTATTTCATACCGATTACATACACAGACACACATACACATAAATACATATGTCTACATTCTTTGGTCCTGTGACTTAGGCATACAAGTTTGTCTTTCTCAGCGTTCCCCACCACCAATCCCCCACCCCAAGCACAAATTTAGTCCTGGGGTTATTTTAGAGAGTCCAGTTTTTTCCAGTTTAACTATTTTGATTTATTAACACTGGTGTTTATAGGAATTCCCCTCCACCCCCCCAAGCCCCACCCATCCACAACGGGCCGTGCAAAACTAAGTGTCACCGCCGGGCTTCCAGCTACCTGGGCACCTCCATGCTGCCTGCCCCGCTCCTCTGAAAAGTGTCCATAGCCCTAACCTTTGCATATCTCAGCATTTATACATTTATCCATTCATTGTTCTATTCTTTCAGCATCTGCCCTTCCTGTGGGAAACTAATTTGAACCAAGATGCACATAAGTCATGCTAGTATTTTTCTTTAATTGGTGGTCATTTGAATCCAGGAGGCAAGCAGGTGTGCTGAATATTTCCTGGCCTCTCCCCAGTCATGGTAGATACCTCCACCACCCTTGCACAAAGTTGACTGTCATTGACTCCACCCCGAGCCAGATCTCAAAATACCGCTGTGCCAGTCAGCGGAAAACCAGAGGTAAGCCAGCCTTATTTCATGAATTGGTCTTTGGACAATGAGAAATACAGCCATGTCTTGATAGCTACACCTGGGGGAGAGGTGGGAGAACAAGCAGAATAATGGGTCCAGTGAACACTTTCAGAGGGACCCCAATCCACAGCCAAAGAAGAACCAGTGCGCCAGAACTAATGAACCTGCAATCTGGAGCGTCTGCAGCTACTGATCCTAAGCCACAGCTACTAAAGACTGCATGTCCCAGAGCCTGTGCTGCGCAACAAAAAGAAGCCACTGCAATGAGAAGCCCTTGCACCCCAACTAGAGAGTAGCTCCCCATTCACCTCAACTAGAGAGAGCCTACACGCAGCAGTGAGGACCTAGCACAAATAAAAATAATAAATATTATTATTTTTTTTAAAAGGCAATGGGACTGGAATGAGGATCCTGAGGGTGTGGGGCAGTATCTCTAAAGAGCCCCAAAGTAAATGGCTACAGAAAAATATTTTGGATGTTTTTTCTGCTAAAATAATATGGATGATGCACAGAACTGTAGTTCAGTGGGCAAGAATGTAAGAGCATCCTGTATTGCTTAGTCAAGAAGTTCGCTTATGTTACTGCTTTACAGTGGTCTTATAACACCTTCTAGGAACTTAGTTCAGGCACTAAACATTGTTATTATTGACAGCTCTTTTTATTGGCAATCATTATTATCAGTCTTACTGCTGAGAAACTAAGTCAAGCCTAATTCAGTCAGGAGGTGCAGCAGAAAGGAGTGAGAATTTGGCAGCTAAGTAGACCTGCCTTCACATCATTACTTGGCCATAGTTTGATTTGCTCCGGGCAAGTGCTTCAATCCTTAGTTTTTCTCATGGTGAAAGGGGATGTCATTACCTTTCTTGTAGGGGCATTGTAAGGGCTTCCCAGACAGCTCAGTGGTAAACAATCAGCCTGCCAACGTGGGAGATGCGGATTCGATCCCTGGGTGGGGAAGATTCCCTGGAGAAGGAAATGGCAACCCACTCCAGTATTCTTGCCTGGGAAATGCCATGGACAGAGGAGCGTGGTGGGCTACAAACCATGGGGTTGCAAAAGAGTCAGACAGTACTTAGCGACTAAACAACAACAAAGGGCCATTGTAAAGACTGAAATTAAGGTATTTAAGGAGGGCCTTCTTAGCTTTAATTGGTAATAGTTTCAGGACTGAGTTTAATATTGACCAGTAGACTCTACATGACACAGTCAGCTGGAACCTGTCTGAAAACATTAGTGCTACCATCTTTTCTGTGACTTCATATTTATTCTGAACTTCTCCAGAATTGGCAGTTTTCCATTCTCATCCATTTATTTCAACGTAATGTTAAAGTGTCTACCTATCTAAGCTTCCTAGCATGGTATACAAGGCCCTGTATATTTTGGCTCTGGCCTATCTCACAAGCTTCTTCACTCCTCCTTCATAATTATAGCAGTTTCTTAACAAACAAATGATATTTAACATCACTTCCCCCCCATTTCTTTCCATTTCCTTTACCTGTGTTTTTCTCCTCCAACACCTGGTAAATTCCAATTCATCCTTTAAAATACTTGGCTGTCAATGACCAATGATTTGTTCTTTCAACAAGCATTTATTATTCTATTGTTTGTTAGGAAAACTTCCTAACATAACTGTATAAGATAAGATGATGCTGTAAAGCCTTCATGGAATCCTCTAAAAAGAGTTAATCATTTCCTTCTGTACACACCTGGTATGCTTTTCTCTACCATAGTATACTGTATTGTCATTATTTGTAAGTTTCTCTTGCCAGTAAGACTCAGTTCCTCAAGGACAAAGCCCAAACTTAGTCATATCTTTCCCTTTTGCAGAGTACCTGTAAAGTAGTCATTACTTAGGAAGATTTTTTGAGATAAATTGAACTATAAACAAAAGATATAGAAATGATGTAGTTCTAAATTCCAAAGTTTACTTGCATAGGAGGAGTGCCCAATATGAGTGATACAGATAACAAATTGTAAGAAGAAGGGATGTGAGTGTGCATTGGCATTGAGAAAGATTTCATCTAGGAATTGTGTTGGACCTTAAAGAACAGATAAGTTTAAAAGAGATAAGAAAGCAATGGGGAATTAAGACATCATGTTCAAAGACCAGTGAGACAAATACCGAAACAGAGGATTTTGTTGGCCAAAAGGATGAACTATTAGGAAAAATGTTAAGTGTTAAGTTGTTAAGAAGGCATCTCAGACCCATGAAGCTGACAAAATGAAAGAGAATCCCTTGACTTTCTCTAAGGCTTTGCATTTTTCTAAGCACTTTCACTTTTCTCCCTTGAGCAGAGAAGGTAGAAATTATTATCGTTAACTTACAGATCAAGAAATTGAGATCAGAGAAGATAGAAGACTTCCCAAGTTTCATAGCTAAGCAAGTGACAGGGCTCGGACAAGAAGCCAGGTCTTACTCTTCTCTGCCTTTGATGTAGGAGCGCCCATGAGCCCTGAATCACTGAGAGACAAGAGGACAGAGTTCCAGATGAGACACATACAGTGCTCTTGTCCTTGTCCAGAGGAGCCCCTCTGCCATGCTCCCGCTGTCAATATCACATACACAAAATGTGAGCCTGGGTTCAATCTGGAGTTCAATCTCATTGAAGTGAACCTGATTATCCTCCCCTTCACTCCCCAATAAAGTGAAACAGAGGTTGGAGGGAGGCTCTTTTCTTCTTCTTTGGAGAACCAAGGACCTCCGTCATGGAGAGAAGCTGAACCAGGTTATTACTCATTTATTCAGGAATTTAAAAACATCCATTCTAATTTTGTGAATTTTGTTCCTTAGTCAAATATAAGCTGTTTAGTAGACATTGAGACATTTGTTCATTTATTTATATACTTACTCATTCATTTATCAAGATGGAGGAGGCAAGATATGTGTTAACCCACTGTAAAACTAACCCACTCTAAAACTACTTTTGTCTGAAATAGAATAGTTGCTTCCTCATTTCTCAGTAAAAATGATCTTTATGTGGCCAACTTTCATTACACTGTTTTTCTGAATGACAAATTTTCTTTGGAAAAGAAAACTATTTAATCCAGAAATTTAATAAGTTGTTTCTCATGCTCACATTTAGGAGAATATTGTGTAATCTTTTGACATTTTAAAGACCGAAGTGAATTTTTTGTTAGGGCTGGTACTCCATAGGAAAAATACTGCTGCACAGTATAGTATTAATCGTGGCATATGACACTATGCTGCTTTCCCGTGGCAATTTTTTTCTCTCTCTCTTCCTTTTTACTATCTGTCCTACTTGTTTCTATTCCCTTTTTGCACCACCCCCCCGACTCCCACTGGAGAAGGAAATGGCAACCCACTCCAGTATTCTTGCCCAGAGGATCCTGTGGACAGAGGAGCCTGGTGGGCTGCTGTCCGTAGGGTCATATAGAGTCGGACATGACTGAAGTGACTTAGCATGCGTGCATGCATTGGAGAAGGAAATGGCAACCCACTCCAGTATTCTTGCCTGGATAATCCTAGGGACGGGGGAGCCTGGTGGGCTGCCGTCTATGGGGTCGCACAGAGTCAGACATTACTGAAGCGACTTAGCAGCAGCAGCAGCTCAACTTCCGTTTTCCCTTCTTGGACTTTCTGGGGAGTTTGGCGCTTAAAACCCTCACTTCTGGACCAAAAGACTTCTCTGAACACCTTCTAATAGATCATCCTATCTCCTGGAAATACCTTTCCTAAAAACCTGCTTTATTTGCTAAACTGCAGAACAGATGGTCTACTAATAAAATCAGATTAGGGTGTAGAACAAAAGGAATATGGGAATAACGAATACAAAAACCCTGCTATCATTGAAAGGGCTGTTTTAAGTCCTAAAACTGCATACAAGTGTTTACTCAAATGTCATATCAAAATCTACTCAAATATTTACATCACATTGCTATGGCTCCAGACTAACATTTTAAGCCTATTGTTAGGTATAATTTTTTTTTTTAGTTCTACCAGTTTACTGCTACCAACCCATCTACCTCCACCCTCCTCATACATGCATACTCAGTCATGTAACCCCATGGACTGCAACCCGCCAGGCTCCTCTGTCCATGTAATTTTTCAAGCAAGAATACTGGAGTGGGTTGCCACTTCCTTATCCATAAGCCTATTATTAGGTATGATTTAAAATATTCCTGATCATGAAACAAACTCAAGAATGCCACCCTAACTTTTGAATATGTTTCAGTCAGAAAATATACCATTTGCAAGAAATAGAAAACCAATTTGAATAAAATAATCATAAATGTATTTCCTACCTGATACATAGTCATCGAGGCCCTTCAGCAATGGTGGAATATAGCCCAGTTCTAAGAGGCAGTGTCCATCCACTTAGTTTTATAGGTTCTGCATGCATCCATATGTATATTGATGACTATATATAGGTTATGTAAGGCAGTGGGGAAATCACCTTTCTGTCAGCTTTAATAATTAACTTTCATTAACTTTTACAACAATGGAAAGACTCCAATGTAGTCTTGACCTTTGAGACTCTGATCCGCAGATGGGATGATTACAACAGCTTCCTCAAGTTCCTTGTGAGATTATACCTCTCATTGCACTTGTATGTGTGTGTGTGTGCATTTCATTGGTTTGCAGAGATTTGCACAGCAGATGTGTATGTAGAAGTAAAAAAAAAAAAAAATCTCAGTGAGGGTTATCTTCCTGACACTTTTCCTAGCAGTTTGGATGGGAATTCAGAGGTATTACTTCTTGGCTGGATCACTCCATGGAATGTTCATGAGCTGCAAGAGAGTGGTGTACAGGCTAAATTGTGGTGTGATAAAGGTCCTTGTTAGGAAGCTCTCCTAACTCCAGGCAGCAGGCCTCTGTTTTGGCTCTAACATATCTCCGGCCCATTGCTCCTACTAAGAGGAGCAAACCCTATGTTGCTGAACCCAGTGGGTGTTTTGAATCCTCGTCTTACTCAACCTCTTAGCATTTGAGTGTACTGACTACTCTTCCAAGGAATTCTCTCTTTTTAAAATGTTAATTCTTTTCATCATACCTGTCTCCATTTTTCAGCTGAGTGTCTTTGCCAACTCCACCTTTATCCAGCTCCTTGCTTGTCATTCCCTTCTGTCCTGGACTCCCTTTTCTTCTTGTTACCAGTTGGAGTCCTTGGACTCTGGAATCAATAGAAACGGATAAGAGGCAAGGTGAGAAATTCAGGCAAGCTTTATTGGGATTCGTGCTGCTGCACGAGGGAGTGAGAACAAATAACGGGTTCCTTTGCTTGCTCCCTGAGGAGGGTGGGCTGGTCCCTTAAGTGGGGTGAAGGTAGGGGTGAGTTGATGCATCTGGGTCAGACCAGAGGGCTGGCTTAGGTGGTCTGCCCACCCCGTTGGTGGTGTTATTGCAGGGATCATGCATAGTAGTACCCTGCTTTTATTCCCAGCACCTTGGAAGTGGCAGTTGGTTTGTGGCCTTTCTTTGTATCTTATTGTTCATAATTTGCCCCAACTGTGCATGCGTGTACTTATTTTTAGTTCCTTATAGTTTCTTTGTATTCTGCCACTTGAGGAGGCATTTGTTCAGGTGCAAGTGCAAGCTCTCTGTAGAGAGTTCCAGGTCCTCCCCCCACGCGCACGTCATTCTCTCTACCCTAAGTAAGAGTCCCACGGCTCTGAGGGACTTGCATGTTTCTAACTTCAGCCCTCCAGATCCACATATTTAAACTGTGTACCCAGTATCTCTCTTTGGAAGTTCCACAGGCATCTCACGCTTGACACATGTGGATCTGAACTCTTGATCTCTCCTCCCAAATCTGCTTCATCTCTAATCTTCCCCACTCTAGTAAAGAACACCCCCTCTACTCATGTCAGAAATCCAAGAGTCATGTTGCTACTTTCTCATGCAAACACTCGCCTGACCCCTAGCCAACGCATCATCACCAAGTCCTGCTGAATCTACCTCCAAAATATGTTACAAATTTTCATCTCACTCTTGCCTCCTAGCCTAAATCACCACCATCTCTCACAATAGACTCCTGCTGCACTTCTCTCTTCCTCTCTTAGCCCTTCCAGTCTTCTCCCTACCCAATAGTTGGAATGATTTTTTTCATGCTAGGTCTCGTCAGAGAGTTAATGGTGGTACTTAAGATAAAAGGCCTCCAAAGTCTTGCATGATAACTCTTGCCCAACTCCACAACCCTATTTAGCTCTGCTCTGCCTATTGTTTTCTTCCCGCCATCCGCAGTGACACCTTCACAGTGCCCTGAATTCGCCTGCCCCTTTCAGACATGGTTTCCTCTGCTTCAGTGTTCTTCTCCTTCCACTTCTGCCTGGCTGTTTCCTTTCTGTCTGACCGTTAACTAGCTTCAACATCACTTCCTCAAAGAGAACTTCTAAAATCCCAAATCCAAGTGAATTCCTTTCATGATATTCTCTCATAGTGTCTTGTACTTTCATAATGTGGGGCTTCTATGGTGGCTCAGTGGTAACGAATCCATCTGCAAGTGCCTGCCAATGCAGGAGACACAGGTTCGATCCCTGGGTCAGGAAGATCCCCTGGAGAAGGAAACGGCAACCCACTCCATTATTCTTGCCTGGGAAATTCCACTGACAAAGGAGCCTGGTGGGCTACAATCCATGGGGTCGAAAAAGAGTCAGATGTTACTTAGTGACTAACCAACTTTCCTAATGTAGCATCATAATTAAAAAATAAGCAATTTTTTTTTTTTGGTGAATGCTTGTTTAGTGTTTGGCTCCCTCATTAGAGTAAAAGCTCCATACAGGCAGTGATCTTGACTATCTCATTCACGACTCTATCCCCAATACCTAGAATGAATCTACCACAGAACTGGTTGAATGACGGTTCAATGAATGAATTATATGTGGCACAATTTTGGAATTCCAGAAGAATTTGAACAAATCATTAATGCTTACTCTAAATTAATCTAACCTGTATTTTAACTTTGGCTGAAACATGCACTAACTGTGCAACTGAATTAGTTATGGCATTATTTAAAACACAAAATACTGCTTTTTGTTTTAAAAAATATACAGAGTATAAACTACTATGTATAAAATAAATAAGTTCTAATATATTATACAATATGTCTATTGTACAATACAGAGAATATAGCCAATTTTATAACAATAAATGGAATACAGCCTTTAAAAAACTGAATTACTAAGTTGTACACCTGAAATTTATATACTATTGTACATCAATTACATTTCAATAAAAAATGTACAGTGTTTATTCAGAACTATTGTGCATTGATCAAATTATGTTTTAGGTTTGGTTGCTGAAAGAACTGGAAAACATCGCATGTAAAAGATAAAATCACAGAACCACTGATCTAGTTAAAAATTATTTATTTCAGAACAAATAAGAGTTGTGTAAGGTTTTTGGATACAAGCTCAACAAAGACAAGTTAAAAGAATTCCTTTACTTAGCCATAAAAAGGAATGAATTTGAGTCAATTCTAATGAGGTGGATGAACTAGAGCCTCTTATTTAGAGTGAAAGCAGAAAGAGTAAAACAAATATTGTTTATTAACACATATATATGGAATCTAGAAAAATGGATGAACTTATTTGCAGAGCAGGAATAGAGACTCAGACATAGAGAACAGACTTATGGACACAATTGGGGCAAGAGAGGGTGGGATGAATTGAGAGAGTAGCACTGAAATATATGCATTACTGAGTGTAAAATAGATGCCTAATAGGAAGTTGCCGTATAGCACAAGGAACTCAGCCTGGTGCTGTGACAACCTGGAGGGGTGACATAGGGTGGGAGGTGGGAGGTGGAGGCTCAAGAGGGAGCGGACATGGGTGTTGCTATGGCTGATTCATGTTGATGAATGGCAGAAACCAACACAATACTGTAAAGCAATTATCTTCCATTTAAAAATAAATAAATTTTTTAAAAAAGAATTTAAGAGAAGAGCATTCCTGTACACCAACAATAACCAAATTAAAAAAATATAACAGAAAGATACCATTGGTAATAGAAATAAAAAATATGAAAGATAAGTAGGAATAAATTTTAATCTGAAGACATATCAGAACCTTATGGACCAAAATGGCAAAACATCATTAACACACAAAAAGGAAATCTGAGAAAAATATGAAGCCATACATCATGGATGTAAGGACCTAGTATCACAAAGATTTTTTTCCCAGATTAATTATATTAAATGCTATTGCAGTGAAAATCTAAAGGTTTTTTTAATAGGAAATCTTCATCATAAGACTTATATAAAAGTACAAAGAACCAAGAAAGTCAAGACAATTTTGAAGAAGAAAAAGCAGAGACTTATCAGGCAGATGTAGAGTCCTATTACAAAGCTTTAGTAAATATGACAGTGCTCTATTGTGCTATGGGAGACCAATATACCAATGAAACAGAAGGCCCAGAAACATATTGAAATTTGATATACAATTGATGTATTTCAGTCATGAAAAGATTATTGTTATTAAATAACGTTCAATAATTAGTCCTGAGACAACTGGTGATCCACATGGAACAAATCAAACTTGGATCAAATTTCACACACAAAATTCTTCAAGTTGACTAAAGATCTCAATGTAAAAAGCAAGTTTTGATAACCTTTATAAGAAAAAAGAATACCATTATAATCTTGGGCTAGCAGTATTTCTTAAACAAGTCATAAAAATGTGCTCATCATAAAGAAAAAGATTGATAAATCCTACTTCACTAAAATTAAAACACAAAAGACACTATAACAATAGTGAAGACAAGCTCCAAAATGGACAATTAAAAAGGACTAATGTCCAGCATATATAAAGAACTCCTTCAAGCCAATAAGACAAAAGGCAGAAGCCCAGTGTGCTTAGTCGTGTCCAGCTCTTAGCGACCCCATGGACTGTAGCCCACCAGGCTCCTCTCCATGGAATTTTCCAGGCAAGAATATTGAGATGGGTTGCCATTTCCTTCTCCAGGGAATCCTCCCAACCCAGAGATGGAACCTGTGTCTCCTGTGTCTCTTGAATTGACAGGTGGATTCTTTTATCACAGAGCCACCTGGGAAGCCCAAAAACCCAGTACAGTCAACTTACAGAAAACTTGATGTGCCAATTAACATATGAAAAGATATTCCATTTCACTAGCAATCAGGAAAAAGTAAATTAAAAGTACAATGATATCCATTTCATATCTGTTATCAGTAGGGGTGGAGCTAGATTTGGCAGAACCTGAAGCTTATGCAATTTATGAGGTTCATTTTAAGAAAAAGAATATAAAATCACAAATATAAAATTAATTATGCACCTCTTAAAGGAGTCTAAGCAAAAGGGAGGTCCTTAAGCTTCATTTGCTACATGGTAGATCTGAGCTGAGCACTGTAGAATTAATGCTTTAGAACTGTGGTGTTGGAGAAGACTCTTGAGAGTCCCTTGGACTGCAAAGAGATCCAACAAGTCCATCCTAAAGGAGATCAGTCCTAGGTGTTCATTAGAAGGACTGATGTTGAAGATGAAACTCCAATACTTTGGCCACCTGTTGCGAAGAGCTGACTCATTTGAAAAGACCCTGATGCTGGGAAAGATTGAGGGCAGGAGGAGAGGGGGACGACAGAGAATGAGATGGCTGGATGGCATCACCAACTCAATGGACATGAGTTTGGGTGGACCCCGGGGGTTAGTGATGGACAGGGAGGCCTGACTTGCTGCGGTTCATGGAGTCGCAAGGAGTTGGACACGAGGGAGCTACTGAACTGAACCTAACTGATGTTGGGAAAGATTGAAGGCAGGAGGAGAAGGGGACAACAGAGGATGAGATGGTTGGGTGGCATCACTGACTCAATAGACCTGAGTTTGAGTAAGCTCTGGGAGTTGGTGATGGACAGGGAAGGTGGGCGTGCTGCAGTCCATGGGGTTGCAAAGAGTCAGACACGACTAAGTGACTGAACTGAACTGAGATCTCTTTTACCTGACATGCCTGAAAATGCCAAAGGTTACAGAGAATGTGGAGCAATAGGAACTCTTGTACTACTGATGTGAATGTAAATTGGGGCATCACTTCAGAGGGACGCTTGGCACTGTCTTATCAAGTTAAAGACACACAATTTCTAAGACTTGGCAATTCTACTCTTTAGGTATATATCTTTAAGAAACATGTGTTCAAAGATGTTCATAGCAGCAAAAGTCTATTGACAAGACAATGAATAAAAAATTATGCTTTGTTCATACAGTGGAATTCTGCATAATAAAAATTAATGTATCAGATCTACACGTGATAACACAAACTTATCTGACAAGCACAAATCAAGTGGAAAAAAGTATGAAAGAATAAATACAATATGATTCTGTTCATATAAACTTTGAAGACACACAGAATGCTTATGATTCACAGATACATGGCAAATATATAAAAACAAGCAATACAATGATAAATAAGAAATTAAGGATAGTGGTTACTGGGAAGACCCAGAGGGATCGGGTGGAGAGGGAGGTGGGAGGGGGGATCAGGATGGGGAATACATGTAAATCCATGGTTGATTCATGTCAATGTATGACAAAAACCACTACAATATTGTAAAGTAATTAGCCTCCAACTAATAAAAATAAATGGGAAAAAAAAAAGAAATTAAGGATAGTGGTTAACTCTGTGGTAAGAGGAAGGAAATTCACAGTGGGGGCAGGGAGGACTATGAAGAGGGCTTCAACTGAATCTGTAATTTTTTTTTTTATTGCCGATTTCTTTCTTTTAAAATATGCATTAGTTTTCTAGTGCCACCTTAACAAAGTACAACAAACTAGGTGGATTAAAACAACAGAAATTCAATCTCCTACAGTTTGGAGGCCAAAAGTCTGAAATTAAGGTGTTGCAGGGCTATGTTCGCTATGAAACCCTAGATAGAACTCCCCCAGCCTCTTCTAGCTTCTGGTGACCTCAGTCCTTGGCACTGCTTGTCTTGCAGCTGCTTCACTCAAATCTCTCCCTCTGGCAACACTTGGTGCTCTGTGTGTCTCTGTCTTCTCTTTTTATTTTTAATTTCTTTGTTTTTTTAATTTTTACATTCTGGCCATGTCATGTGGGGTCCTAGTTCCCTGACTAGGGATCAAATTCATGCCCCTTGCATTGGAAGTGCAAATTCTTAACCGTTGGACCACCAGAAAAGTCCCTTCTCCTCTTTGTATTAGGATGATATTCACTTTGGATTAAGGGTCCATCCTATTTTCTATGACTTCATCTTATCTAATTACTTCTGCAATTATCCTATTTTCAAATATGGTCAATCTGAAGTTCTGGGAGCCAGGACCTGAACATATCTTTTCAGGTGACACAATTCAATCTATCACAAGATATAATTTACATGCAGTTAAACATACCGATCTAAAATGTGTATTTTGCTGAGTTTTGACAACTGTATATACCCATTTGTATTAGTTTTCTAGTGATCCTGTAACAAGTTACCTCAAACTTAATGGCTTAAACAACTCAAACTTATCTTATACTTCTATAGGTCAGAAGTGTGAGATAGAGTTCACTGAGCTAGAATCAAGGTGTTGACTGGTCTGTGTTCCTTTCTGGGTGTTCTAGAGGAGAATCTATCTTCTTACCTATTCCAGCTTCTAGAGACCACCCACATTCCTCGTCTCATGACTCTACTTCATCTTCAAAGCCAGCAATGTTACAGCTCTCTGCTCTTTCTTCTATTGTCAATCCCAACCAACCCCTAGAGGCAAACACTGTTCTGATTTCTATCATCTTCAATTAGACTGGCCTGTTCTAGAACTTTATATAAGTGGCACTTATAGTATCTTCGCTTTTGTGTATAGCTTCTGTCTCATTGCATAATATTTTTGAGGCTCATCTATGTTGTACATGCATCAGTTGCTCATTCTTTTTTCTTGTTGAATAATATTCCACTGTATGAATATACCAGAATTTGTTTATACATTCTGTTTTTTGATAAACATTTGCATTTTTTTCCAGGTTTGGGACAATCATAAACTTTCTTGTACAAATCTTTTTTGGATGCATGTTTTAATTTCTATTGGGTAAAAATCTAGGTGAATTGCTGAATCAGGGAGTAGAAATATATTTAGCTTTATAGGAAACTGCCAAATTGTTTTCTCAAACTGGTTTCACCAATTTAAACTCCCATCATTAATGTATAAGAATTCCAGGGACTCCTCATCTTTGTCAACATTTGGTATAATTGATCTTTTCAGTTTTAGCCATTAGGTGGGTTATATCTTGAAAAAAAAGAAGAAAAAGTTTCCCCCTCAAACAACAAAATAAGGAATATTTCTCAAAAAGTTTGTCCAAGTTTCATTACGTAAACCTTTAATAGTATATACTAGCAAACTATTTTTATAGCCATTGTATGATTGTAACATAGAGGCAGTCTTTAAAAAATAAATAACAGTTGAGGTTTAACATAACAAATGTATTGATATACATATATCTTAGGAAACGAATCTTTTTCTCTCCTGTCAAATTTTATTCTCTTAATTGACCTGATGAATTGATTTAAATATTTCTGGTTTTTCAACATTCTCCCACTTCCTGAAGATGGCCTGTGTTTTATTTGTTTGTCTTTCTATCTCTAGTACCTAGCACAGTGGTCAGTTAAAGCTGTTAAGTGTATAAACAAGTAAATAAACACGCTGATGTAAAGTTTAAATATGAAAGACTAGAATTATTATATTATATTATCATAATCATGTGGTTATAATTATAATAATCATGACTGTTATACTTGATTTTATGAATGTATAATAATTATTAATTATATAATTATAATATTATATAATAATTATTAATACTTACCTCTGTTTTAATAGAAAGCCAGTTTCAAATTTGTGCTTAAATCTTAGTTTGACCTTAGCTACAAATTTGGATTGAGATAAAATGTTTTTTTATTCTGTTTCTCATTTAAAGTCAAAATAAATTGCTTAAGAAGAGAATTGAGTGCTTAGTTGCTTCAGTCATGTCCAACTCTTTGCGACCCCATGGGCTGGAGCCCACCAGACTCCTCTGTCCATGGGCTTCTCCAGGCAAGAATATTGGAGTGGGTTGCCATTCTTCCCTTCTGCAGTAAGAAGAAAATTAGTATTTGTAAAAAAAAAAAAAAAATCAGTGATTTGATGTCCTTCTTCTAAACCATCCATTTTCTAGCCACAAGGCTGTTCCGCGTATGATATCTCATGACTCACAATGCTTTTAAATGGCTGTTGTTATTTTTAGGAACCTGGAATCACCTGACTCTACAACACCAAAAGGCATGATCTTCCAGCTGTATTGAATTCTGCTAGAGGTAAAAACCTCTGGATAAAATTTTCGTGATTCAAACTCAATCTAAATCCTAGTGCTCTGGGTGATACCTCCAGATGTGTGATTGGAACTCAGAGATTCTATTAAAGTTCTACAGAAATGTGTATGTGCGAGTTTTCCAGTTTTCATCAGATTTTCAAAAGACAAGAAATATGAAAAATTACAGAGCAGAGTTAATAGAATTAATATCGTGGCTGCATTGACTTGTCAGTGATGTCAGAATGTACATTCTGTGCACAATGAGTTGTGCACACTCAACAGTGAGTTGACTCATTACATTAAGCAATTAATTCGATTATTCTTCTTCTAAGTTGACCATTCGAGTGTTTGCCTGAATAAATCAAAACAAATTCCCTGGCATAGTGCAGGTGCATCCCCAGTCATCATTGATAAAGTGGAAAGAAATTATACCACGAGGCAAATCTCTTGGTCATGGAGAGAACAAACAAAAGTTCACCTCCCTGAGATCTATTGTTTTGTCTAGACATCAAATCATTCTGATTCTAATAGAACCCCAGGCTGCCTTTTCAAAGTTCCAATTAGCCCATGCAGATCATCTTTTTCTGTTTCCTTGAGGAGTTAGGAAATGAGACTGTCTTGCATTTCATAAAGATTGACCCCAAAAGGATTCCAGTCCATCAGGGAAAATAATTCCTGATATAATATGAATCTCTATTTATCCCTCTTAGTGTCAAGATGAGACAGACCCCAGAAGGAAGCTCAAATTTTAGAACAGAGAGAAAAGAATAAAACAAACCAGTGATCACCAATCAGATTTGGGGAAGAATACAGAAGGG